>NC_044912.1:37584584-37892199 GCF_001633185.2 Quercus lobata
AGTTTTCAAAAAATTGTATCCTATTTTCAAGATTTAAAACAGGATTTTGAAAATGACTACAATGTAGATCTTACATAAACAGTGAAATGTAAACTAATAAATTTTTTTTTCATGCACATCAATAAATATTCTTTGCAAACTTTCCTTACCTCTCAAAATCAGAAACAAGTACAAGTTGTTACTCTCTTATAACTACCAACTACCAAAGTTATGGCCTTATGGATGACCTGCTTCAAGGCAGAGTAAAATCATGTTTTACATAATTATTATAATATTTTTACCATAAAAAATCCCAAAACCTGAATTAAATCCAAGGAATTAGCAGTCATTGGGATACTTAGTGATTTCTAGACCTCACTTTAGTGCATTTCCAATTAATTAGCCGTCAAAAAAAAAAAGTATTCATTGGGATACGCAGTCAATTTCTAATTATTAAAAATTTATTTTAAGAAAAAAGACGAAATCAAAATTTTGGTCCGTCCTTAAATTATATGGCAAGGTTAGATTATATCCTTTAAACCATCAACTTAATCACTTTTTTCTTAATTATAAATTTGATATTTACATATTACAATAAAAGAAAAGAAATTTCAACCGTGAATATTTCCGTTGAAAACACCAAAAAGTATCAATTGAAGTAAGCATTAATAGTTTATAGTTTAAATTTTATGTGCGTTTGGGTTAGGATGAAAAATGAAATTTATTTCACTATTCAACTTATTTTTGCTACTATTTATTGGCCCCATTGCACTTTTTGACACTATTTATGAATTCCATTGTACTATTTTAATTAACTTTTACCTTTATCCACAATACTTTCAGCAATAATTTTTCAGTTTCAACAAATTAAGTAATATCTAAACACACCCTAATCTAGGTTTATAGTTTTGACAGCCAATTAATTTTCTCTTTGTAACTCTGCAATCTTGCATGAATAGGGATCAAAGCCAACCACAAGTTGAATCTCTCTCTCTCTCTCTCTCTCTCTCTCTCTCTCTCTATATATATATATATATGGTATCTCCCTTTTACCATATACATATAGACTCTACTTATATGGTATCCCCCTTTTATAAATATGAGGACAAAATTACTTCGCAAAAATAAATAAATACGAGGATAAAATTCCAATTCTAGACCCTGGGACGGGGGTTGTATTCATTGACGGGATTTCTTGATCTTAATTAACACCCTCCAAGGAAAAGAATATAGAATTGCAACATTTGTAGCTTTCAAATTGTCTTTTTTATTTTGGTTGTGTAGGTATTTGGTTTGCTGTTATGTTTTGCGGCCAACTAATCAAGTCTTTGCATGTGTACCCTTCATTTTAGCTAGAAATAAAATTACTTTCCAGACATGAACAGTTTACATAAGCTTAATATATGCACATTGCTATACGCCTGAAATCATTTATCTATTCTGAGGTTGTTACATAGATGTCCAAGTTCAGGCCTCGCATCCATCCACGAAGCGAATGTCGTCTCAGCTGGAGAAGTGCAGTAGAGGTAGGACTTGAAGGTGATTAGGTAAAAATAGCGCCTGCAGAATGGACAAATGAGAATTGGTCATATTAACATTATAGCAAATATTCAGTTTTTTGAACTTCACATACATCCTTAATTAATAAGCCTAGACTTCTGTTTCTGTTTCAGTTTTTTGAAGGGGGGAAGGGGTGGGACCATTGACTTGCACCAAAAGCTGCCCAATTCTACATAACATGACCCAGAAAGAATGGAAAATTAGAAAATCCCCCCACTTGAAATGCAGACCATTTGCTACTGTCAATAGAAAGTGAGCATAACCAGAAATTAGATATTGTTCCAAGTGCTTTTAGGTTGAAGACCATGTGTAGTGCCAACCACAAGTTGTGGGGACAATCATCTTTAGCTATAACCTTTCCAATACTTATTATGCCAACCAAAAAACACACCTCCAATCCTCAGCAAAAATATTTGCCCGCTTTTTCTAAAAACATAGTAGTAAAAGCTCACTCTTGGAAAACGACTCATCAGGTACCACCATGCACAACCATGTCGGCCAGTAGTCCTCCCTTAAATTAAACATCTACACTCATCTAATGTTAATTAATGGGGTCTATGACCTACCACAATGAGACCCACTTACCAAAGGCGGTCATTGAAAGAGGAACAGACCCATCCGAAAAAGAATAGTTCAAGCCAGCCATTAAACTAAATTGCTGAGATACATGAACTAACCTTAAAGCCTTTATAGCCATATCCATGAAGTACGCTCGGTGCTCATCATCATCATTGGGGAACTTCTCAAGTTCCTTACTGTAATCGAGAATATCATCTCGCAAATGCCCTGCGCCTTTACACCTTTAAAATGAAGGAACCAACTCAGCACCACCAGTAAAAAATAGCTAAATAATAAAAGGCAAAATTATTTTCCAAGACTAACTCTCAAAAAAGTATGATAAATTAAAAAAATAACAATTCCAACTGATGCATGATGCTCAAAACAAAGCAAAAAACAATTAAAATCATTGTCTACCAAAAATACCAACCCCAACAAACTATAATAAAATAAAAAAGAGAGGGGGGGGACCCTACAACTATTACATGGTCAACTTGTCACCATTACCCTTTTTCTCTTAGATAGAACGGTAGCACTATAAGCATATTATAATCTTTTGAGTTCTCCAAAAATGATATACCCTTCAATCACAATGTCAACATCTGATTTGCTTTGGGGACCATACATGAGTACTCTTGTGAGGCTTAGTATATCGCGGTAATCACCCATCCTGCGTGCTTCTTCTTCAGACACCCTTGAAGACAAGTTTGCTTCACTTCTAGAGTGCATGTTTGTATCAACCATTAGCTCTGGAATATTTGATGTAAAGTTTGCCTCTACACCAAGTTTAACACAAATGATTGTCATAGCATATGAGACTCCTCCAAACCCTGTGTGTGATACGAAAAGGTAACACCCTGCAGCACTACAGAAAAAGCTATTGTTAATTTTATTCTAATGGTTAATTTGAGAAGGGGGGGGGATTACGCAGCTAAGCTAGCACCATCATTTTCTTTCTAATTATCAGGTGATCTAACCTATGAGGATGGAGAGTTGGAAGATAAAAAGTGTTGGATTGGATTTTGAGGTACATGGATAAATTTGTAAATTGATGGAATCTTACTCATAAGATCATCCAATAATTGTATATTTGAATAGAAAGCAGCCTGTGAATAATTTACAACCAAAGGTTGGTTGGAATGCATGTGTAATTTTTAGCCATTGATTAAACTATGATTCAGAAAGTTGCAGAAAATTGGATAAATTTGTAAAGAACTAACGGAATCTTCAATTAATAAGATCAACCAATAATTTTATTGCTAAACTGAAAGCAGCCTGAGACAATTTACAACCAGAGGTCAGTTGGAACATGTCTAATTTTAGCCATTGATTAAACTATGATGCAGCAAGCTGCAACATAATTTCTTACTACTATACTAAATTACCGATCATTTAATAGTGATATTTCTGATAGCAGATATGTTAGGTATGGGCACTTACTCATCTTTACAGTATTGGATTGCATCAAAATCAGAAGCTAAAGCCTCTCTCTTTAGTCAATGGTATTCTCCTATATGTAATATTATAACCCTCATCTTTCAGAGCAGCATATACTTCAGCAGGCGTCTTCACATTATCTGCTAAGATGTTTTCCCAGTATCCTACAACACTGGACTGATTTAGTGTTGGGCTATGTTCTTCACGATGTAAAAGCATCCGTCCACCAGAATGTCTAACCTCAGATAATATATCTTCTTTTAGTCGCTCCTCCATGTGTTCCACCTGCATAACAAGTATAAAAATGCCAGCGGTAAAACATGATATGGCTTTAATGACTTGAGTTTAGAATTTTTATTTTAAAAAATGTGTCATTGTGTACCACTGGGCCTGTGATTCCCACATGCTTGAGTGTATCAACAGGTTTATTTAGCTCCCTTAGGGCAAATGGCGTGCCATTAATGTAAACAACTGCTTCTTCTCTCAGATCAGTTAATATTACTTTATGAGCAACAGAGTTTTCTGCTTTAGGCTTGGCACCTAAATATGCTAACATCTCTTTTGCACCATCAACTGTTGGAGTTGCCATGCTATACACGGGGAATCCATCTACCTGAAACAAATGGAAGTTTTAGGCTTAGAAACAACTTGGAAACTCATACCATAAAGCTCATCTCTTGATGGCTACATGATAAGCCAGTCATGAAAGAGCCTTTACTTGCGTACTTTTTCAAATATGTAATCTAGAAAAAATAATGGAATGTTTTTACAAATAGCATAACCTAGTCCAACCAACAAATTGGGCCAAACACAGGCCTTAAAGCCAATATTTAGACATGGATGCAAAGGACTTTGAGATTAATGCAACAATCAAACATCATGTAGTCGAGAAGGAAACCCAATGAAATCTGACTGTATTTGTTGTCCCTTTGCTTTATGGCCTTTGTCCCGCTGACCAAGAGCACATATGACATTTACATGTTCATATTCATAATTACATGCATTTCTATGTGAAGTATGAAGGCCATGTTTCTCTGCTTTGAGGACAGGATGACAAAAAAACTTGATAACAAGATGCAATTACATGCAGAGAAGAGCAAAAACTGCACCAAACAAGGGTTTCTCAATACAATCTGAAAACAGAAAGTTGGGGTTTTTTTTTTTTTTGAGGGGAGAGTAAAAATAGTACCAAAAGTGGCCTGAGCCTTGCCTTAGATTTTACATACAGGTTGAAGGGTTAGAGCAAATACCATATAAATCCAATCTTGCAATCATCTTTCTCAATACAAGCTGAAAACAGAAAGTTGGAGTTTTTTTTTGAGGGGAGAGTAAAAATATTACCAAAAGTGGCCTGAGCCTTGCCTTAGATTTTACATACAGGTTGAAGGGTTAGAGCAAATACCATATAAATCCAATCTTGCAATCATCCAGAAGATCATCAATACCATAAATTAGCACAATTAGATTCTGATGGGATTTCATTAACCCAACATTAAGGAGGTCCTTGGAAAATAAGTTAAATGAACGGATTTACAGTCAAATAACATCTCAAACAAGCTTTCAATAACAAATATCTTAGTTAAAATAATTTGCTGGAAAGGCATATCCCATCGATACCAGGTGCCAAAAAAGAGGTTGCAAATAATATTTTGGATTTAATGTATCAATGTTTTCCACAAAATGAATTACTGAAAAATACAATCAGAAGAGATATTACTTTTGCGTGGATTACCTAGCCAGGATAAGAATTAGTGTATATCAATATTTCGTTTCATTTTCCCACCAGATATGTTAAATTAATAGCTATATTGATTGCAACAATAAGAGGTTGAGCCTTGGTGCAATGACAAGTGCCTTCCCCAAAAAGCAAAAAGTCACAAGTTCTAGTTTGGGAATCAGCCTCCCTCAAAAAATTTGGGTTAAGGCTACCTACCAATTACCTTATAGCATTACAAATTTAATGATAGTTCTTTGCTTTTGGAGTATTTATATACGTTGTAAACATGTGGTGCAGCATGAATTTGTATGTGGCTGGAAGTTCTTTGACCAGGAAAGAAGTACATTTTCAGTATAGAGCCATTCCCCAAAACAGAACCATTACGGTTGTTGACAATGGCGTCCATCACTGCATCGCCATGTTGGGACTCATGTGGTGATCTCAACTCCTCCTGTGTTCCAAAGTCCAAAATAGGGGATGCGATCATCTCCAAGTCATTAAATAAAAAATATTCATAAATAATAATAAATTACAATGCTAATTCAAAAAATCATGTTTCTGCCTTTGACCATAAACAAAAAATAAATCAGTCTCAATGTATAGAAGAGGATTTACTGGAACAGCAAAAAATCGGCCAGGCCTTAATCTTATGCTCCATTTCATTGCTTGGACCTCTGGTCTCTGATGCAACCAATTCTTAAATGTCATCCTGGATTCTCCTTGCCCACAAAACCCATCAAATGCTTCACTTCCAAGATTTGCTGCAAAGGCAATTAAACGGAAGTATCGCTCCAAGTACTCAGCACCACGGTTCAATGCAACCCTCCTCACCCTTGGCTCAACATGTTGTTGATTGAATACCTTTCTATATTGCAGAACTGCTTGTCGTATGTTTTGCAGAGTAGAACATCTATCAATAATAGCATCTAAGGCTTCCCGACATTCCACCCCATTATCAAATAATCTGTTTATTGTCCACAACAACAGGATGTCATTTATACCAAAAACCCGACCTTTCTCTTTTTCAGATCTTATTTTTGTGATACCGGTGGTTGAGGCAGCAACACTACCTCCAGTTTCGTCACCACTTGAGGTACCACATTTCACCTCTTCATGGGTCTTATCATCAACCAGGATTTTTATAGGTCTTCCATAATCAATTCTAAGTTTCAGAAGGCAAGCAATCACAGTACCAGTGGTCGTCCTTCCTCTACCCATCTGTGAATATAAGAAAAGCAATCAAGGAATGAAGTGAAAAGAAAAAGAGGGGGGTGGGGGAATACATGCACAAACACACAAGTATATGAACATCTCTATGCACATTTAAAGCAGCCAGAGAATAAAAATTTGACCTGGCAATTGAAAACAAAAGCAGTATCCTTCAAAGCAGAAGCAATATTCACTGCCAATGTGTCAAAGTCAGAACTTTTGGGAGCTTTACCATCCGTAATTGGCACACGTGCATACTTAATGGGAAAACCATTAGCCTCTAAGCTTTTGAAAACCTCAAGTGGGGTCTGAATGGAATCAAAACTCACGTGTTCCCAAGCATCAAATATTTGCCCATCATCTGTTTCATGAATAACCATTATAGCATTCCCATAGTGTTCAGCTTCTCGCAGGATATCTTCCTTTAATCGAGATTCCATTCTTTGTTGTTACAAGTGTAACAGTGACAAAATAAACATCCCAATGTCGGACACCAATATTTTTTGTAACCTAATACTCAATCGTCATACATACTTCAGTGGCAAAGTTCCAAGTGCGCGTTGTTACAAGTTCTTTTGCTTTATTTTTTGATACTCAAGTGGCAAAGTTCCAAGGCTCATTGCATGCAAAGTAACAATTCATGATGTGGATTTTCTACAATTTTGAACAGCAAAGAGAAATGGTCTATTATAAGAACACTAGGGCAGGCATCAATGGGCGCTACATTAGGACACAGATGCAATAACATATTGTCCTCTTAACAGCAATATGTACCTCAGTATTATACTCTTCAACTACTCAAGTCAGCATTTCAAGACAAGAGCACTACATGTTCAAAATAAACACTGCATTTTGAAAATATGGACATGGTTTGGCATTTAGACATTACTTTATGTATTAGGTCCAATACCAATGCTAATGTCACCATAATAAGTTCTGGTGTCTAATAACGTTGTCAACACCAATCTAGATAATGCCCTCCATAATCCACTCTAATAAAGTTAATATAGATGTAAAATGAAAATATAGATTTTACCGAGTACTCCAGCATGTTTTTGTACGGTCTTTCAACTTCACGGAGAACAAATGGCTTTCCATTGATGTAAATAACAGGTTCTTCTCTCATATTGTGCCAAAAAACAGGACGACCACGTTTAGAACTGCCAATCCTCTGAATGACAGAGAGAATTCCATCAATGGTTGGATTTGCCACCCCATAGACTGGAAACCCAGGAACTTCTCTAAAATTAGGCGCACCTTCCACTCTCTCCGGTAAACTTGTGTTTTGACAACCAGGACAATGGTCACTTTTTAGAACAGTTTGACTTCCAAGAATCTCACCCTTTCTAAGGGCAGCAACTACACCCATCTCAGAAGGGCGGCCATCAGCAGATTCGGCAATCTTCATCAGAGATGGCTTTAAAGTTGCATATCCAAGTGCACCCATTGGATCTCTCCTGAGCAATCTGCAACAAGGCACCATTGTAGTGAAGAAAGAACCGAGCCATAATGCATGAACCAAATAAACAATGCATAAGAATCCATCTAAAAAAAATGAATTGGACAAAAGCAATGCATCACAATTAGAAATCCACTCAATAACTAGGTAGATGGTCCATACAAGTGGTAGAAACAGTTAGTTTATGAACCGGTTATTCCACAATGAACTCTAACCATGTGGTGATGGATGAATATTGATCTGTAAACACTATACCATTAGCACGTTTACTTTCCTAGGCTGCTCTCTCTGGAAACTTAAATAATAAATACTTACAACTTTTACCTGCGAATAATACTATACAATTCTGGCCTTGCTCTCATCCACTCAGCAAAACTGCCATGACCAAATGAACATGAACGGATAGCTGCTCCCTCAGAATGAATAAATACAGCAAAGCATATAAGAAAGTAGTATCTTTCCAAGTACTCCACAAAAAATGAAAGTGATGCCTCCCTTTTCATCTCATCCGGTTGACGCAGAATACTACTACGATAAGTGGCAATTGCTTCACGTAAGTTCTACAATTCAAATCAAAGAAACAGTTAATATGACATGAAAATAAACCTTACAGCTACAAGCCAAGAAAATGCATGTCAAGGGAGCAAATGAAACACATAAGGAATAAGTTTATTCAGACAAACTTTATGAAATTTGAACAAATAGAAACCATACCAAAATGGAGCAAGATTAGAGACCAAACCTGCATGGTGGCACACTTGTCAATGACTTTATCCACTTGTCTTTTTCCTTCAACACCACCCTAAAGCCATGTCAATATCAGTAAAAACAAAAACTTAAAATAGAATTCTAAATGTTGATCTAAGAGCAACAAGAGCTAATATCAAATACCTCTAATACCCGAATCAAGCTTCTTATGACTGCATATTCTCCTCTACGAATTGCCTCTTCTGAATTTGGCAAATGGTCAGCAACATTAGCACCAGAGTCAGAAACTCTCCCAATGGAATTGATTCTTGGAATACCTGTTCCATGTGAAAATACCTTACAACATTAAAAGATTTCGTCACTAAAAGAGGTATGCATTGCTCAAAGAGTAGAGTATGAAAAGTAACAGGACTACCAGAATTTCCAATACGGTTGAGATAAATCAATGTTGCAATCACCATCCCAGTTGTAGTTCGTCCACGTCCCATTTGACAGTTGAAAATTATCTCTGTATTTAAGTTTGCTTGAGAATTTTTATGCACCTGAAAACACAATGGATATCAAATCTATCCAATCCAAAAATGCCATTGAACTAATCCTTTAAGTCAAATTCAAGAATAGACTATCCTAAACTGAAATGTTAAAAACCATCATTGCCTTACTGAATGTTTTCAATTCAAACGACAATAGTATGCCAACACATAATTCTCAAATATTACTTTTTGATAAGTAAATCAAATAAGTAAAAAGAATAATAGAGGGCATGGAACTTTAACACGTGATAATTCAACAAATTAACTCTTTATGAGGAAAAAAAGATGGGTTTGTGAAATTCTCTCCCTCTCTTTTTTCTTTTTCTTTTTTTCCTTTTTTTTTGGGGGTGGGGGGGGGGGGGGGGGGGGGGGGGGGGGGGGGAGGTGGGGAAGGATAAAACCTTAGCTCCTCTTTCTTTCAATATGTATCACAATATTCTATAGTTGTTTTCCCCATCTAATTTATGGCCAAACCTCAAGTGCTCAATGAGGGCTTGATAGCTTCTGATTTTTCAGGTAAGATGCATTGCATGAAAGCCAACCAGAAAGCATATGACTGAAAGGCATAGCAGTACTTGCTTTGTACTTTACAATATATCCTTAGTTATCCATTATATACTTTGTTTTTTATAACATTTCTTTCTTCTTCTTCTTTTCTGCTGAACAAAAGAAGTTAAGAGGCCAGTTGTAGCTATCGTACTTGGGCAGGACCATAGTAGCCTCTACTCGCTGAGGAAACAATAGCAAGAGGCCAAGAGAAGCCCACAAAGTGGAGGATCGGTAGAAAATCCCTCAAACAGATTCTCAAGTATAGCCTAACCATAGCCCTACCAGGGTCCCCTATCATTAGGTGGTGGACAACTTCAGTGAGCCAAACATCACGTTCTTAAGGGTTCAAACTCAGGATATTCAACATTGACCCCAAACAAACCACTTGGGAATAAACCTTTTCCCCTGAGTCACTCACCTTGGTGGTTATGTTTTGAATAGGATGATTTCTAGTCATCACTAAGAAACTGAAAAAATCATGTGCTAGTCATGTAAGTCTGCACATTTTTTTTATTGTATGTCTTTTAAACAATCTAGACTAGAGATTTTTGGGAGGTTAAGATCTAATTATACTAGGGTTACATTTGCTTTTCAGCATCATGGTTGAATTAAGAAACATACCCCCAACATCAAAAAGAGTCACCTCCAGATTTTTCACTAACACAAACAAGGTAAAAAAATAAGGAAGCCCACTATTTCATTCACAATGTTAAAACTTTTTCATATCAAATGTAAAATGAAAAATGGATAACTTGTGATCCCACGCCAACAGGTACTTCATAAATTTCTTAAAGATCATTATTCAAATTAAAATTTAGAATATGAAAACTCACCAAAATATCAAAATCTGTCTCCTTTGGTGATTTTTCATCAGTAATAGGAACACGTTCATAGTCAACAAGGTACCCCTCTACTTGCAATTCCTCATACACCTATACAATGGGAATAGGCTTTAATAGTTTTTTGAGAAAACTGGTGGAACAATTCTGCTTACCAAACCTGAGATGAGTTCTAACAGCAATACCTCTAGGGGTGTCTTTACAGAATCATGTGACACTGGGTCCCACTGGTCCACCATCTGACCATCTGGCAGTTCATCAGTGACAAGGATCTTATTTCCATATCTGCTATGTCAGATGTACATAGAAAATTTGCTATCATACAAATCAGGAAGAATCAATTGTAGAAACAACCAAGTATCATATGTAAGGCATCACAGATACTACAGACTGCATCAGTAGAATATACCTTGCAGCTTCTATCAAGATATCTTCTTTCAATCGAGCTTCCATTTGTTCAACCCTATCCCTGTTGATTCCCTGATTTTAAATAAAAAGTCACTATCAGGTTGCAAACAGACATAAATTACAATCAGTATTACCATACTTTGCTGAAAGACCTGCACACACAGACACTTCTGTCTGTGAGAAATGTTCATAACAAGCAACATATTTGAAGAAACGGGTTCCATTTTATACAGTCAAGTGATACTCAGGGTTCTCAGAAAAAGGTTTCACTTTTACTTGTAACTTGGTTTATATTGGATTTATATGCCCATTCTAACCAAAAATTACATGTTCAACTGATTTTTAGTTAATAAAAAAATATTATTGAAAAGTGCATAAATGCAGCACTAAGAAACAGGAAGTGTACAAGATACCCCTAGATAGAGGAAATCAAGAAAAACAAAAAAGCCAACTCCTCATTTAAAGCAAAAAGAAAGTAAAATCTTGGGGAAGAGCCAGCCGATTAAAAGGTGAGCACAATGTGTTTTGTATATGGAAGTTCAACACCATCAAAAGTTTCATTGTTGTTTACCAATCAAAGGAAAAGGTTAGATTTTTCTTCTCTTGTCTAAGCAGTACTTCTATATATTACTAAAAGTTGAAGCGTAGCATTTAATGTTGTTACGCTCCCGTTGAGCCACATCAGCAGCCATGTCATCATCTTTTTTCTTTTCAATTTTTCATATAATTGTTTAACATTTAAAGTGAATTAATAACTCCATTATATTAAAATCAAAATATCATATTAATCTTATTTTTAATTATTCTTATTTATTATTATAATTTCTTCAACTTTTCTCATTCCATTTTAACTTTTCATATCCCCACTACTCTCTAACTTAATATCACTGTTCCCCTACCCCTTTATCTTCTTTTATTTTTGACTCTTCTTATTCTTAACCTCTTCCTATAAATTTGTTGTTCTCTCAATCATTCCATGCATGATTTTCTATTTTTCCACACACAAAAAGTTCTCTCTCTCTCTCTCTCTCTCTCTCTCTCTTAGTTTTTGGTGTATTTTTTAATTTTGAACTTTTGTATTCTTTACAATTCTACTTTGAATTGATATGAATTAGTTTTGTGTTTTCTGCTGTTATCTTTTTAATTCTTATTTGATTGCAATCATTCCATTGCAAGGAAGACATGCATTTTTTATTATTGGTTCAAAATAGGATAGGTAATTCTTTTCATCATTGTCATAAATCAGGTTGACCCCAAACTTCTTCACTTGGAAACCACTGCTTATTATGTATTATTGGATACTCCATTTCATCTCCGGCTTCCAATAGAGTGCAACCACAGATATTCCTAACATGGTATTACACGACAATTCTTTTGTTGATATTGCCATGTGATTTTCTTGGTATAATTTTTTAATTCATAGATTATAGTGAATCCATTCATATCATGAAAGCTTCTTGCAAATATCGCACATAAAGACCATCCTCGAATCTTTTGCTTTACTAGCGTGGGCACAAAAAAATATAAAATTGATCCCTTACTCTACTCAAGCCAGTTTGGAAGCTCACCCAAAGGAAGGAAAACACTAAAACTGTCGGTTGCAATCAATTCCTAATAAATTAAATCGTGAGCAACAAATTATCATCCAAATTGAAAGTTTAAAACCCACAATCAAATTAGGAGAGAGAGATAGTGGAGATAGAGAGTCATTATCTCTTTCATTTTATTTTATTCAACATTTAAATTCAGCAACATCCTCCATAATCCATATCATAAAATCATTTATATTTTGTCTCATTTAAAAAAAATTAAACATATAATATTTTACTTAAATTCAAATAAATAAAAATTGTTCTTATAAAGTCTTCCCATGAAATCTTACAATGGAAAAATACCAATTTAGAAACACTAAATTAAAAAATAATAATAATAATAATAATAATAGAATTTCAAACCAAACATAACTGAAAAAACTAAGAGTGATGGCTATACTAATTTAATGGCAGCAAAATGGAATGAAAAATAAAAATAAAAATAAACATTACAACGCATACTTAGTACATTAGAATTATTATCAAATTTGGGAAAACAATAGGATGCCAATGAATAAACAACAAGAGAGAGATTTATAGGTAATAAAGTGTAGAGAGAGAAAGAAAAATAAAAGAAATTAAACGTCAATTTGTAACTCTTATTTAGAAAATAAAGAGGCCAACGAGTACGTGATGGGAGGAGTAAAAAAAAAAATAGAGATGACCTTACGAAGGACATTAAAAACTTTATAGTGTAATAAAATTAATTGTAGCATTTATTTTTACTATGCTCCATTGTAGTCACGCGACCATGTTATATATTATCATTTTTCTTTCCAAATTTTCCTATAATTTTTTTAATTTTTAAAGCGAATCAAAAAATCTATTATATTACAATCAAAATATCATATTTTTCTTTTTTTAAACTATTCTTCTTATTATTAAATTCTAAACTTATTTTTACACTTTCTCTAACCTTTCTCATTCATTTTACTTTTTCATCTCTCCACTATTCTCTACCTTAATATCACTATTCATCTTGCCATTTATCTACATTTATTTTGCCTTTGTTTTTATTCCCTCTCCCATTCTATGCATAATTATCTCTCTCTCTCTCTCTCTCCCCCCCCCCCCCCCCCCCCCCACACCACACACACATATAAATATATATATATATATATATTTTTTTTTTTTTTTTGAGTTTTTGTGGATTTTTTTTCTTGCATCTCTACTTTAGGTTAATGGATTTTTGTATTTTTCAGAATTCTAAGGGGTTGATACAATTTATTTTTGTGTTTCAAGTTGTTATCTTTTTTTGTATTCTTTCGAATAATTTGGTGTTTATTGATATACATTTCATTTTTACTATTTTTCTTTTCATCTTATTTTATTCAAAATTTAAATTCAGCCATATCCTTCATATTATTAAATTATTTATATTTTCTATCATTTTTTTATTTAAAAAAATTAAACATAAAATATTTTACTTAAATTCAAATAAATAAAAATTGTTCTCATAATGTCTTCCCATGAAATGCTACAATGCATCAATAGAAGAATGGAATAAAAAACACATGCTATTTTAGAAACACTAAATTTATAATAATAATAATAATAATAATAATAACTACAACAACAACAATAGAACATCATACCAAACATATCATTAACAAACTAATAGTTATGGATACACTAAGTTAATGGCAGTAAATTGGAATGAAAAAAATAAAATAAAAATAAACATTACAATGCATATTTAGTACATTACAATTATCATCAAGAAATCAAATGTCAATTAGTAACCGTTACTTGGAAAACAAAGAGCTTGATAGGAGTAAAAAATTAATTAAAGATAATCTTACGAATGTCAATAAAATCAATTGTTACATTCACTTAATTAAATCATAAAATTAAATACAATCATACAAAATTTAAATTTAAAACTAATCAAACTCTAATATGGAAAACCATATTTCTTATCAAAACTAAAAAGAAGATATTATTCAATAATAATAGAAATATATAAAAAATAAAGATGGAAATTTTCAAAATCCTATTTTTGACATTTCATTTAACATTATTGAGGCAACATTAAGACAAGATATAAGAATTTTAGTTTTTAACTTCCATAGAATCAAATGTTTCCCACATTATTTCAACCTTATGGAAAATAGGGTTTACATGTAGCATGTAAAATGTGTATAATTGACTTAGAGATGTACAAATTAGTCAACCAACTATGGTAGAATTAAGGTTTCAAAATTTAAATAAAACAATTCTACAATAATAAAAAATTATTTTGTGATGAACATGATTATGAAATGCATTTCTCTTCATTAAGTTAGTTCAAATTACAAAATAATGATAACAATGAGACCTCCCTTAAAAAAATAATCACGCGCAATGCGCGGGTCCGCGACTAGTAATGCATAATAGCGGCACACCCAATAAACCTTATCCCTACCAAGCTTCTTATCCTACTAACCAACATTATATTCACCATACAACATCACCCAGAAAATCTCAAACCAGGGTAAACTAAATCCTAAAACTATTTAACAACAAACAATGAAGTAGAATACTGACCATTTTCTCCCAACAACTTTTACTTAGATAACACAAATAATATACTAACTCTTCCATTTATCTTAAAATGTTTTATTAATAATAAAATAATCTCTCTTCATGCTTTCCCAAATTGTCCATAGCATGAATCTTTCTCAAAGTAAAGAAAGCTATCTGAGGTAATGCATTAGAACGCCAAATCTCTCCCAAGGAAATGCAATGCTTGATTTCCATGCCATAGCCCAATAGACCGATCAAACATTATATTGCTTATGACTTGATAAAATACAGCATATCCAGCCATCATCTACCTATAAAACTTGCCTAACCGTTTTGAATAAGTATATTGACACATACCAATCATAACCGTTTTGCTGTTTCCTCCAAGAGAATCCTACAGATTCAAATTTCAATAAACAATCATGAGAGAATTTTTTACAATCAGTCAAATTTTCACTTTAAATACCAAAAAATGTTAATAATAACCCTTATTCCATTATTTTGGTACTTATGGCAGTCTCCATATTACACCTTCTTACTATGTGTTCTTGTGTTATGTAAAATATAATGTACTAATCCATGACTAGATCCAATTTCATTGGTACAAGCAAATTCTAAGAAATTATACTTACAATTTAAATAAGAAAAATAAATATTTATTCACTTGCCTGTAACAAGTGGGTTAACTTCCTATCACGATACGGAATGTGACCTATTTCTTTCCTCTTCCTTTTACCTCCCAAGTCACTTATCACCTTGCCAAGTGCCAATAAATCCTCATTGATAGAAGTTCCTACATCAAATAAACTATTAAAACAAACACAAATGGGAAAAACTCCAATTTAAATGATGTAACATACTTATCATTCCATATATCACATTCACAACAGATGGCTATTTTAGAATTTAGAACTACAAAGCTATAGATGTTCATCTTGCCACTATATTATTAACCATATTGTAACAAATTGAAACCCCAAGACCAAGTCTCTACCGTACTACCTTCTACAAGAAGCTTGCTATCTGCACCCGTTTGTTTTGCACATCCAGAACCAGCGAGATCCACTAGAAGTAGTTTTGCACATATGTTGTCATCACCAATGTCTTCATTAGTTACTCCAGCTACAAAGCGTGCAACTTTCTTTTGCTCCATGGTAATTGTAAAGATAGCATGTGAGCGACTGGAAAACGATACAAAAAGTTAACATGAAGTTCAACATTTTAAATTATATAACTTTCAACATAATGAAGTATAGCAACAGTTCAAATTATGAAATGTTCATTCAAAACTACAAAGCTAGAGATTTTCATTGGCAACACTTTTCAAGAATATATATCACTATGAAATTTTCACCTTGATTTGTCATTCATATTAGTACTCTCAGTGGCATGAGAGTGGGAACCGCGAGATAGATGTGTTGCCATCTCTTCTTTTGTCCTAACTTCTGCCTCGATGACTCCAGCAACTGTTGTTCCTCCATCAATTTCTCTAATTTGTAAGGAAACCCTTGCACGCAAATTTGGAACTAGCAAATCATACACTTTATTCATGAGTACCTGTCATCACATCATACCACATCAACTAGTGAGGTGAAGGAAACAAAACGAAACAAGCTAAGTAGAAGTATTTCTTTTACCTCAATAAATGAGACTCTAATAACAAATTCTCTTGAATCTTTCATCACTTCGACTCTCTGGAATATGTCTTCCATTACTTTAGGTATGACTCCTACATTACTTCCATTCCCCGAATAGTTAGTCCCCATGGTGTACGTCGTCCCCGACCCCGTCTTAAAAAACACAAACAGAGTAAACTCAGCAATGTATCAAAACATATTTTCGAGTGTTCTAACTCTATAAGATAAAATAAAAAGTTATACCTGGCCATATGCAATAAGAGTGGCATTACGACCATCGAATAGTGCCTCCACAAGAGGAGAAACATGATCACCGTATAATGCAGAAGCAGGCGAGCCAGTACTACCACCATAAACATAATCGAAGGTGAAGGACTTCGAACCAATTTGCACCTAATTTTGAACACCAAATTTCAAGCTCAATCATACACATATCATCAAATTAGATTAAAACTAATTTTTAAAAAATCAAGTACCTGAGGCAGAGTTTCACCATGAACCATTGAAATGCAATCCGTACCGTCATCTGGCCTTATACTAACCGCGACTCGGACGCGTTGTGAATTCTCCATCTCCAAAACCAGAGAGATTGCGAGAGATCGACGGGCTTTTGGTTTTGTTTGTGTTTTTTTTTTTCGAAACGAAACAGAGAAAGAGAAATACAATGCTACTATTGCTATTACTTTGAGAATGAGTTTGAGAGGGTTCGAGAGGGGCTCAAGAGTTTCAAAGTCTTGAGAGCTGATCTGTGGAGAGAGGGATATAATGGGTAACTAACCCTAATTTTTTAACTATTTAGTTAGTAGGTTTAGTTATCAAACTAATTTATTTTTTAGCATCTTGAGTGTAAGAGAAACGATTTTGGCCCGTAAATCAAGTCTAAAAGACTCGATTTTCATGATCTGATGTGGCATTTTTTCCACATCAGATCAACTGGAAATCGAGTCTTTAAGCCTCGATTTACAACGATTATATAAATTTGGGTAACAGAACCCAAATTTATTTCAAATTTCAAATACCCTGAAGAGCGCTAGCACAGGCCTCGTTCTGGACCGCCGAGGAGGTCGATCTCTCCGGCGACCCAGGTCACGCTGGCCCTGGCCGCGCTGGCCCAGGTCGCGCTGGCCCTGGCCGTGCGACCCAAGTCACGCTAGCCCTGGTCGCGCGGCCTGGGTCGCGCTGGCCCTAGCCGTGCGACCCAGGCCAACGCGACCTGGGTCAGTTTTTTCTTGGGTTTTCAGTTTGATTTGATTTTGTTCTTGGGTTTTTTGTCACTTTGGAAGTTTGAGAAATGAGAATGGGAGAAGAACGACCAGACACTTGAAAGTTTGATTTGATTTTGTTCTTGGGTTTTTTGGAAGTTTGAGAAATGGGAATGGGAGAAGAACTACCCAGACACTTGAAAGTATACTGTAGATATAAATCGAGTCTCTAAGACTCGATTTACAGCTGGACGTCTCCTAACATAACTGCCACCTCGGACCCGATCAAAGCATGAAAATCTACCTTCAAAAACTCAATTTACAAGCCAAAATCGAGTCTCTTATACTCGAGATGCTAAAAAATAAATTAGTTTGATAACTGAGCCTACTAACTAAATAGTTAGAAAATTAGGGTTAGTTACCCATTATATCCAGGAGAGAGCTAGAGAAGGAGAGCAACGGGAAAGAGAAAAGAATAAGACTAAAAAAAAATAGAAAGAAGTGTCCTTTTAATACGGGTAGGAATTAAAAAATTATTTTAAACTTTTACCGCTAGAGCCAAAAGTAGCTTCGTACAATTTTGGCTTTACATACATTAATTTAGAGTATGTACTTATTTTTTTATTTACTTTTTTTTGTGTTTTTTTTATAACTATTTTAGCTCCTTTATTATAAGTACTTTTTGATATTAAACACATTGTATGTATGTAGAAAACATTTATTTTACTAAAAATTAAAAATTATTACTGAAAATATTATAGCGAAATATTTTTTATTACTACAAATTAGTGTTCAACCGTTTTTAGCACTTGAATAATTTTTTTTGAAAAATAAAAACAAATAAATAATAATAAGGATTACATTATGTCATTTTTTATTCCTTATAATACTTATTTCTATTCTTATATAATTACCGTTACAGTCTACCAAACGTGCTCTTATAGGTGAAAACTTGTAATTATAAGACAGATATTATTAATCTATCACTCTTTTTTTTTTTTTTTTTTTTGAGAATTTATTAATCTATTACCTTGGTAAAATGAGAAAAAGGGAAAAAAAAAAAAAAAGTACCAAACACCTCTCATATAAATTTTCCTTTTTTCTTTTACCTTAATATAAATTAAGAAAAGTGTTATGTCTACAACATTTTTACAATACTTTCACAATAAAATATAGGTGGTAAGTTATTATTAGTTCTAATTTGAATTCACAACTTTAAAATTTTTTTTTTTTTTTACTCACTTGTAACAATAAACAATAATTTGTCATTTAAAATTTGTTGTAAAAATATTGTAAAATGTACATTTCTCATAAATTTCAATCACCTAAGGTTATGCCAAAATTAAATGGGCAACAAAGGTTAATATAATGATGATTATCACTGTTTCAGTCAATATAAATTCTCCTTAATGAGTCTTTCCTTAAGATTAACAAACCTCCACTATGCATAAATAAACCATATCATAATTGTGGATTATATTAAATCTAATGATAATCTTGTAGATCCATTTACCAAGGCCTTGGCAAAAGATAGAGTCTGGAATACATCGAGACGGATAGGACTAAAGTCCATAGAATCATGAGCCATGTATGAGGATACCCAACCCAAGAACCAGAGATCCTGAGAATTGAGTTCAATGGGAAAAACGAATCATATGATGGTTGTAAGAAATGCACTATTTATTTTGTAAATAATTTTTTAATTGTTCATCCCTATGATGTAAGTGCATTTATCCTGTAATGTGGAGCGGTTGAGTAAAAAACTCTTAATGAAATTTGTAGCTCGTATGAGTGGGGTGTCAGAATTACAGGAGCACCCTTGACAAGATTTCACCTATGTAAGTGTGGGGGTGGGGCCGCTCCCTATGAGATTTGGACTTAATCTCAAATACACTCATAAAACCGGGATCAACACATGACCGTAAAGTGCTAGTTATAAAAGCTCATGTCAACACCTGGGTTGTTATGTGTAAGCAGTGATGCTTAATTTCCCTAAAGCAGTCCTAGTTCAAATCGGAGACCACTACGACTCTGGAGTTGAGATCGTTATTTTACTAAGTGAAGGTTCAATGTAGAGCACACCTTCATGATGCATAGTGACCCATCTTTGCCTGGTAATCTCTCTTTAACTAAAATTTAATATTAAAATGAGTGGGGGATTGTTGGAGCATTTTAATATTAAATAATTAAAATGAATTAATGTTATAACATAAATATAAAAATGTGGGAGTGAATATGGAATATGAAGAGTTATGAAAATGTTTAATCCCACATTGAAAAGGAGAGAGACTATTTTATTCTTTTTAATTGTGGTGATTAATGGGCTAATATGAATTATCTCAAATATTGGGCTAGATACTTGCGCAAGGGGGAGGTGAAGAGTGGAGGTATCAAAAATGGAAATGAATCAGCCCCTTGGATCCTCCTACTTGACAACCCATTCAGAATAATTACCATATCCGTTGGTGAGTAAATGACCCGAATTAATACTCCATTTTTATTATGGACAATGAAGAGCCATTAACCCACTTAATAGACTATCCATTTGGGCTTATTCATTCTTCAGAAACTCCTTATCTCACCATTAATTGAGTAACTCCAGCCCATCAGATTAATATCCAACAATTAATCTTATAACACCCACTACATCAGAATAATGGACCTAATTAATCAGAATAAATTGGGTAGTAATTTCATGAGGCCCATTGAGCCTATAAATAGACTCATTCAAACCCAATCCATGTTACTGCATATACAATACACACTAAAAAAAAAAAAAAAAATAGAGGTTATTGGCAAGGAAGGGTGTTTTTTCTGGTGGAGTTTTGGGCTTGAACACTTTGTGCAGAAGTTGTTCTAACCATACGACACTTGTTGGGCTGTTGTATCATGAGGGAGACAAGTCAGAGAAGGGTTTGCACTGGTTACAAATTTAGCCAACCAAGGGCTTCAATCTCCTCAAAGAGAACGTGTGTCGTGCCTCAGTCCAAATAATGTTATGTATTTCCTTTCTTTACATCAATAATATTCAAAAGTATTATTCAATTTCTCTTTGTGTGTTATTTCCATTATTATTGTGTTTGCACCAACAGTTATTAATATTTCACAAAGTACCTTAGAGTTTATTGTATTATTAATAATTATTTAAATGCTTGGAAATTAAGACTTTTTGTTATTATTGTGATTTTTTTGTTAAATACTTTGGATTATATTATTGAGTTCTTGGTAAAAATTGATTTGATATGATATGATCAATTTAATTGCAATTTCAAGTATGATTTATATTGTTTTAATAAGTGTAGGCAGAGTGAATTAACACGTGAGTGAGCTTTTGTGGGGCGGGGATGCAAGGCGAGAAGCCTCAACATGCGAGGCAAGGCAACTATCTTATAGGGTGTGGATGGGGCATCTATTATCTAGACCTAATCTGCCTTGTTGCCACCCCTAGATATGTTGTTGTGAATGAAGAATTTTTTTTCATATAATTCCATTTTGGGATATCCCAAAATGCTATCTGGTTTCTAAAATTAAAAGCTACTAATTAACTAACAAGACTTGATCTGCCTTGTTGCCACCCTTACACATGTAATAGTTTATAGGACAAATATACATGTTTGTTTGTTTAGACCCCTTAAAGCAGATTATTTAACTTAATATATTAGTCAAGTGATTACTTAGGTTAATTATTCAGATCTACGTTAAACAATAATAAATCATATCATGCAAAGCAGCGGAAAGTAAATAACACCACGATATGATGACCTAAAAAAACCGATGAAATCGATAGTTTCAAGATAAAAACCTAGTAAAGATTTGACCTTGCAATTCTCAAGGTAAAGCAAATCCATTATAAGAGAATCGAAATTTTTACAATCCGATTTAACCCTAAATCTATTGCTACCTCTGGTAATAACTTAGTGACACGACCACGTGCAAGCTTCGAATCCACTGACTCCTTCTCTTCTTGGACTTACTGCAACATAAGCACCCACGCTTATGACTTTGAGATCCCACTCAAAGGTTTTAAATCACCTTCAGTTGTTAATCTTTGCAGCAGCAACTAGGTTCTACCAATGCTTGATTGTAGATCTTGCTCCGGTAAACGCTTGTGTAGTTAAAAGGTACAACACCTCTCAAATCTCACAAGGAGTAACACACAAAGTCTTCCAAAGGTCTTCAAAACGTAGCTAGTCTTTTCCTTTTATATGTGGACAAGTTGGATTGAAACCCTAAACGTTTTCGCGGGGTTGGGCCTTGTTTTAAAATTTTGCAAAATCTGATTTCTACGATTCTCAATCAGTCGAGTTTATTTTTCAATTGATCGAGCTTGGCAAATTCTAACTCTTCTTTTTAGCATTTTGCTCGAACTTGAAACCTGAAACATACATCTTTGAGCAATGCCTAACACATAGACTAAACATATTTTGTTCTCGGTTTGCCAACACATGCAATATAGAATTCTAAACATTTAATCATAAATCTTTAGAACCTAACAATACATTCTCATAGTTTATGGGAGTGAGTGTAAAAGGGAATATAGTTTAGTGGGATAATGTCCCCATAATGTTTTCATGAGAACAGTATCTTCTAAGGTATTTTTTTAGTGCTTGTTTGTATGGATTACCCCAATATATAGGCCACTATTGTAGTCTTTTTTTCCTTGATTTTAGTTATTTTCTTTATCATGGCTTTACTTACCCATAAGAGAGACATAATTGCCTCCATTTATCATGGACCTCTTTTTATTTAGGTGGGAACACCATTTTAGTCCCTACATTTTGGTATCACAGTCAATTTGATCCCTACATTTTGGAAACGGTCAATTTGGTCCTTACTATTTTCAAATCACAATCAATTTAGTCCTTAACGTTAGATGACTAATGGAATCTACTAAGGTGACAAACGGAATGCACACGTGGTATAAATTAAATTAAAATATAAATAATCCCTCCACGTCAGCACTTCCACATCAACTTTCATGTGACTCTCACATGACTCACTTATCATCAACAATCTCACTCACTATCAAACACAATTGAATTCAAAATACCCAAATTAAAATTCCAAATCCCTAACCCACGATGAACATAAACTCCTTTACAGCCAAATCTCTTCTCACTAAAGTTATCTGATTACCGTGACCAAATACTTTGTTGCCCTATATATTCCCTTTTCACATATGGAACAAAAAGACCAATAAAAATGTCTATCTTCCACCTAGCTCAAACCGCATTCGATTATGGCTTCCCTATCTTGTTTCCCCAGTTCACAGAATAAGGGGGCAAAGGGCAAAGTTTAATAACAAATGGTTCTTCCAACACACCTGCCCCTTCGAACAATGAAAGAGACTTCTTTGCACTGTCATATGACAAAATCTAGTACATCTAAGCAACAAAAATCATAGCACCGTCATATGAAAATATCTTGATGAAGCAACTTGACAATTTTGCTAACATGGTTAGAGTTTAACACTGGCAAGCAACTTCGACAGTCTAACTAAACAAGACGTGGGATGACATAGATGAGGTCGGTCGGCAATTGTGTCCTTTGCAAAACAAAAGGGACCAGGAGTAATCCCAAACACACTTTGAAAATACCCAAATTAAAATTCAGAAGAGATTTGGCTGTGAAGAAGAAGGAGTTCATGTTCATCGTGGGTTAGGGCGGTTTGTTAAGAGTATTTAAATATAGTTTTTTGTTTTGCAATCCAAATGGGTCCAATACTTGAATTTATTGTTTGGCTAATATTTTCTAAATACAGTTTTCAAAAAATTGTATCCTATTTTCAAGATTTAAAACAAGATTTTGAAAATGACTAAAGAGGCGTTTTCAGAATACAGGAAATGTTTTTAATGACATAGCTGTAAATAAATTAAAAATAGTGGACCCCACATATTTTTCCAAACTCTTTTATCTCTTATCTCTTAAATTAAGGAGTTTATCTTTATCACAAAAAGAATTTTCACACTTCAAATTTGAAACTTATCATTAAAAAAAAAAAAAAAATGATTAGCTCTATTCCCTTATCATTACCACACACACACACACACACAAAAATAGTAATCTACAAATTCTACATATTACTTTTTGTAAATTTTTTTTTTTAAATCTCAAAAATAGAAATGTTCTCCTAAACAATTATTTTTGTTTTTAGTATTTTGAAAATTGTTTTTAAAAGTGGGAGCCAAACACTTAAAATATAAAAATTATTATCTGAAAACTAGTTTCAAGTTCAATTTTTTGAAAATTGTTTTTATACTGTTTTGAAAACAAAAACAAAAATCATCCTACCAATCAAGCCCTAGGGATTTGGAATTTTAATTTAAGTATTTTGAATTCAATAGTGTTTAACAATGAGTGAGAGTGTTGATGATAAGTGGGTCATGTGAGTCACATGGAAGCTGATGTGGAAATGCTAACGTGGAAGGACTATTTATATTTTAATTTAATTTATGCCATATGTGCATTCTATCTGCCACCTCAGCAGATTCCGTTAGTCATCTAACAATAGGGACTAAATTGACCGTGACTTAAAAATAACAAGGACCAAATTGACTGCTCCCTAAATATAAAGACCAAATTGACTGTGACACCAAAATGTAAGGACCAAAATGGTATTTCCGCCTTTTATTTATTATTTTTTTCAATAGTGGGTGGGGGGATTTGAGCTCTATACGTCTCCATTGGAAACATTAGAAAGTGTCAGTTAAGTTACAAGACTCTTGGCTTAAAAGCCCGCTTGAAATTTAAATATTTAATTCATAACATAACTATTGATCTTTAATCTTCTAAAAAATTTACATGCTATGAAAGATATAGGAAAGAAATATAATTCAATGTGGATTTGTTAAAATTTGCATCTAATAAAAAGATATTGAATGGAGTTGTAGTCCTTGGCTACAACTAACTAAGTTTGTAGTCAAATTTTGTTATACGTATATATTTTTTATGAATCAGCTATTATCATTGATATCTAGAAATAGAAGGAAAAAAAATAACCAACCGCACCCACACCAGCAGCAACCCAAGCAACAAACCCAAACAGGCCCCAGCACCCATCCTACACCTACAAACAGCTGCAAGAAAAACATAGCAGCAACCAAAAAAAGGAACTCAAACCTGTGTAACCGAAACGACTTGCAGAAAAACAGGATACCAAGCGGACACCATGTCAACAAAAATAATCCAAAACGCAACTACCAAATGAGCCCTAATCTGTCCCTCACAGCTACATCTCTAGCAGAAATTCTGATAGGAATAAATGTATCAACCCTTCATTTAACATTATCTACAATATGTTTAATCACCTGGTCCACTGTAAGAAGCAAGCTTGAGAATCTGTGATTATTCTTTTGTCTTCAACTCCATATATAATACACAGTAGTAGCTAATGCAACTTTTCCCACTCTACTTGATAGAGACTTACCCTACAATTTCTTTCCCTAGTCCAGAACATTCTCTCAATGACAACCCATCTGCTGCCTTAGGTAACTTGCTGCCATATTGTTTTAGCATAAAAACACTCAAAAGAAAATATAGTCTCTGCATTCAATCTTATATTCCGGCAAAACCCACTTACAAGTCTCCTTGCCAGCCAGTCTATCACAGGTAGTCTATTTATTACAAATATCCATAAAATGAAAGCATGTTTTGGGATATTAGCTGAATCCCACACAAGCTTCCACCAATCACCTTAGTAACTCTACTTCTTAAAGCTCCCAAGCTGATTTACTAGAAAATAAGCCATTTTTAGTGAGTGTCCACACAATTCTATCCTCATCATGAAGTTGCAATTGTTGACATCCCTTTTGAATGAATTTCTGAGTTTTATATCCAAGTGGCCTCCATTTGTATTCATCATTTTCAAGCACACTGGATACTAATGCAATATGATAGCTCCCTATTTCATAGATGAATCTAGTACCATGTTTGACCTTGAGAACACCTTGAGGGTGCCAGTTATCAACCCATACAGGCACTTTAGTTCCATCAGTAATCTGTAATTTAAAAAAGCTTCTCACATACTCCTTTAGCTTGAGAATTTTCCTCCATCCCAGGATCAATTCTTGGGTATTAATGTCCCAAAAATTGTCCCTGGAGGAGATACTTATGAACTGCTACCCAAATAGAACTAGCCTGAGCCATGAGATTCCA
The DNA here is from genome assembly GCF_001633185.2 of Quercus lobata. Lineage (NCBI taxonomy): Eukaryota > Viridiplantae > Streptophyta > Magnoliopsida > Fagales > Fagaceae > Quercus > Quercus lobata. The sequence continues at coordinate 37,610,631 of NC_044912.1, forward strand.
AACGTGCTTTGCTACCTCTAATTATGACGAGCTGATCCAATTTTATTTTTGGACAATTATTGGTCTACATTTATTGTTTATGTAAATTGTACATATTCGCATGAACAGTCTACATTGCATATTGTTTATGCAAATGTATACAATGTTGTACACATTTTTTTAATCTACAATGTAGATCTTACATAAACAGTGAAATGTAAACTAATAATTTTTTTTTCATGCACGTCAATAGATATTCTTTGCAAACTTTCCTGACCTCTCAAAATCAGAAACACGTACAAGTTATTACTCTCTTATAACTACCAACTACCAAAGTTATGGCCTTATGGATGACCTGCTTCAAGGCAGAGTAAAATCATGTTTTACATAATTATTATAATATTTTTACCATAAAAAATCCCAAAACCTGAATTAAATCCAAGGAATTACTTAGTGATTTCTACACCTCACTTTAGTACATTTCCAATTAATTAGCAGTCAAAAAAAAAGTATTCATTGGGATACGCATTCAATTTATAATTATTAAAAATTTATTTAAAAAAAATAAATAAATAAAATTTTGGTCCTTCCTTAAATTATATGGCAAGGTTAGACTATATCCTTTAAACCATCAGCTTAATCACTTTTTTCTTAATTATAAATTTGATAGTTACATATTACAATAAAAGAAAAGAGATTTGAACCGTGAATATTTCCGATGAAAACACCAAAAAGTATCAATTGAAGTAAGCATTAATAGTTTATAGTTTAAATTTAGTGTGCATTTGGGTTAGGATGAAAAATGAAAATTATTTCACTATTCAGCTTATTTTTACTACTATTCATAGATCCCATTGCTTTTTTTGGCACTATTTATGAGCTCCACTATACTATTTTAACTAACTTTTCCCTTTATTCACAATACTTTCAGCAATAATTTTTCAATTTCAACAAAATAAATAATATCTAAACACACCCTAGTCTAGGTTTATAGTTTTGACAGCCAATTAATTTTCTCTTTGTAACTCTGTAATCTTGCATGAATAGGAATCAAAGCCAACCACAAGTTGAATCTCTCTCTCTCTCTCTCTCTCTCTCTCTCTATATATATATATATATGGTATCTCCCTTTTACCATATACATATAGACTCTACTTATATGGTATCCCCCTTTTATAAATATGAGGACAAAATTACTTCGCAAAAATAAATAAATACGAGGATAAAATTCCAATTCTAGACCCTGGGACGGGGGTTGTATTCATTGACGGGATTTCTTGATCTTAATTAACACCCTCCAAGGAAAAGAATATAGAATTGCAACATTTGTAGCTTTCAAATTGTCTTTTTTATTTTGGTTGTGTAGGTATTTGGTTTGCTGTTATGTTTTGCGGCCAACTAATCAAGTCTTTGCATGTGTACCCTTCATTTTAGCTAGAAATAAAATTACTTTCCAGACATGAACAGTTTACATAAGCTTAATATATGCACATTGCTATACGCCTGAAATCATTTATCTATTCTGAGGTTGTTACATAGATGTCCAAGTTCAGGCCTCGCATCCATCCATGAAGCGAATGTCGTCTCAGCTGGAGAAGTGCAGTAGAGGTAGGACTTGAAGGTGATTAGGTAAAAATAGCGCCTGCAGAATGGACAAATGAGAATTGGTCATATTAATATAGCAAATATTCAGTTTTTTGAACTTCACATACATCCTTAATTAATAAGCCTAGACTTCTGTTTCTGTTTCAGTTTTTTGAAGGGGGGAAGGGGTGGGACCATTGACTTGCACCAAAAGCTGCCCAATTCTACATAACATGACCCAGAAAGAATGGAAAATTAGAAAATCCCCCCACTTGAAATGCAGACCATTTGCTACTGTCAATAGAAAGTGAGCATAACCAGAAATTAGATATTGTTCCAAGTGCTTTTAGGTTGAAGACCATGTGTAGTGCCAACCACAAGTTGTGGGGACAATCATCTTTAGCTATAACCTTTCCAATACTTATTATGCCAACCAAAAAACACACCTCCAATTCTCAGCAAAAATATTTGCCCGCTTTTTCTAAAAACATAGTAGTAAAAGCTCACTCTTGGAAAACGACTCATCAGGTACCACCATGCACAACCATGTCGGCCAGTAGTCCTCCCTTAAATTAAACATCTACACTCATCTAATGTTAATTAATGGGGTCTATGACCTACCACAATGAGACCCACTTACCAAAGGCGGTCATTGAAAGAGGAACAGACCCATCCGAAAAAGAATAGTTCAAGCCAGCCATTAAACTAAATTGCTGAGATACATGAACTAACCTTAAAGCCTTTATAGCCATATCCATGAAGTACGCTCGGTGCTCATCATCATCATTGGGGAACTTCTCAAGTTCCTTACTGTAATCGAGAATATCATCTCGCAAATGCCCTGCGCCTTTACACCTTTAAAATGAAGGAACCAACTCAGCACCACCAGTAAAAAATAGCTAAATAATAAAAGGCAAAATTATTTTCCAAGACTAACTCTCAAAAAAGTATGATAAATTAAAAAAATAACAATTCCAACTGATGCATGATGCTCAAAACAAAGCAAAAAACAATTAAAATCATTGTCTACCAAAAATACCAACCCCAACAAACTATAATAAAATAAAAAAGAGAGGGGGGGGACCCTACAACTATTACATGGTCAACTTGTCACCATTACCCTTTTTCTCTTAGATAGAACGGTAGCACTATAAGCATATTATAATCTTTTGAGTTCTCCAAAAATGATATACCCTTCAATCACAATGTCAACATCTGATTTGCTTTGGGGACCATACATGAGTACTCTTGTGAGGCTTAGTATATCGCGGTAATCACCCATCCTGCGTGCTTCTTCTTCAGACACCCTTGAAGACAAGTTTGCTTCACTTCTAGAGTGCATGTTTGTATCAACCATTAGCTCTGGAATATTTGATGTAAAGTTTGCCTCTACACCAAGTTTAACACAAATGATTGTCATAGCATATGAGACTCCTCCAAACCCTGTGTGTGATACGAAAAGGTAACACCCTGCAGCACTACAGAAAAAGCTATTGTTAATTTTATTCTAATGGTTAATTTGAGAAGGGGGGGGGATTACGCAGCTAAGCTAGCACCATCATTTTCTTTCTAATTATCAGGTGATCTAACCTATGAGGATGGAGAGTTGGAAGATAAAAAGTGTTGGATTGGATTTTGAGGTACATGGATAAATTTGTAAATTGATGGAATCTTACTCATAAGATCATCCAATAATTGTATATTTGAATAGAAAGCAGCCTGTGAATAATTTACAACCAAAGGTTGGTTGGAATGCATGTGTAATTTTTAGCCATTGATTAAACTATGATTCAGAAAGTTGCAGAAAATTGGATAAATTTGTAAAGAACTAACGGAATCTTCAATTAATAAGATCAACCAATAATTTTATTGCTAAACTGAAAGCAGCCTGAGACAATTTACAACCAGAGGTCAGTTGGAACATGTCTAATTTTAGCCATTGATTAAACTATGATGCAGCAAGCTGCAACATAATTTCTTACTACTATACTAAATTACCGATCATTTAATAGTGATATTTCTGATAGCAGATATGTTAGGTATGGGCACTTACTCATCTTTACAGTATTGGATTGCATCAAAATCAGAAGCTAAAGCCTCTCTCTTTAGTCAATGGTATTCTCCTATATGTAATATTATAACCCTCATCTTTCAGAGCAGCATATACTTCAGCAGGCGTCTTCACATTATCTGCTAAGATGTTTTCCCAGTATCCTACAACACTGGACTGATTTAGTGTTGGGCTATGTTCTTCACGATGTAAAAGCATCCGTCCACCAGAATGTCTAACCTCAGATAATATATCTTCTTTTAGTCGCTCCTCCATGTGTTCCACCTGCATAACAAGTATAAAAATGCCAGCGGTAAAACATGATATGGCTTTAATGACTTGAGTTTAGAATTTTTATTTTAAAAAATGTGTCATTGTGTACCACTGGGCCTGTGATTCCCACATGCTTGAGTGTATCAACAGGTTTATTTAGCTCCCTTAGGGCAAATGGCGTGCCATTAATGTAAACAACTGCTCCTTCTCTCAGATCAGTTAATATTACTTTATGAGCAACAGAGTTTTCTGCTTTAGGCTTGGCACCTAAATATGCTAACATCTCTTTTGCACCATCAATTGTTGGAGTTGCCATGCTATACACGGGGAATCCATCTACCTGAAACAAATGGAAGTTTTAGGTTTAGAAACAACTTGGAAGCTCATACCATAAAGCTCATCTCTTGATGGCTACATGATAAGCCAGTCATGAAAGAGCCTTTACTTGCGTACTTTTTCAAATATGTAATCTAGAAAAAATAATGGAATGTTTTTACAAATAGCATAACCTAGTCCAACCAACAAATTGGGCCAAACACAGGCCTTAAAGCCAATATTTAGACATGGATGCAAAGGAATTTGAGATTAATGCAACAATCAAACATCATATAGTCGAGAAGGAAACCCAATGAAATCTGACTGTATTTGATGTCCCTTTGCTTTATGGCCTTTGTCCCGCTGACCAAGAGCACATATGACATTTACGTGTTCATATTCATAATTACATGCATTTCTATGTGAAGTATGAAGGCCATGTTTCTCTGCTTTGAGGACAGGATGACAAAAAAACTTGATAACAAGATGCAATTACATGCAGAGAAGAGCAATAACTGCACCAAACAAGGGTTTCTCAATACAAGCTGGAAACAGAAAGTTGGGGGTTTTTTTTTGAGGGGAGAGTAAGAATAGTACCAAAAGTGGCCTGAGCCTTGCCTTAGATTTTACATACAAGTTGAAGGGTTAGAGCAAATACCATATAAATCCAATCTTGCAATCATCTTTCTCAATACAAGCTGAAAACAGAAAGTTGGGGTTTTTTTTTTTGAGGGGAGAGTAAAAATAGTACCAAAAGTGGCCTGAGCCTTGCCTTAGATTTTACATACAGGTTGAAGGGTTAGAGCAAACACCATATAAATCCAATCTTGCAATCATCCAGAAGATCATCAATACCATAAATTAGCACAATTAGATTCTGATGGGATTTCATTAACCCAACATTAAGGAGGTCCTTGGAAAATAAGTTAAATGAAGGGATTTACAGTCAAACAACATCTCAAACAAGCTTTCAATAACAAATATCTTAGTTAAAATAATTTGCTGGAAAGGCATATCCCATCGATACCAGGTGCCAAAAAAGAGGTTGCAAATAATATTTTGGATTTAATGTATCAATGTTTTCCACAAAATGAATTACTGAAAAATACAATCAGAAGAGATAATTACTTTTGCAAGGATTACCCAGCCAGTATAAGAATTAGTGTATATCAATATTTCGTTTCATTTTCCCACCAGATATGTTAAATTAATAGCTATATTGATTGCAACAATAAGAGGTTGAGCCTTGGTGCAATGACAAGTGCCTTCCCCTAAAAGCAAAAAGTCACAGGTTCTAGTTTGGGAATCAGCCTCCCTCAAAAAATTTGGGTTAAGGCTACCTACCAATTACCTTATGGCATTACAAATTTAACGATAGTTCTTTGCTTTTGGAGTATTTATATACCTTGTAAACATGTGGTGCAGCATGAATTTGTATATGGCTGGAAGTTCTTTGACCAGGAAAGAAGTACATTTTCAATATAGAGCCTTTCCCCAAAACAGAACCATTACGGTTGTTGACAATGGCATCCATCACTGCATCACCATGTTGGGACTCATGTGGTGCTCTCAACTCCTCCTGTGTTCCAAAGTCCAAAATAGGGGATGCGATCATCTCCAAGTCATTAAATAAAAAATATACATAAATAATAATAAATTACAATGCTAATTCAAAAAATCATGTTTCTGCCCTTGACCATAAACAAAAAATAAATCAGTCTCAATGTATAGAAGAGGATTTACTGGAACAGCAAAAAATCGGCCAGGCCTTAATCTTATGCTCCATTTCATTGCTTGGACCTCTGGTCTCTGATGCAACCAATTCTTAAATGTCATCCTGGATTCTCCTTGCCCACAAAACCCATCAAATGCTTCACTTCCAAGATATGCTGCAAAGGCAATTAAACGGAAGTATCGCTCCAAGTACTCAGCACCACGGTTCAATGCAACCCTCCTCACCCTTGGCTCAACATGTTGTTGATTGAATACCTTTCTATATTGCAGAACTGCTTGTCGTATGTTTTGCAGAGCAGAACATCTATCAATAATAGCATCTAAGGCTTCCCGACATTCCACCCCATTATCAAATAATCTTGTTATTGTCCACAACAACAGGATGTCATTTATACCAAAAACCCGACCTTTCTCTTTTTCAGATCTTATTTTTGTGATACCGGTGGTTGAGGCAGCAACACTACCTCCAGTTTCGTCACCACTTGAGGTACCACCATTCACCTCTTCATGGGTCTTATCATCAACCAGGATTTTTATAGGTCTTCCATAATCAATTCTAAGTTTCAGAAGGCAAGCAATCACAGTACCAGTGGTCGTCCTTCCTATACCCATCTGTGAATATAAGAAAAGCAATCAAGGAATGAAGTGAAAAGAAAAAGAGGGGGGTGGAGGAATACACGCACAAACACACAAGTATATGAACATCTCTATGCACATTTAAAGCAGCCAGAGAATAAAAATTTGACCTGGCAATTGAAAACAAAAGCAGTATCCTTCAAAGCAGAAGCAATATTCGCTGCCAATGTGTCAAAGTCAGAACTTTTGGGAGCTTTACCATCCGTAATTGGCACACGTGCATACTTAATGGGAAAACCATTAGCCTCTAAGCTTTTGAAAACCTCAAGTGGGGTCTGAATGGAATCAGCACTCACGTGTTCCCAAGCATCAAATATTTGCCCATCATCTGTTTCATGAATAACCATTATAGCATTCCCATAGTGTTCAGCTTCTCGCAGGATATCTTCTTTTAATCGAGATTCCATTCTCTCAACCCTCTCACGATCAATACCCTGAAAGCAGCAACAATTGTAACTTCACCAATAATGGCAGGTTAAAGTTGGGAGTTCAAATGTTCATAAAGTCCACATACAAAAGAAAAAAAAGGACTGCTTCAAACAAGTAGTGTTCCAATGGTGTCTAGAGTTCAATCCCTTGCTATGGATCCTACATTCTATGGCTACATTGGATTTCATGAATCAATTAGATTTTCAGGGACTTCCCCTCCACAAGGCAGGGATCTGGCTCCCAAACAACCAACCTGAATTTACAGGTCAGGTTCAATCACGTATTTTTTTTTTTGGTAATTCCTAAACACACCTGTTATATTATATAAGGTTCTTGTTCTTGTGTTGGGTCTGTTGGAGCAAGGTAAGAGTTAGAGAAGTTATGTTTGTGTGATATTCTCCATTACTATAAAAATTCTCACAATCTTTTCCAGTGAATGTAGGTGAAAGGCCAAACTGTTCTCTATCTGCTTATTGTTTCCTAATTGATTTGTTTAAGACATTCTATTGGCCATTCAAACCACAGATCCTAGGCCTTGGGTCAACAAGAAACCATGTCAACATTGAGAGATGGTATTTGGTTGTGGGACCCATGTGCGCGTTGTTACAAGTGTAACAGTGACAAAATAAACATCCCAATGTCGGACACCAATATTTTTTGTAACCTAATACTCAATCGTCATAAATACTTCAGTGGCAAAGTTCCAAGTGCGCGTTGTTACAAGTTCTCTTGCTTTATTTTTGGATACTCAAGTGGCAAAGATCCAAGGCTCATTGCATGCAAAGTAACAATTTATGATGTGGATTTTCTACAATTTTGAACAGCAAAGAGAAATGGTCTATTATAAGAACACTAGGGCAGGCATCAATGGGCACTACATTAGGACACAGATGCAATAACATATTGTCCTCTTAATAGCAATGTAACTCAGTATTATACTCTTCAACTACTCAAGTCAGCATTTCAAGACAAGAGCACTACATGTTCAAAATAAACACTGCATTTTGAAAATATGGACATGGTTTATCATTTAGACATTACTTTATGTATTAGGTCCAATACCAATTGCTAATGTCACCATAATAAGTTCTGGTGTCTAATAACGTTGTCAACACCAATCTAGATAATGCCCTCCATACTCCACTCTAATAAAGTTAATATAGATGTAAAATGAAAATATAGATTTTACCGAGTACTCCAGCATGTTTTTGTATGGTCTTTCAACTTCACGGAGAACAAATGGTTTTCCATTGATGTAAATAACAGGTTCTTCTCTCATATTGTGCCAAAAAACAGGACGACCACGTTTAGAACTGCCAATCCTCTGAATGACAGAGAGAATTCCATCAATGGTTGGATTTGCCACCCCATAAACTGGAAACCCAGGAACTTCTCTAAAATTAGGCGCACCTTCCACTCTCTCCGGTAAACTTGTGTTTTGACAACCAGGACAATGGTCACTTTTTAGAACAGTTTGACTTCCAAGAACCTCACCCTTTCTAAGGGCAGCAACTACTCCCATCTCAGAAGGGCGGCCATCAGCAGATTCGGCAATCTTCATCAGAGATGGCTTTAAAGTTGCATATCCAAGTGCACCCATTGGATCTCTCCTGAGCAATCTGCAACAAGGCACCATTGTAGTGAAGAAAGAACCGAGCCATAATGCATGAACCAAATAAACAATGCATAAGAATCCATCTAAAAAAAAATGAATTGGACAAAAGCAATGCATCACAATTAGAAATCCACTCAATAACTAGGTAGATGGTCCATACAAGTGGTAGAAACAGTTAGTTTATGAACCGGTTATTCCACAATGAACTCTAACCATGTGGTGATGGATGAATATTGATCTGTAAACACTATACCATTAGCACGTTTACTTTCCTAGGCTGCTCTCTCTGGAAACTTAAATAATAAATACTTACAACTTTTACCTGCGAATAATACTATACAATTCTGGCCTTGCTCTCATCCACTCAGCAAAACTGCTATGTCCAAATGAACATGAACGGATAGCTGCTCCCTCAGAATGAATAAATACAGCAAAGCATATAAGAAAGTAGTATCTTTCCAAGTACTCCACAAAAAATGAAAGTGATGCCTCCCTTTTCATCTCATCCGGTTGACGCAGAATACTACTACGATAAGTGGCAATTGCTTCACGTAAGTTCTACAATTCAAATCAAAGAAACAGTTAATATGACATGAAAATAAACCTTACAGCTACAAGCCAAGAAAATGCATGTCAAGGGAGCAAATGAAACACATAAGGAAGGAATAAGTTTATTCAGACAAACTTTATGAAATTTGAACAAATAGAAACCATACCAAAATGGAGCAAGATTAGAGACCAAACCTGCATGGTGGCACACTTGTCAATGACTTTATCCACTTGTCTTTTTCCTTCAACACCACCCTAAAGCCATGTCAATATCAGTAAAACAAAAACTTAAAATAGAATTCTAAATGTTGATCTAAGAGCAACAAGAGCTAATATCAAATACCTCTAAAACCCGAATCAAGCTTCTTATGACTGCATATTCTCCTCTACGAATTGCCTCTTCTGAATTTGGCAAATGGTCATCAACATTAGCACCAGAGTCAGAAACTCTCCCAATGGAATTGATTCTTGGAATACCTGTTCCATGTGAAAATACCTTACAACATTAAAAGATTTTGTCACTAAAAGAGGTATGCGTTGCTCAAAGAGTAGAGTATGAAAAGTAACAGGACTACCAGAATTTCCAATACGGTTGAGATAAATCAATGTTGCAATCACCATCCCAGTTGTAGTTCGTCCACGTCCCATTTGACAGTTGAAAATTATCTCCGTATTTAAGTTTGCTTGAGAAATTTTATGCACCTGAAAACACAATGGATATCAAATCTATCCAATCCAAAAATGCCATTGAACTAATCCTTTAAGTCAAATTCAAGAATAGACTATCCTAAACTGAAATGTTAAAAACCATCATTGCCTTACTGAATGTTTTCAATTCAAACGACAATAGTATGCCAACACATAATTCTCAAATATTACTTTTTGATAAGTAAATCAAATAAGTAAAAAGAATAATAGAGGGCATGGAATTTTAACACGTGATAATTCAACAAATTAACTCTTTATGAGGAAAAAAAGATGGGTTTGTGAAATTCTCTCCCTCTCTTTTTTCTTTTTTTTTTTGGGGGGGGGGGGGGGGGGGGGGTGAGGTTGGGAAGGATAAAACCTTAGCTCCTCTTAGCTTCTGATTTTTCAGGTAAGATGCTTCTGATTTTTCAGGTAAGATGCATTGCATGAAAGCCAACCAGAAAGCATAAGACTGAAAGGCATAGCAGTACTTGCTTTGTACTTTACAATATATCCTTAGTTATTCATTATATACTTTGTTTTTTATAACATTTCTTTCTTCTTCTTCTTTTCTACTGAACAAAAGAAGTTAAGAGGCCAGTTGTAGCAATCGTACTTGGGCAGGACCATAGTAGCCTCTACTCGCTGAGGAAACAATAGCAAGAGAGGCCAAGAGAAGCCCACAAAGTGGAGGATCGGTAGAAAATCCCTCAAACAGATTCTCAAGTATAGCCTAACCATAGCCCTACCAGGGTCCCGTATCATCAGGTGGTGGACATCTTCAGTGAGCCAAACATCACGTTCTTAAGGGTTCAAACTCAGGATATTCAACATTGACCCCAACCAAACCACTTGGGAATAAACCTTTTCCCCTGAGTCACTCACCTTGGTGGTTATGTTTTGAATAGGATGATTTCTAGTCATCACTAAGAAACTGAAAAAATCATGTGCTAGTCATGTAAGTCTGCACATTTTTTTTATTGTAAGTCTTTAAACAATCTAGACTAGAGATTTTTGGGAGGTTAAGATCTAATTATACTAGGGTTACATTTGCTTTTCAGCATCATGGTTGAATTAAGAAACATACCCCCAACATCAAAAAGAGTCACCTCCAGTTTTTTCACTAACACAAACAAGGTAAAAAAATAAGGAAGCCCACTATTTCATTCACAATGTTAAAACTTTTTCATATCAAATGTAAAATGAAAATTGGTTAACTTGTGATCCCACGCCAACAGGTACTTCATAAATTTCTTAAATATCATTATTCAAATTAAAATTTAGAATATGAAAACTCACCAAAATATCAAAATCTGTCTCCTTTGGTGATTTTTCATCAGTAATAGGAACACGTTCATAGTCAACAAGGTACCCCTCTACTTGCAATTCCTCATACACCTATACAATGGGAATAGGCTTTAATAGTTTTTTGAGAAAACTGGTGGAACAATTCTGCTTACCAAACCTGAGATGTGTTCCAACGGCAATACCTCTAGGGGTGTCTTTACAGAATCACGTGACACTGGTTCCCACTGGTCCACCATCTGACCATCTGGCAGTTCATCAGTGACAAGGATCTTATTTCCATATCTGCTATGTCAGATGTACAAAGAAAATTTGCTATCATTACAAATCAGGAAGAATCAATGGTAGAAACAACCATGTATCATATGTAAGGCATCACAGATACTACAGACTGCATCAATAGAATATACCTTGCAGCTTCTATCAAGATATCTTCTTTCAATCGAGCTTCCATTTGTTCAACCCTATCCCTGTTGATTCCCTGATTTTAAATAAAATGTAACAATCAGGTTGCAAACAGACATAAATTACAATCAGTATTACCATACTTTGCTGAAAGACCTGCACACACAGACACTTTTGTATGTGAGAAATGTTCATAACTAGTAACATATTTGAAGAAATGGGTTCCATTTTATACAGTCAGGTGATACTCAGGGTTCTCAGAAAAAGATTTCACTTTTACTTGTAACTTAGTTTATATTGGATTTATATGCCCATTCTAACCAAAAATTACATGTTCAACCGATTTTTATATAATAAAAAAATATTATTGAAAAGTGCATAAATGCAGCACTAAGAAACAGGAAGTGTACAAGATACCCCTAGATAGAGGAAATCAAGAAAAACAAGAAAGCCAACTCCTAATTTAAAGCAAAAAGAGAGTAAAATCTTGGGGAAGAGCCAGCTGATTAAAAGGTGAGCACAATGTGTTTTGTATATGGAAGTTCAACACCATCAAAAGTTTCATTGTTGTTTACCAATCAAAGGAAAAGGTTAGATTTTTCTTCTCTTGTCTAAGCAGCACATAATGCATAATAGCGGCACACCCAATAAACCTTATCCCTACCAAAGCTTCTTATCCAACTAACCAACATTATATTCACCATACGACATCACCCAGAAAATCTCAAACCAGGGTAAACTAAATCCTAAAACTATTTAACAACAAACAATGAAGTAGAAGACTGACCATTTTCTCCCAACAACTTTTACTTAGATAACACAAATAATATACTAACTCTTCCATTTATCTTAAAATATTTTATTAATAATAAAATATTTTCTCTTCATGCTTTCCCAAATTGTCCATAGCAAGAATCTTTCTCAAAGTAAAGAAAGCTATCTGAGGTAATGCATTACAACGCCAAATCTCTCCCAAGGAAACACAATGCTTGATTTCCATGCCAAATCCCAATAGACCGATCAAACATTATATTGCTTATGACTTGATAAAATCCAGCATATCCAGCCATCATCTACCTATAAAACTTGCCTAAGTGCAGCATCTCTAAGAAAATTGATTCATGGTTTGCTATTATTGAAATAACAGTGTACAGAATCCAAAGTTTAAATGACAATATGAAATCAATAAAATCATTCCTAGTTGGAGTGTTATGTGTGTTTGACACTATGTATGTACAAAAACTAGTTTTTGAATGATGATAACCTATCTTGCTATCATTTTGAAAAAAGTAAAGCATTTTAAATATTTGGCGCACAAGCCCCAAGGGATAATAAAACATCACATGCAGGTGCTAATAACTGCAGAATCTAATACCATATTAAAAATTGCTAGGATGCAATCATTCATACACTAAATACAAAGTGATAAGAGACAAGAACTGAAAAGGTTGGTTAATAAAGATATGCCAATTCATAATAGTAAATTTTTCCACAATAACATACTGTATATTCAAGGTTGGAGAAGGGCTGCTCCACATCACGCAACACAAAAGGTCGCCCATTGATGTAGACCACCTGTTTCAAGAAGAGAAACAGACAAAATTAATTTATGGATTGGAAAACAAAAGGAAGCCCATATTTTTTTTATGAGACTTTGAACATCACGGTGCTTAACTTTTGATTGAACTATTTTTACATAGAATTTCCATGAAAAGGCTATGTGTTTGAATGATTCCATTTAGACTCTTGGAAAATTAAATAAAATCTATCTCTAGTCTCTGTACATCTGATGCTTAAGTACAGTATTAAAAACATTGTACTTTTTAAGATCTCATACTAGAAAGTCCTCCCTCCCTGCCACAAGTGAGGGAAAGAAAATACTGACTATGAAATCTGTAATATTTTACTTATATTTTAGATTCATTTTTATATGAGTAATGACTTACATAAATGAAAAATAGTCTTTATCCCACCTTTAAACTTTGATGTCTTTTGAGATTATCCAAAATTTTAGGTAATATTTTGCACCTTACAGATGATTGTGGTTTATTGCATTAGACCAAAGGCCAAACATGAGCTATAAAAATATGAATACAACCAAAATAAATAGAGTTTAATTGGAAGCAAAATACCGGCTCCTCACGAAGGCTAATCCAAAGAACATGAGCTCGTAGGCTATCCATTTGAGCCCCAATATGCTTAAGAACATTTCGAATTCCATCAATGGTTGGGATTGCGACACCGTGAACACGTAATGAGTCAGCCTATTAACAGCAGCCACAAATTAAAAGGGAAGAAAAAAAAAAAAAAAATACATGTGAACTAGAGTAACAATGTCTAAAGGCATCTACACTAGAGTATAGACAAAAGCACTCCACAAAATGAACACAGATCACAACTTGTAAATAATATGTACTCTTATACAATGCAATTAGTTTTACAAACCATCTCAACATATGAGGAGTTGGTTTTATTGTTATGTTATGGCTGTTTAACATTTGCTAATTGCTATGCATGTTTAGGGAATCTCCAGAATACAGAAATTAACCAACCCCAAAAAACAAAAACAACAAATGAAACTGAAACTGAAAAGAGGGGAAAAACCTGACGGTAATTGGGAGCACCATCGATGTGAGGAGACAAGCGTTTATTCTGGCAACCAGGAAAATGGTCGCTCTTCAGAATAGTCTTTTTGCCAAGCACTGATCCTTCTCTTTGCTTCATAACTTGCTCTGGCTCCTTTTGCACCGACATTCTACTTCTACTTCTCAACTCTTTTATCACTCAATTTTACAAACAAACCTATAATTTTGGGGGTACAAATTAGGGGGAATGATTTTTTTTTGAAAAATAGACACAAACGCGGATACGATTTTTTTTTTTTATCTACTTAAAACTAAAAATCATTCATTCAACTACATCTATATATATATACATATATATCCAAGTGTTTAAATGGTTTGCGTTTTTTTTTTTTTTTTCCCGACTCCCAAAGTTTCACAACGTGAAATGTGTGCAGCTTTTTAATATATAGACACATATAACAATATTTATATAATAATGTAAAAAAAAAATTAGTTCAACGCGTCTGGTGTGTTAGCACCTAGCAATGTGAAGTAATATACTTTTGCTGTGGACGCCTAACCGCCCATCAGGAGATGCCACCTACCCCCTTTACTTTTAGTCATTATCTTCTGTCCCGGAAATACTCACCACAAAAAAATTTCTAAAACCTTTTTTTTTGGTTTTTTGTCTGTTTTTTTGTTTTTTTGTTTTTATATCATACACCACATTACAGCAGGTAACTTTTGAATTCAGTCGTTATCGATAGAAAAACAAAACATGTGGAGAATATGCTCTTTCAGCTTCTCTTGCACATGCCCCAAGAGTGTTGCTTGTAGTTGTCTCCTTTTTTTTAAGGGAATTGGGAAATCAAATCATGCTTTAAATCTTGTTTCTTACGTTTGTTTTTATATATTAATTGAATTATAATCCAAGAAAAAAAAAAGAAAAAACATTATGATAAACGAGGTTATATGGTACTTGCATCTTGTGTAATAATTGTATACTAGCCTCTGAGCACGCGCTTAGAGGCTTTTCTATTTTTTAAGTAAAGATTAATAATTTACATTTATTATAATTTGAGATTTCTATTTTTTCGAATCACAAAAAAAAAAATGAATACGCGGGGTGAGTTTTGTAGATTTGAAGAGTTTTAAAACTAACAAAAGAGTGATTTTATTTTGTAGGGAGTTAGAGGAGTAAAAGTAGGAATTTAAATTAACTTAAAAGTAGGAGTTTATTAAAAGTAGGAAAACATTTCAACGTAGAAGTAGGAATTTATTATTTTTGTCAATTTACTATTTTAATCCAATTTTTAAGTTTTAGGTAGGGGCATTTTTGACAATAAAAAAAGCAATAACTAACTTTCTTTTGTCAATTTACTGTTTTAAGGTGAGTTTTTGTGAGTTTTTAGGCAAAAATCAAAAGTGGGTTTAGTTGCCAAATAAGGGTGGGAATGTTTTGGGGATTTTTAAGTTATGAGAAATAAGTGATAAGGTGATGAGTGATGAGTTAACTATCACTCAGCAACCAAACAAGGACTAAGTGGTCTCCTCCAGATGAGGGTCTTTATAAAATTAACTTTGACGGGGCTATCTTTGAGGACCAAGCTTGTGTTGGGTTGGGCGTGGTAATTGGGATTTAGCGGGATTGATTATTGGTGCTTTCAGTCAAAAGATCAGACTCCCTAGTTTAGTGGTGATGGTGGAGGCCCTAACTGCTAGCTAGCCATTTCCTTTGTTAGAGAGATTAGCATCCTTTGGGTTATGGTGGAAAGCAACTCCCTGCAAGTTATTAAGGCCATCAATAATACTAAACCTTCTAAGACTTCTTATGGGCATATCATCGATGGGATTAAACTGTTGTCTTCTTCTTTGCCTTGTTGTAGTTTTGTTCATGTTAGGCATGAGGGTAATAAGTTAGCACATGCCCTAGCACGTAGAGCAATTTTATCTGCTGATACTGATGTGTGGTTGGAAGATCTACCACGTGATTTGGATGATGTTTTTCAATTTGAATTACTTTAATAAAATTTCCTTACCGGTTTCTCAAAAAACAATTATTAAAAAATTTATAAAAATAAAAGTATATAATAATTTTTTCAAATGGGATTTGCTTATGTAAAAGAAATGTTGCATGCGATTACATAAATTAACAAATCTCATATTAGATGTTTTATAAATTGTTGATACCAATTTTGCGACACATTTTCTACAAACCCGATTCGATCAAGCTCGACTTTCTTGTGGGCTCAATTCATGTATTATATTATATTTTATTATTTTAAGCATGACCCAAGCCTATGCGACTTATTCGGGGAAATTGAGGAAGTGTGGTTTGGAAGGTATGGGTCAGTTTTTTTCGAACCTTTTGCATGAGCCCAAACCAAGTGTGCTACCAAGTGGGTAAGGGACACTTGTAGCACCTCAGGCTCATGAACAAGGTCCTGTACCCGACATTTCCACCTCAAAAGAGCTTTTATACTTTGGCTGACTGTGGCCTTAAGTTTCTACCTTAACCCACTTTTACCTTTAAAACATAGTTGGCTCTTATTGGGCAACTCCAGCAGCTAGCCCTCACTTAGGTGAGTATTCCAATAAGCTGAAATGTTTGACCAAAGGTAGCCAATTAGAGCAAACCCCCTTTATTTCCCAAATCATGTTAAAAGCATGCTAAACTCTTCCCTAAACAAAAGCAACCCAAGCTAAGACACCAAATTAATGTCATGGGGGATAAAAGCCCCTTTTACTACCAAAAAACCAATCATTAGCAACACCCCAAACTCAATATAAGACTCTTTCTTTAGCTCAAAATGATCCAACTACGTTTTCCCCACAGAGTTGAAACTTGAGAGCAAAAGCCCACTGAGACAGGAAACATTCTCACAATTCTGAACCTTAAAGGTGGAAATATGGGTATGAAGGAACCTTCTCTCTCTTCCTCACAACCTCTCTTAATTTCCTCATCTCACTAACTGTGGATCGAACTTTCAGATCTATTATGTTTTTATGATTTTTTTGCACTTTTGTTAAGCCCATTCAGTTAGCTATTCTCGCAATTTTGAAGCATAGGGGAGGAAATATGGGTACAGGGGAACCTTCCCTCTCTTCCTCACAACCTCTCTCAATTTCCTCTTCTCGCTGACTGTGGGTCGAATTTTCAAACTTGTTATGTTTTTATGCTTTTTCTGCATTTCTGTTATTAGCATTTTGATTTTCTCTTGTCAAACCACCATTAGCCTTTTGTTCATAATACTTTTGGAATTTTGGGCTTGATTCTCCACAATAAACACTTCTAAAGAACCCAAGGAGAGATTTGGAGCATTCTCTCATTTTCAACCCTTGTTGCAAAAACATCCCCAAAATAAATCAAATGGGATTTGCTTATGTACAAGAAATGTTCCATATGATTATATAAATTAACAAATTTCATATTAGAGGTTTTATAAATAAATTAAAAAAAATTGCAAAACATAAGGCATATTAATGACAAGTAGCTAGTATTATGGGTGCATTTCAGATATAAGGATTTAAAATCAAAAAATATTTAAAGAACAAATGCTAGTTTAAATTGTTTCATCTAAATTTAATAACAAATGATGATTTTCATGCATTTCCAGATTTTGTTATGACAAAGACTCTTGAAATATTATACATTTATTAACCTCTAAGCACGCGCGTACTCAAAGCCTCTTATATATATTTTTGGGTAAAGGTTAATAATTTGCATCTATTATAATTTAGAAATATTTTTTTTTCAAACAAATAAAAATGATAAATTTAGAGATAAATAATAACTGTAATTTCTTTTTTGAATATGAAAGAAATTTTTTTTAAAATTTTTAGGAGTTCTCCTTTTGAATTCAAAATGAAATTTGTTATTTAACATTTATGACACTATTTCTAAATGAAGTTACCCTTCATTAATAAAGATATTTTTGAACCACATAATCAAAAGTCTAGTTGAAAGAGGCGAATTCTCTTATATATAATATAGAATAGATAAATGAAAAAGTTCAAATCTATCATATCAATTTAATAACAAATGATGATTATCATGCATTTTCAGATTCTATTATGATAAAGACTCTTGAGATATTATACATTTATAAATGAAAAAGTTCAAATCCATACCTTATTCGAATCTATTTAACCAAAAAAAAAAAAATTGAAATCTAAATCCCTACAAAATACTTTGTCTTCTAAAAAAAATGAAGCATGTTGTTTTCATTATAGCCACCACCACCCAAACACCCTCTTGTTGTCATTGATTATGAATGAATAAAATTTAAATAAAGTTCCTTAAGTGCTATGCTTGAAGTTATCCAATTGAATTCAACAATGTGATTACATTAACCAATGAACCGTTTAAAAATAAATTAGTCAATGTACAAATTCTTTTGTCAATAAAACAAGTTTAATCTAAATAATAAATAACAAGAACAAGAATTTAAAATAGGTTTAAGAACAATATCACATAACTACAAAAGTTGATTAGTGCCACTTGGAGCGAAGCTCAGTGTAAGATGATTCAAAGGCCAAACAAAACCTCAAAATTAGACTATAGCGTTTATCAAAGACAGGGGTAATTAGAGACCAAGGAGGTCCATACCCCCTCCTTCCCCCCCCCCCCCCCGGCCGGCGGGAATTTATTTGTTTTTTTTGGTTTAGTGTTATAATATTTAAATGTGATATATAAATAACTGTTTGTATTTTTTTTTTTAAGAAAGAGATAAGGTAACATAGAATAATGTTTAAAATTGAGATAAAGATAATGTCCTACATTTTACGCTGAATGGAGAAAATAAAGAAAAAAGACTAAAACTTAGGAATAGTAAATAGCCCTTTTAACCAATTTGTGTTTTTTAATTTAAAAAAGATAGGGGTATTTTAGAGAGTTTAAGAATGTGTGTGAGGGTATTTTAGTATGCAAAATGTTGAAACCTAAACATGAAATCATGTTATTAATAGTATAGATAATTATATATATTTGAAAGTTTAGATCACAAAATCTACTCCCCCTCCCAAAATTAAAAGCTAGTCATTTCGAATTGAAAACTAATCCAAAGAATTTAGAAAATAAAATGGTCAGGGGGTCTATATGTGTTTAGCATTACAATTTGTTTGTTTGATGTTTGAGACCTAAAGTTAGAAGTTTGAGACTTTATGTTTAAAGTGGTGTCGCTTCTTGGTACAACCTAAAGGCACGATTGGTACACTGAATGAGGATTATAATAGGGATTGTAATATTTATTACTTAAAATAAATGTATTGTAATGAAATAACTAATCTACTCATAAGTTTGGTTGTGAGTTGTAACATTAGAAGAAAATTTTAGATTTATTTTAGAAAATATCTTACTCATACAATTATATTTCCTTAAAAATAATATTTTTTTAAAAAAATTTGAGAGAGAGAGAGAGAGAGAGAGAGAGAGGGGAGTTATTTTTTTATAATTTTTTATTTTTATAATTGTTACATATATGAAAATTTTATTTATTTAGAAATATATTAATTTTAGAAATTATTGCACCTAGTAAGGAATAGTTATTACGATCCTTTTAGAGATGAATAGTTATTCCTCATTTTGAAAAATAGCTATTTATAAGGAATGACCATTCCTTGTAATAAAAACATAACCAAACTAAAGAATAATTAAATCATATGAGTAACTATAATATTGCAATGCCTATTGTAGTCTACCAAACATACCCTTAGTTTATTAAACTAGGAACAATAGGGACACTGGTCAAGCTAGGGTTGAATCTTCTACTAGTTGATCCCCACTTACTAACAAGACGCAATAGCTATCACTGACCTATAAGACCTGGAGGCTAGTAACATTCTTCTTCTTCCCCAAGTTTCAGTTACAGTTGAAGGAAGTCATAACCAAACCATCCAAGCTTCAGCAAACCAAGTGTCAAAGTGCTAAAAATGTCTAATAATTGATTCATGAACCAAGCCCATGAATCCCAAAAGGAGAAATTTTGGGAAAAGTAGTTTGGAGTGTATGATGAATTGACTAGCAAAGTCTCTTGTTGTAGGTTCAAATGTTGACATCTGGCTTGGAGTGACATCTCCTACATAATGAAGCTCTAAACTTAGCTGCGATAACCAAGGTTCTGGCCCTAATGCTTGTCTTAACCTTATTGGTTGAGATCAATCCCCAAATCTTAGCATTTAATGATGGGGTTAGCTAAATTTCAGCTCCAATGGCCATTACCCAAAAAAGATAAAATACCCAAGAGCAATTCACAATATTTTTTCGCCAAATCCTAAGCTAGATGTTCTGAATTTCAGCTCCAGCTACCATTACCCAAAGGAGCAAAACATTCTAAAAGCAAATCACATAATTTTTGGCCAAATTCTAGGTTAGATATTTTAAAGAATCAAACCCAACATTTTTGAACTTTGCTAATCACTCCCTAAGCTTTACTATAAAAGGAAGCCACCATTAACTCATCCAACACTCACCAACTCCTCTTAAATTCTTGCTATTTTTAGCTTTTAGTTCATAAATAAGTTCATTTTTAATTCCTAGATCAGCTTTCTTAGTCCATAAATAGCTTCTTTTAATCCATAAATATCCATATACACCTACCCACAAACATTCCTTTCAATTTTCTAGCAAATCTTAGCACTATAAATGTTCCATAAATAGGTATAAGCAGCCTCTCTCCACCATGGCCAAAAATAGCTAAGTTTTTCTACTATTTTATTCCCACATCGAGACATATTTAGCCATTTAGTCACGTAAAAAGTAGCCTCCACCACCTACTATACATTTTCCCATACACTCCATGGGTATGAGAACCTTGGTTAAGTTCTTGCCATTTTTTCTTACAAGTATGAAACCTCTAGTTGTTTATTGTTTTACCATTGAAGGATATAATGTATTTGTCACAATGAAGTTCTTTCCTCTTGTTAGTATGGTAGTAGAAGAAAGCTCCCAAAACCTTTCTAATGAAGGAACTCATGAATTTTATGATGTAACATGGAAATTTTTCTTAAATTACTCAATAACTGATTGCTATCTATCATATTACACTGTTGGAAGTCTTATTTTGACTTATTTCGTTGTTGGACCACTTTCCTTTTGTGTACTTGTTTTAATGAGCCCACATTTATATTAACCAATTATTGTGAAAATATATTACGGGTTTTGTTGTTATTCTTGTTAAGGAGCAACCTATATCTCGAGCTAAGGATGAACTCATTACATGATATCGAAAGCTTTTTGACCATGTCTTGAAGTCCAACGTTGAGCCTCGGTTTTGGCCTCCCCAAATTATTAAAGGGAAAAGAATTTGCTCCCAACACTAATTAGCCATTGGTTATGGATTGGAAATGTGCTTCTTCTATTTTTACCTGCAGGCTTAGGGTCCGTTTGGATACAGCTGAAAACTGAAAATTGAAACTGAAAACTGAAAAACACTGTAGCGAAATAATTTTTAAATGTGTGAATAGTATCGTGGGACCCATTTTTAATGAAAAAGTTGTTGAAAAGTGAAATTTGTGGGTCCATAAACAGTACACGATGTGCTGTGATTGGTCCAAAAAAAATTTGAAAAGTCAAAGTTTGCGGCTACTGTTCATTGAACAGTGCATGAACAGTAGCCGCAAAAACCCAAAACGCCCCAAAACGCGTGAAAAAAAAAAAAAAAAAAAACGCAAACGCAGGATTGGGCAAAAAACGCCCAATCCAAACGCACTCTTAATAGGCATCTTTGATTTAAAGCGAAATGGTGACTAGAATTATTCTTAATTGAGATTTAGAAATGTAGGTAATTTATTTATTTTATTTTTATTGGCTATCTTCAAGAGAAATGCACGTTCCGTTTGTTTCAATGTAAAATAATTTCAAATGTAAAATATTTTAAATGTAAAAAATTTTATTGAAAACATTTTCAAGTGTTTGGAATAACAAAACACATAAAAATGCAAACCATCACCAGCCACCCCTAAATGAGCAAAAGCCACCACCAACCACCCCCACCACTAAATGAGCATAAACCATTAAACCACCCCAAAAAACCAGATCTAGAAGAGAGAAAAAAGACAACCACCGCCATCACAACATCCCAGCCACCACTTAAAAATCTGACCATTAAACTATAAATCTGACCATAAACCTCCAACAATCCACAATATATGAACATTAAACCATTTTTTTTAAAAAAAAATTTCCTCCACACGTTTTTCTTTCCAAAGGTGCAATCATTGTTAGGCACACAATAAGAGTATATCTCAAAAAGAGAGCATTATATGCCACGTGTCTAACATGCAATTACTTAAGCAGAAGGTCCTCTAATGGTAGTCATGCCCCACTCGTTTTTAGTCCTAAATACAGTCAAAAATAGGGATGGCAATTTCTGCTCGACCCATGGGTACTCAGCCCAACCCATGGGTACTCAGTGCTCTCACCTCACCCTCAATAACTCTTTGTCCCATTTTCTCTTAAGCCACCCCACACAGTCTCACCCAATTTGGCAGTCACCCTCACCCTCACTCTCATTCACTCACCGACCCACCCTCACCTTCACTCTCATCACATGGTGGTTGCTATTTGCCAGGGAGAAGCACAAAGGTTAGATCGGAGAGAGATGTGTGAGGTTTAGGCCGTGACAGGTAGAGAGGCCCACCGCCGATCATCAAAGATCTTGGTGGTCTGAGATAGAGAGAGGCTGAGTAGGAGTTCGAAATCGAAGATAGAGCCTTGGTGGACTGAGTTCTCCAATTTTTTTTTTTTTTGGGTTCATGTCCTCTCTCAGATTTGAGTTTGTGTTTGTGATTTTGTGAATCTGTGTTTGAAAGGGAAACTTTTTTTTTTTTTTTTTTTTTTTTAAAGATTGTATGGCCATGGATGCCCTGAAGTGGCTGTCGGAGCCTGCGGGGCCCGACGGGACCTGACGGGGCGGGTTTGGCCATTTATTAAACGGGGCAGGTTCAGGTTTCAGGGTTAGGCCCGTAGGTCAGGTTCGGGCATAAAGAAATCTGACCCGTTGCCATTCCTAGTCAAAAAGTCTCTTAAAAGGTCTCTTATTAAAAATCTCTCTCTCTCTCTCTCTCTCTAGATCTAAACAAACACAAAAAAAAAATCCAGTCTCTTGCAGATCTCTGTCACTCTCACAAAGTTTTCACATCAACCATTCAACAACCATTTACCATATGAAGTTTAACATCAAGTCATAGCATTAGTAGATGAAGTTTAGCATCAATGGCCAAATATTCTCTCAAGTGTGGTGAAGGAATTGCGTTCTGCGTGAAGCTTAATACTGGTACGAATTTGTCTTCCTTGGTAGTTGAGTGTGAGTGATGAGGAGTTGGTGATTGGCGGCATCGATGGAGCCTAAAGCTCGTTGGTGGTGCCGATTAGAGCTTGCTGGTGGTGGGATAGAGGGATTGGAGGTGGCTGGGTAACCTGGGTTATGGAGATAAATCTGAGAGGGAGAGAGAGTGTGAGAGGGAGAAAGCGTGAAAGTTATCGGGCAAGAGGGAGAGAAAAAATGTAAAATATTTTACCGAAATTTCAAGTGTAAAATATTTTACACAAATTTGCCTAGGTTGATTTGGTTGACTGAAAATATTTTATTTTTGACCAAATATTTTATTGTAAAACAAACATTGTAAAATGTGAAAATAATTTCTTAAAAATATTTTATATCGAAACAAACGGAACATAATTGTTTATATGCCGTGTCCGTTTATTAAGTTGCTTATAATATATTATATATACACATATAGGGATTGCCGTGTGGCATTGTATTAAACAATAATACAGTAATTGTGTAATGATATTGCTAAATTTTTAGCTATTGAAGGTGCTTTCGTAAGTCATTGAAAATCTCAAACTTTTCCTTTGTTCACAATTAGGGTTGTTCGTGGAGTAAGTTATTATGTAATGATATTTTTATTGAAAGTCTCAAATTTTTTATATCAAGATACGTGCACTAAAAAAATTCAAAACTTCGATTATGAAAACACATCCTTACAATTCAGGTGCAAAGAAAGGCAGTATTGAATTAGCCATGCAAGTTTTGCTCGTAAAATTAAAATTATGAATCATAACACGTAATATTTCTAAATGATACTCTCTTATTACCAATTACTATGAGTGCAAATTGAAAACCAATCAATAACACTATAGCTATACAATTCAAAAAACCAGGTTTCTTAGAGAAACAAAAAGTATAAGTAAAAGACATAAAAAGATCTGAAAGAAGTATGTTGTTCAAGTTTATATACAAGGATCTAGGGAAACAAAAATCGCAACGTGGCCAACAAGTCAACAACTATATCCAACAACTATATATATTTTAACAATTGGATAATCCTTTCACGCAAAAACTTGAAATATGATTTTCATTTCTTTGTGGGTGCATTTTGCACAGTTTATCTAGATACTCTTTAACCCACAGCATCCCAATGCATCCATTACAAGAATTTAATGGGCAATAGTTGTTACAATTGCTTTTGGAAAAATAAGTTTTTTCAAAATTAAAATCGATTATGGTGTAGGAGGATTAATTGAATTAGTAATATGACCAATTGAAAAATAAATGTTAGCAAAAATGTTCTAAATACATAATTAGTAATTTTGCATATAAAAAAGGCATAAAAAATGAATCAATATATATCTATATATATAATATAAAAATTAGTAATATTTAAATAAAAAAGATTCCACTTGAAATTATTGTCTTAGAGCTTAAACTGTATTGAGTAGACCCTGCTTCTCATTCTGTATATACCAAGGAGCTAGTTCTCATATAGTTAGTTATGTGGTATGAGAATTATTGTAGTTATTATTTTACCCCTTCCGATTACTTTTATATATTCAAATCTTTTCTCCCTAATTGTAATTATCAAATTATAAAAAATAAATTTTTTTTTTCAAAAAAAAAAACAATTAAAAAGACAATCAAAAGTGTTAATTTACTCACATAAAAAACAATGAAAATGTTAACCGATAACTTAAGGGCATTGAATTAAAAAAATATTTTTAGAAATTTTTTATAAGAAAAAAACGTAATTATCATTATTTTTTACTTTTTTTTATATACTATTAAAATGATTCATTAACAAATATTCGAATGACACCAATAAAAAGAAAGTATCCAAAGTTATCAAAAAAAAAAAAAAAAAAAAAGTATTCAAAATCCAAAAGTGTTAATTTGGCCCCATCACGTGAGTGACACATGAATTGGAGTCCGACCCATGTTGATGATCCGGATTGTATTGATATTCTCTCACTTCACTCATACAGATAAACAGAAAAAATTTGAAGTCAGAGAGGCAGAGAGAGAAGAATAAGAGAACCACAAGAAGTTCCAAAAAAAAATGGCGACGAAACTGCAGGTCTTTGAAGAATGCCACTTCCAAAAAATATAGCCAACCCCAGAAAGAAAAAAAAAAAACGAATGTACATAGGAAAATATATTCTTTACTTCTTGGTTGAAATACCTGGGCTGGGCAGCATTGTGTTTGGTTGGACATAGAACTTAATGGGTTCTCATTTTTTAATCTCTTGTATAGTATTTGATGAGGAAATTCTGTTTAGGTGACCAACATATTGAATAGACATGGTATGTGAGTTCTCTAACTATGATTTCCCAAGTTGTGGATTTTAACAATGGACAATGTTTGTGTCAAAATATGGTTATTTGATCTCACTTCTAATTTTCATAACATGGGTTAATGCCTATTTCTCATATTCTTTCTTTGTTTTGGGTTTTTTTTGTTTTCTAAGTCTGTTTGGATCTTCTGCATAGTTTTTGGAAAAGTATTGTTAATAATTTTAAGCAAAAAGGGACTTACGGAAGACTAACTTAACACTATGTTTTGCTTTTAAGTTCTAAAATTACCTGATCAATGCTATTTGAAAATTAAAATACCATTTCTTAACCTTTTTGCATTTATTTTATTTATGTGAATCAGGGATATTTACATCTAGTGAATGTTTCTGCTTATTTGAATTAAGAACCTTGGTGTCTCTGAATTTTATGACACTTTCACTTTTGTCCATAACAAATTGTGAAAATGCAGAAATAAAAAGCATCAGGTTGCTGGATTTACAAAAAGAAAAAAGGGTGATGACATTTACAGACATTTTGTATGCATGCTATTCTTCTAAAACTCCCATTGAAGTAGAAAATATTTGAAATATGTACATCCCCTGAACTCAAATTAATATATTGGGGCCAGCTGACAATAAGGCCAATTGTATAGGGATGTCCATATGGTTCTCATTTCTCAGTAGATTGATAATGTTATAAATAAAAAATAATCATAATGATATCTATGCTTGGTTATTTTTCAACTATAGGTTTGAACTTTTGCTATAAAATCTTGAATGAACTATATCTAAGTGTGTTAATACCCATTGAGATCTCTATCTGCATGGTTTCTTTGTCTGGAAATGTAAGCTAAAACATGAAATCCCTCTTGAGCTTCCATTTTATCGAATGTAAACATCAATGTATGTTGTGGCACACAACAATGCTAGCATTTGTATATGCATATCGCAAATTTCTATTATGTTACTTGTGTGTGTGTTCTATTCTTACCCTAAAAAAATGATGAGAAAATTTATATTTGTGTATCAGCTTTGATCTTAAGCATGTATAATATTGTAAATTTCAACTGCTGCAGGGCATGCCAAAGAACATTGTTATTGGCTCGCACGTTTGGGTTGGAGATCCAGAATTAGTTTGGATTGATGGACAAATAATAAATGTAAATGGAGAGGAAGCTGAGATTCAAACTAGTAACGGGAAGACGGTAAGTTGAGTTCATGAGATGTTAAATAATCTTCCCAAGCTAACAGGCATTCAATCTTACGATTGTCTAGTTCAGTTTTCTATGATTGCAATGTTCTTCCAATCTGTTATTCGCTGCATTCAAGAATTTTTGAGATTTGAATTCCCTTTGCATTTTCAATTTTAGAGTGGTCATTTTCTGTTTTCAAATATTTCCTAAAAAAAAAGGGAACATAGAGTAAAGGAGGAATTAAAAATAGTAGAAAAGCCTCGTCACATTTCCTGTGAATAGGCTGTTCAGGAAAAATTTTCTTGCAAATATCTTCCTGCAATATGTTTATTTTATATGTCAAGAGAGTAGGCTATAGTATATGAGAAGGACCAGGCATGTCCTTATCTTCCTGGAATTGTGTGCTTTAAATTGTTTGCAAATTTCATGACCTTATGTGAAGGATCTTTCCTTGAAATGGCTTTTTAATTGGCATGTGATTGAATAAGAACAATAAACAAGGTCATGACAATGTGGAAATATTATGTAGTACTTATAACTATTTAGAAACATGTCATCGCCTGGTCTAATTTTCTGAAATCCAATTAGTTTAACAATGTTAGAAAGATAAATTACTCTTTTCGTGCATATAGGACATCTAAAGGTTATTCTTTCCATTTCTTTTTCTTTTTTCTAATCGTAATCTGGATGAAGATTATTGGATACTAAGAATCTTGTGGTGTCTGAAACATCTCAGATATCTCATCGATAACCTTTAATCTAGAATTACAATTATTCAGACACTACAAGTCACTCTCTTCTTATAGAGGTAAATAATATTTGAGTTTTCATTTCTTTGAAAGTTTCACAGTTTTCCTTACTATTGAGGTATTTAGTTTGATCAATCATGTTGTTGAGGGTTTAATAAATATGTTTGTAGCTTCATGATTTCTGACCTTCTAGCTATTTAAGAGTTATTATTATTATTATTATTATTATTATATTAATTTTGTGACTAAATTCAAAATTTTGAAACTTAAAGAGTAAGACACATATTTTTGTAACCTTTTCATTTCACAATAAGATTATAAGATTTCATAAGAAGACTGAAATGTGTTAAATTACTGGACTAATCATAAGGGAAATACCGTAACAATTCTATGCCCATGTTATTAGCTGGGGATACATGGACACTTCAAATGTATTCCTTAAATAATAAAGATCTCTATGATCTTAAATTTCTTACAAGACTTAGTGAGCCTAATCTTGTTAGTGAATGGAGAAGTTCTAGTTCATATAGTTTTCTTAGTTTTAATATATTCATTATTCTTCACGATTCTGTTCTTATAGGATTTTTATCATCCAATCCATATTGTTTTTAGTGTCTTGCAGTAACTAATAAGGCTTTTTTTAAACTTATAGGAGTTTTTGAAAGGAAATATATTTATTTTCATAATTTTACTATTTATTTTTATTTGTTTGCACTACAAAGGGGACTCCTTGTGTTATGTTTTCATCCTGTTACCGTATTTGTGTTTTATTGATTTTGTAAGCTGAATTTTTTCTTTACATCTTGCTTTGATTTCAACCAGGTTGTTGCAAATTTGTCAAAATTACATCCCAAAGATATGGAAAATCCTGAAGGTGGAGTTGATGACATGATTAAGCTAGAAAATTTGCATGAGCCAGGAGTGCTGCATAATTTGGCAACTAGATTTAAGATCAATGAAATTTATGTAAGATTAACTCGGTTTCAGTTTATTTCTTTTAATGTTCACTATTGTAAGAGAATTATAAAATGCAGATTTGGGTGGCTCTGTTATAATACTTTTGACATAATGGCAGACTTATACTGGAAACATTCTTATTGCGATCAATCCATTCCAAAGACTCTCACACTTGTATGATGCTTCCATGATGAAACGTTACAAAGGAGCGCCATTTGGAGAACTCAGCCCTCATGTTTTTACAATTGCTGATGTTGCGTATAGGTAAACTTTTGTTTATTTTACATTCTACATTGTCTACTTAAAAGATAATGCAGTTTGTCTTCTGAACTGCTTAAATTTGAATCAGGGAAATGATTAATGAGGGGAAAAGCAACTCTATTCTGGTTAGTGGTGAAAGTGGGGCTGGTAAGACAGAAACCACCAAACTGCTTATGCGTTACCTTGCCTATTTAGGTGGCCATACTGCAGCAGAAGGACGGACTGTTGAACGACAAGTTTTAGAAGTAAGCTGGATGATCTAACCCTACCTTATAGTAGCTGAGGTCGAGAATATATATATATATATATATATATTTGGCATCAAGAGTTAAGTAGATGCCTTTACACGTGGCATTCAAAGTCAGAAGTCTGAAAACACATGGGCTGTATGAATAGGACAAACATGCCCATAAAAGCCAAAGACAATATGGTGTTGGTGTATTGAAGATTTTGGTCAATTTGAATCTAAAATATTTTCTGATTGGAATCAATGAAAGAAAGTATGCAAGAGGTATAATTGGTGATAAAATACCGATTGAACCAAAAGTTTAAGCTATTAGAAAATGATGAATTTAATCATTCAACCAATTTTCTACCAATTGGAATTTGATCGATTAGAAACCTTAACCTTAATTGAATAAAGTTAGGAAATCTTTCATTTAAATGGATGTTAAGTTACTTATGATATTAATTCGTGATTCAGGAGTATCTTAGAATGTCTGAAGATGGTGTAGCAGTGAAAAATTTTGTTCTGCTGAGTCTTCCAATATAAATCTTAAGCAAATTCTACATTCAATGTTTGCATTCTATAGTAGAACGCCTTTCACTCTATAATATTTGATGACTTGTATTCCTTTGAAAGCTGTAACAATTATAAGCTTATCTTTCTGTGATAATATATATTTTTTATCATGAATACCTCTGGTGTACTAGAGTGGCACTAATTTAATACCTTGTTTTAAAAGATAAAAAGCTTATTCTTTTGTGATCATTACTTAGTTTTGGGTGTGGCTCCAGTAAGTAAAGGTTAAATGTATTCAAAAATTTAGAACCAGACCTATATGGCTACAAATAGCATCTTCAACTGCTAGGACCATATAATACATTCTCAGAATTCCTATT
Organism: Quercus lobata; assembly: GCF_001633185.2. Taxonomy (NCBI): domain Eukaryota; kingdom Viridiplantae; phylum Streptophyta; class Magnoliopsida; order Fagales; family Fagaceae; genus Quercus; species Quercus lobata. Next base: position 37,640,610 of record NC_044912.1, read on the forward strand.
ATGACCATATTGTGGGATGAAAGACAACTTCGCAAAATAATTTGCTGGTCGCAAACACTGCATGCCTTTGCAGAAACAGCTACTAGTATGCTTGTGACATTGGACAAAACCAAAACGATGCAACAACAAATTAAACAACAGAAAAATAAAACTTATCAAAAAATAAACAACAAAAAAATAAAGGATAGACAATCTAGGAGTTATCACCAAGTAGGAGAGAACCTTTAGGAATTAGCACCTAGGTTGGCTGGAGTCGGCACCAAACCATTTGGAAGAATTCCAAGATAAATTTTGTTATCAACCAAACTGTTACAATAATATGTGTATAATTGATTAAGAAAACCTAATTCTAAATTACTTGGCAAATCCCAATTATTGAATTACAAAAATACTCTTGACTCTAGGAAATTAAATAAAAACACTAATAAATGTAATTAGCTTCTAATACCTAAAATAAAATACAATTAACTCCAAAATTAAATAAGAATAAATTAAAATAAATATTTCTTTGTGCTTCCCACATCAGCTTGTACAACAGATTTGTACAGTGCAAGGCATCTGCATGTACTTGAAAATATGATCTGTATGGTGGAGGAGAATAGAGTAGTAAATTAGGCACAAGGATTGAGTAGAAGAAGTCATCTACTTGGAAATCTTTTTAAATAAGATATTCAGCAGCATAAAGGAAAAGGGTTGAACAGGAGTCACTTGAATTCCACAATTTGATTATTCGATCTCAGCTGGTTTGCATTTTTTCTAAGTTTTTGCCATGATTTATCTTGTTCTGGATAGATCACCCACAAAGGCTCTTGAAGTGAAGTTATACACCTTGCTCAAAGGACACAATATGAATGTAATATTAATGTTTTCTTAATCAACAATATTTGAAGTCAAGTCCTACATGGCTACACCTTTGTCAGCAGAATCAAGGCCTAGTGGCCACAGTACGATTAACGTTCTGGGAGCTTGGACAATGGACATGGCATTATATAACACTATTCTTAGTTCAATCCTGTAAGCTGGACTAGGAGATAAATAAAACATTTAGAATCTGCCTCAAAAGAATAAAATTATTTAAAAATATGACTTATTCTCAGAAAATTCTTTTGTTGTGTATTGAATTCCTATACCATTTTCAGTCTCTATATCATGAAAAGCAATCTCAAGGCATTCTGGAGGATATTAGAGCAGTTAGCCTATGTTCAAACTATTCATGGACTTTCTTTCTTCATCTATTTAAGATGAAATTTATAATCCAACTTGCAGTGTATAATTTCCTCCTTAATATGTATGTTGAGATCTGAAGTCTTGCGTGGGTTTTCTCTATAAAATAAATTTATGTTAATTGTATCTCTTTTTTAATTAGGTTTTTAATAAATTTTAACTTGGACCTTTCTGAAGCTTTTGTACAAACTAATATGTTGCAGTCAAACCCTGTTCTGGAAGCATTTGGCAATGCAAAAACTGTTAAAAATAACAATTCCAGGTGAGAAATTTATACTAATTTTTAGATTGTGCATGTTTTTATGTGTCAATAGTTATAAATATATATATATATATATATATTTTAATATGTCATTGATGAACCTTACTTTACATTTTGACTTATTTGCTGTGACAAAAACACCCTGCTTCTATCTCTCCATACATACATGCGCGCGCATATGTACACACACACACACTCTTAACACATACACATACACACATGTATGCATAAAGGGATAAAGGGATCCAATGTATTTTGATATATCATAAACTATCCTAAGTTCATATGGACAATTTTAGCAATGAATTTGTTTCTATGAGCATTGTATGGTTTTGACATTGTAGTCTGTATTTGCCAGTTAGGTTGCAGCATATTTCCTAATGGAAATAGGAATAGCAAAAGTATTTAGATTGTGTCTCATTTCCTTTTGTTCACATAAAACATTTCCCATGGTAACACCACATGTTATGACAAGATAAACCATCTCTTGCTTGTTTATATCACATAATATAAGACAACGTGATTTCCATAATATGTTGGCAGTCTGTACCTACTGATGTTCTCTACACAGTCGTTTCGGAAAATTTGTCGAGATTCAATTTGATAAGAAAGGAAGAATATCAGGGGCAGCCATTAGAACTTATCTTCTAGAAAGATCTCGTGTTTGCCAAATTTCAGATCCTGAGCGCAACTATCATTGTTTTTACCTTCTTTGTGCAGCTCCTCCTGAGGTAGGTGTCTTAGCTTATTTTTCTACTATTTTTGTTGTTAAATGACCTATTCCCTCAAAAGCTTAAACTGTTAGTAAATGATGAATTTATCCACTTAACCATAATTCTAACACTCCCCATCACTTGTGGGTCTAAACTCCCCGTTAATAAGTGGGACCTAACATGTGAGATTTTTAATATTTTTAATAGGATGTAGACTGGAGACAGGAATTGAACTTAAAACTAATACCATGTTAAATTACTAATTCTCCCAAAAGCTTAAACTGTTAGGAAATGATCACTTAACCTTAATTCTAACATTTGTTTTGCTAAAATACATTTTTGGTCCTTGAAATCATAATTATGTTCAATTTTCATCCTAAGTTAAAAAGTTTCAATTTTGGTCTTGGAAAATTTATAAGTTAGAGTTATTGTCCTTCCATCCATCAACCATTAATGCCACATCAAATTATTACATTACTGCATCATCCCCTCTTTAACTGCTTGTGTAGTTCAAGTAAAGTATTAGAAAAGATACAACATAGCTATGATACCATGTGAGAATACAAAGAAGAAAATAAAATAATGTAAAAAGAAAGAGAATGCATGGAATTAGCGTGGTATGGAAGCCCTTGATGGCTAATCGTTATTATCAAACTTTTTGTATTACACTTGTTATACCACCAATTTTCCCCAAAACTTAAACAATTAGGAAATGGTAAATTTAATCATTTAATCATAATTCTAACACTTTCCCTCATGTGTGGGCCTAAACTCCCCCATAATAATTAGGCCCAACATGTGGGGTTTTTAACATTTTAACTCAGGATCTCTTGTTCTGATACCATGTTAAACTATAGCTTGTCTCAGAAGTTTAAGCTGTTAGGAAACGATGAATTTTTTAACCATAATTTTAACAACAACTAATCCATAGTTAGGTATTGATAATAGACTAAATCTTAGAGTAACTACATATTAGACCAGGGTTACGAGACTTGCAATTTAAGTAGAATTAGGAAATCTTTGCTTGAACTCCAGGTAGGATTGGATAATAGACTTAACCCTTGACTGGGTTTGGGTTTGATATCTTTAACCTCCCCCCCCCCCCCTTCTCTCAAACTTAGGGTGTAAGCTTGAAGGCAACTTGAATTTTGGAGAAAAGTAAGACCTTAAGGAAATCATGACTAAATTGGATGTCTAGTGTGCTAGGCTGGACCAAATGAAGTGCAGAGGAAAGGAAAGAATGAAGGCCAGATGTGTGTAATGATTTAGGCTTGAAATACTTTGCTAGAAGTTGATGGAGACGTGTGATCAGAAAGAAAGCCAATAAAGGCTACTAATAAGAGGCATGGTTTGAGTAACTTGGCTTGAAGATGATAAAGACGTCTGACCAAAAAGAAAGCTAATATAGGAGGCTATTGATTTGTGTGGCCTGTAATACTTAACCAAGATGATTGAGGACACTTGATTAAAAGGATTTTCGAAAATTAGGTATATAAGAAAAATGCATGTGCCCATTGAATGTAGCTTGAATCACTAAGACTGCCTTGTTAGAAAATATCAAACACGTCTATCCCCAAGCCCATATCAGTCTTGGCAGCCCAAACCAAAACAAATCCACCCTTTTTCTTTTCCAATCGGCGAGACCCAAAACCCAGGGATCTCTTTGCCTTCGGTCTCGGCGAGTTCTGAGCAAGGTACTAAAAGCTGCAATGTAGTGGTTGCTGAGCCGAAGCATCCTCAAGCTGATCTTTGTAGCTCTTCGATGCTAGCCCAGTTGATGAAGCCAATGATGCCGATATTGAGTTTCTTGGCTTTGACGGGGCCGATTACTGAGTCTTTCAGCTCCAATGAGGCCGATGAATTAGCAACCACCTCCAATGGTGAAGATAACTTGCAGCGAGACATCCGATTGATACTTCCGGAGCATTCCAGCAATATTACCAAGAAATGGGGGAATTCAGAGCAGTGGTTGCTTGAATTGCGAGATGGCAGGAGAGTGGTGGTTCCGATTAAGATTTCTCTGCAACCGGGTGAAGTCATAGAGTTTTGGAAGAGCAAAATCAATTGGCCTTGGTTCTGTTGAAGTCTTCAAACTCTTTGGAGGTGTCATTAGCTCAGTTTGATGTGGATGAAGTACTTGTGGAGGATTGGGTTTCGAACACCTCTTTGGAGGCTGTTGAGCTACCTAATGAAGGGGGTTTTGTTGCCTCTAGCTGTGGAACCACTGGCCTTTTCTCTACCCTTGGCCATGGAAGGACAGGAAGTTGTGGGTGTGGAGAGTCCAATGAGGAAAAAATCTTACTCTGAGTGGTTCCAAAGTAGATTCAATGGGTTTGAGAACTTCCTGGGCATGTCCTTAAAAGGTTTGGAAAATCAAGCGACCAATTTTTTGTTAGTTGTTAAGGCTGAATTACACCGTAGGGCTGCTTTGGAAGAAAAAGCATGTGACCCGAAGAGTTTTGGGGTGAAAGGTATCAGAGAGTTGAAGGGTTTATCTAGTTCGATTAATTATGGTTCTACTTCAACTAGGCGTAGTGGTATTAATAGGGAGCGGGCTCTCTCTGTGTCTAAATGAATCTGAAAATGCTTTCTTGGAATGTCAGAGGATTGAATGTGGTTGAGAAGAGGCTTCAGATTCGTAATTTGCTACGTACCTGGAGGCCTGATATTGTATGTTTGCAGGAGACTAAACTCGAAAGGATTACTAGAGGAATTGTTCGAAGTATATGGAGTTGTCCATAATTAGATTGGTTGTACCTGGGTTCTGAGGGTGCTTTTGGAGGTATTGTTTAGATGTGGGATCGAAGGGTGGTGGAAAAAGTGGAGGAAGCAGTGGGGCATTTTTCTGTTTCATGCAAATTTAAAAATGTTGGTGATCAATTTGAGTGGGCTTTTATAGGTGTATATAGGCCAAATTTGAACTAGAGGCGTAGGAAAATGTGAGAGGAGCTGACAGGGTTGATTAGTTGGTGGGATTTGCCATGGTGTTTAGGAGGTGACTTCAATATAATCCGCTTCTCATCGGAAAGATTAAGGGCTGCAAATTGTACTTGGGCTATGTATGGATTTTTTGATTTTATCTCTCTCCATGGGCTAATGGATATATCTATGGAAGGGGGCCTTTATACTTGGTCCAATACTTCCTCCGCTTCTAGAATAGATCGGTTTCTTTTCTCTCCACTCTTGGCGGATCACTTCACTCTGTTTTCCCAAAAAAGGGTGTTCAGAGTACTTTCAGACCACTTTCCAATTCTGTTGGAGGGGGGGAGTCATCGGAGAGGTAGAACTTCTTTTCGTTTTGAAAATATATGGTTGAGGGTGGAGAATTTTGCTGATAAAGTGAAGACTTGGTGGGCATCTTATTTGTTCCAAGGAAATCCTAGTTTTATACTAGCTAAGAAGTTGGCAGCTTTGAAGTTGGATCTAAAAAAGTGGAACGAAGCGGAGTTTGGCAATATCACTTTTAAGAAACAGCAACTCTAGAACAAATTGAATGATTTGGATGTTAGAGAGGAGACTCATCATTTAACAGCTGAGGAAAAGTTAGAACAAGTTAATCTCCGTACCGATATTGAAAAGCTCACTCTTTTAGAAGAGATTAGTTGGAGGCAGAAGTCTAGGGTGCTACACTTGAGGGAGGGGGACGCAAATACCAAATTTTTCCATGGAATGGCTAATTCCAATAGAAGAAATAACGGTATTGAGAGCCTTATGGTTGATGGAATCTTGTCTTCTGATCAAGGTATGATTGCTGATTATATTACTCAATTCTTTATGAATTTATACTTTGAGTAGCAAGTTGATCAACCATTTCCAGAAGTCTTGGTTTTTCCAAGGATATCCAGTGATAATGCAGATTGGCTAGATAGAACTTTTGAGGAGGAAAATTTTTTTGAGGTCATACCGAATTTTAATGGTGATAAATCACTTGGACCAAATGAGTTTCCAATGGCTTTCTTCCAAGCTTGCTAGGGAATTCTCAAACCTGATCTTATGGCTGTATTTCATTATTTTTTTTCTAAAGTTCAGTTTGAGAAGAGTTTGAATGCAACATTCATCACGCTCATCCCTAAAGCAATTGAAGTCAAGGATTTTCGCCCCATTAGTCTTGTTGGGGGTTTTATAAAATCATTGCTAAGGTCTTAGCCACCAGACTTCGCACGGTCATAGAAGATATAATTTTAGCTTCACAGAATGCTTTTGTGAGGAATAGGTAGATTCTTGACCCTGTATTTATTGCCAATGAATGTCTTGATAGTAGGTTGAAAACTGGTTTGCCAGTGTTACTTTGCAAATTAGATGTTGAGAAGGCTTTTGATCATGTAAACTGGGGATTTCTTATGTAGTTACTAGAACGGGGTGAGTTCTCTGCTTAATGGTGGCGGTGGATTTTCTTTTGTATATCTATGGTTCGCTTCTCTATTTTGATAAATGGCTCTCCCTGTGAGTTTTTTTAGAGTTCCAGGGGGTTAAGACAAGGTGACCCATTGTCCCATTTACTATTTGTCTTGGTTATAGAAGCCCTTGGGAAAATGTTGGATAAAGCTGACCATGATAGTCACATGTCAGGCTTTGGTGTGGGTCATTTAGAGGGAAGATCTTTGGCGGTGTCTCATCTCTTTGCGGATGACACTTTAATTTTTTGTGATGCTGATCTGGATCAGGTTTTGTTTCTCCATTTGATCCTCATTTGGTTTAAGGTGGTCTTTGGTCTAAAGATAAATTTGGGCAAGTCAGAGCTGGTTCTTGTTGGTATGGTGCATAATTTTGACTTATTGTTGAATGTCCTTAGCTGTAAACAAGGTACTCTTCCAATGAAATATTTGAGTCTTCCTTTGAGATCTAAATTCAAGGATAAGACAATATGGAATCCAATTCTGGAGAAGATAGAACAGAGATTAGCAGGATGGAAACGTTTGTACTTATCCAAGGGAGGTAGAGTCACTTTTTAATAAAGCTTTGCTTGGGAAGTGGCTATGAAGATTTGGGATGGAGAGGGCTGCCCTTTGGAGGCAAGTGATAGAGGTGAAATATGGCTGTGAATGGGGTGGCTGGTGTACTAGGCCTGTTAATGGTCCATATGGTGTTGGCTTGTGGAAAAATATTAGTCGGGGATGGCCTTCTTTTTCTTGCCACATTCTATGTGATATTGGGTATGGGTCTAGGGTGAAATTTTGGCAAGACCGTTGGTGTGATGAGACATCTCTTGTAGTCAGCTATCCTAAATTGTTTAGATTTTGTTGAGACAAGGAGGTTAGTGTGGTTGAGCTTATGAAGTTTGATAATGGATTCCTATTTTGGGATGTAAGTTTCTTTAGGGATGTGCATGCTCGGGAATTAGAGACACTGGCCGGTTTCATGGATACCATATATGGTGCTTCGGTGAAAGGGTTTGGTAAGGATAGGATGTGCTAGAAACCTGATAGAGAGAAGGGCTTCATGGTTAAGGATTATTATAGTCTCTTAGTGGGCTCTAATGGCTATTGCTTTCCTTGGAAAAGTATTTGGAAACTGAAGATTCCTTCTCGAGTAGCTTTCTTTGTTTGGATTGTTGCTTTAGGGAAGTGCTTAACGATTGACAATTTATGAAAAATGAAGGTTTGGATATTGGATTGGTTTTGCATGTGCAAGTGTGATGGTGAATTGGTTGATCATCTTTTTCTTCATTGTCCGGTTGCGATGGATCTGTGGGCTATGGTGTTCAGTTTGTTTGGAGTGAGCTGGGTTATGTCACAATCTGTAGTGGGGCTTCTAGCATGCTGGCAAGGCAAATTTGGTCGTCATTGAAATGAGTATATATGGTTGATTGTTCCCCTTTGCTTATTGTGGTGTCTTTGGAGGGAGAGAAATAGTTGGTGCTTTGAAGATAAGGAGAGATCTATATCAGACTTGAAGCTATTTTTCTTTAGAACTTTAATGGATTGGTTGGCTACTTTGCGGAACCAATCATTTTTATCTTTTCTTGATTTCCTAGATTCTTGTAATTTTTGTTCTTGATTGTTTGACCCCTTGTACACTCCCTGTGTACTAGGGTGTTCCCCTTTTTGATATCAATAAACTTATTACTTAAAAAAAAAAATGGTAGGGAGTAGATTGGGGTGACCTGTAGAGTGACTAGCAGCAACAGTGAGAGAAGGATCTTGAATTTTGCTATTGGAGATATGGATTATTGAAGGTCACAAAAGTTTGGCTTTGATAATTAATGGAGATAGGGGTCTAGGTCTAATACCATATTAGAAAAGATAAAACATATGTTTGACGCCGAAAATAAAATAATGTAGAGAGTGAAAGCGGAAGCAAGATAAAGAAAGAGAACGCACTAAGTTAATGTGGTTTAGCTTGACGGCCTAGTTTATAGTAGAAAGCCCTTGATGGCTACATCTTTACCATCAAGCTATGTGTATTACTCTGAACCCATAGTAGGATATTTACAGTAGGCTAAATCCATTAAACCTAGGTTACAAAACTTGCACTCCAAGTAGAATTAGGATTTCTTTGCTTGCACTCTAGGTAAAATTAGGCAAAAAACTTGGTCCTTGACTTGGATTGGGCATATAATTGACATCAAGGCTGATGGATGGAAAGACAATACTGCTACCTTTTAAAATATTTTGGGAATGAAATTGAAATTTTTAAATGTGTGGGATGAAAATTGAACCTCGGCCTACTTTTAAGGACCAAAATTGGATTCAGCCTTTGTCATTTTCTCTGCTCCCTTGATTAAGATTTCATAAAAGTTAAATCATTTGAGTTAATAGATTCTAATTCTTACCAGGAGAAAGAGAGATACAAGTTGGGAAACCCTAAATCACTTCACTATCTTAATCAATCAAATTGCTATGAACTGGTTGGTGTAAGTGATGCTCATGATTATCTCACCACTAAGAGAGCCATGGATATTGTTGGAATAAGTCAAAAAGAGCAGGTAGTGCTTTTGCTGTGGATCTAATCAATTGTTATCTGCATATGTTAAACGTATAAATGCAGTAAAACCAGGAATAACATCTCTTTTTCTCAGGATGCAATTTTCAGAGTTGTGGCAGCAATTCTTCATCTTGGCAACATTGATTTTGCTAAGGGGGAAGAAAGTGATTCATCAATTTTAAAAGATGAAGAATCCAAATTCCGTCTTAAAATGACTGCAGATCTTCTCATGTGTGACTGAAGTTTTCCTATTATCATCGTACAATATTTCTTTCTCTTTTGCATGTGATTTATTTGTTGATCTTGTACTTTTCTTAGGTGTGATCCTCATGCATTGGAAGATACATTGTGTAAGCGTGTAATGATTACCCCAGAAGAAATTATAAAGAGAAGTCTTGATCCTCATGGTGCAGCAGTTAGTCGGGATGGTTTAGCAAAGACAATATATTCTCGCTTGTTTGATTGGTAAGATGCTGGCTTTGGATCATAGTTTTCAGGTTATGTAATACCTGGATACTCTCTTATTTCTGTGAAGAAGACTCATTTACTGGTGCATGAATTTTATTGCTTCCAGGTTGGTGGATAAAATCAATCTCTCAATTGGGCAAGATCCATCCTCAAAATGTCTGATAGGGATCCTTGACATTTATGGTTTTGAAAGCTTTAAAACTAATAGGTGATCATTGATTAACTAGTTACATTACTGCATATTTGTGTCTATGAGAGTACATTTGCATAGAAGATCAGTTAATTCAATTGCTCCTGAGCTTACACTTCTCGCCTACCAAAGGGTGGTTTGGATTACTGACTTCCTGAATTGACGTTGTTTGGAGTGCCCACAGAGGCCACTGGAATTGGTGATTGGTACATTGATTAATGAATTACAAATGAAAATCGGACATTTGAATGGCATAGATAAAATCACTTACAGATCTTGAGCTTGGAATCTAAAGAAAACATTATCCTGATTTAACTTTTTATATTCATTTTTGACAGTTTTGAGCAGTTTTGCATCAATTTTACAAATGAAAAGCTGCAACAACATTCCAACCAGGTATGAGGTTAGTCATATTTGACAACTTTACAGTTTACTGATTTTCCTCAACATACAATCTAAATATGATGATGTCTTTCAGCATGTGTTCAAGATGGAGCAAGAGGAATACACAAAGGAGGAAATTGATTGGAGCTACATAGAATTTGTTGATAATCAAGATGTCTTAGATCTTATCGAAAAGGTTTCCTTACCCTTTTTCTTGTAGTTTGATAGCTATCCACTCATTTAGGCAATTATCTAAAGTTATCTTAATTAATTGTATTGAACACCCCAAGACAAGGAAAATGCCTATGTGCATGAGCACAAATTCTATAGAGGCTATGACTGCCCAACTTAAAATTACTCAAGGGGAACTTGCTCTAATGTGGCATTCTGCCATGTAGGAGTGCAGTGCTAATACCACTTGGCTGCCATGGAGACCAAAAATTTATTGTGTTCAAAATAAAAAGTACAAATTTATACTTATATTTTGTTACCATTTGTAAAAAAAATAGGTATTTTATAATCACACAATAATCCTGATTCACTTTTCCACTTCATCCACCTTTCTTTTATCCTATGATTCTATTTCTTTTCAATCTCTCCATTTTTATGAATTATTGATCCAAGATATCCAAAACTCACGTTCTTTGGTATCTCTTGACTATTAAGTCTTATAGGCCCATCATCTTTATTTCTACTTTTACTAAACTTAACTGAAAACCTTTAGATTCTAAAGCACCTGCCAAATTTTATAACTTGACATTAGTTCCACACCTAGTTTCATCCACTAAAACTATATCATTTGCAAAAAGTGTAGACCAAGTGACTTCCTCTTGAATTTATTAGTGAGCTCATCTATTACTAGTGCAAAGAGATATGGGCTTAATTTTGATCATTGATGCAAACCTATATTGATAGGGAACTCACTTTCAATGCCTCCCCTTGCTTTCAGTCACACTAGTTCATGCATATCCTTAGAGTCCAGTTGCATTAGCTTTTAGAAAATGTGCATTTTGAAAAAAAAAAGTCAATTTTAAAAGTTGCATTTTGAAGATGTGTTTTTTTTTTTTAAACACAATTAAGGGTTGGCAAAATCTTTGAAAAGTGCTGCTATGAAAGTGTGAAAATTTAATTTTCTAGCTATCTTAAAAAAGCCTTCAATGAGCTGCAATTTAAAAAGCACTATTGCCCTAGTTTTAAAGACAGTTTTTTTTTTTTTTTTTTTTTTTTTTTTTTTTTTTTTCTGAAAAATGCAAGGCCAAATTCTTTTTCTTTTTTGCATTTTCATTTAAAATATCTCTCTCTCTCTGTTTTTTCTTCATAAAAGTGCAAAATGGATCTTTAATTAATATATTTTAGAGGAACTTTTTTACTGTCTGTAACGAAGAAAACAAATGAAATCAGAGTCTGTTACTTGTAGTATAATATAATGGGGAATAGAGAGTCTCATCATGTCTTTCCAATGTCATATCCAACGGAAACATTGAGGCAACAATTAAATAAAAAACTTAACATAGATCCTATTTATCATCATATCTTATTATAGTTTATTTCCAGGTTGTTCATTTAGCAGTTCAGATATGAGTATTTGATTTTCTGAATTAGCTATCATTCACCTATCTTTAATGCATAGCCTTTTTGCAGAAACCAGGTGGCATCATTGCTTTGCTGGATGAAGCTTGGTATGTTAAACATTTTTTTTTATTCTTGCTTTGCTATAGTACGTTTGAATGTGTATATTAGGCCAATCAATGGCATTTGTTCAATATCACGATCAATCAGATGCTGTAGCTATCTGATCCATAAATTAACTTCTTTGTCTAGTTTTGAGCACCATATAAAGACAGTCTATAATTTTGAAATTCAGCAAGCAAGGTAGTCATGAGGAGGACACAATAATCCAACATCAAGCTTGGTGGAAATGCATCCCATGAATTTGATAATATCAAGTTTTAAGGCAGTCTATGTGCTCTTTATTTGGAAGGCTTAATTTTATTTTTATAAATTTCTTATTTGTTTAATATTTCTGTTTACAGTATGTTTCCAAAGTCAAATCATGAAACCTTTTCACAAAAGCTTTACCAGGCATTCAAAGATCATAGACGCTTCATCAAGCCAAAACTGACGCGCTCAGATTTTACCATTGTTCATTATGCAGGAGAGGTAAGTTTGATTATCTATTCTGCTGTTTTATTTAATTTTTTGTGTGTGGGCTGCTGTTGAAGTATCTTCACTTTATGAACTTCTTTTCAGGTTCAGTATCAGTCGGATCAATTTTTAGACAAAAACAAAGACTATGTTGTTGCTGAACATCAAAATTTGTTGAGTTCTTCCAGTTGTTCGTTTGTAGCAGGCCTTTTCCCTTCTGTTTCTGATGAGGGAGCCAAATCATCCAAGTTCTCATCCATTGGTTCTCGTTTTAAGGTATCGTCTTTTCTATCATCTTCTTTACAACTCTGGTGATTTTACCTCAAGTGAGTTACAGTAATTGGAAGGAAAACTATTTATCAAGTTCTGCAATATACTATCAACAACTCATGTTCTGATCTAATTGGTGCAGCTACAGTTGCAACAGTTGATGGATACACTAAATTCCACAGAGCCCCACTACATTAGATGTGTGAAGCCAAATAATTTTTTAAAACCTGCAATATTTGAGAATATCAATGTCTTGCAACAACTACGTTCGGGTGTAAGTAAAATCTGGAGTTGTGTTGTGCTATTATTTATTAATGTTTGTGCATGTTATACTCATTTTTATGTGTGTAGGGTGTTCTAGAAGCGGTCAGAATCAAATGCGCTGGATACCCTATTCACAGGACCTTTGATGATTTTCTAAATCGATTTGGTAGCCTTGCACCAGAGGTTTTTGAAGGGAAGTAAGTATCACCTTAGCTCTAAACTAAATAAAAATTCTGTCATTATATTTTTTCTTCACTGGCCTATCTGCAAGTTCTTTCTTGTCTTTTTCTTCAACAAATAAAATTACTTATAAAAACAAAATTCAAGTTCTTTCTCATGTTTGCTGATCTTACATTGTAAAATTATCTTTTCTGAAACTATGCATTTGTTAGCAGCTATGAAGAAGAGGTAGCATGCAAAAAGATTCTGGAGAAGATGGGGCTTACAGATTATCAGGTAATACCAGAACCCTTTACGGGTTGAAGAAAGACTTGCTGTCTGGTAACCCATAAAATTAAAATCATAATACTTTGAGTGCTCTGGATATACTTACGGCCAAACTTGGTGGACACTTGTGGTTTTTTAATTTCAAGGGAACTTCAAATTTACTATTGATGTATTATTCAACTAGCTATAAATTGCACATAATCTTATTAACTGATATATTGGTTTACATCCTTTGTGCAAGATGTCATTGTATAGGCAATTGACCCATTAATGGTTTTCCAGATAGGTAAAACAAAGGTTTTCCTAAGAGCTGGTCAGATGGCCGAGTTAGATGCACGGAGAGCAAGCATACTTGGCATCTCAGCCAAGGTCATCCAAAAACATATTAGAACCCATATTACTCGTAAAATGTTTGTTAAAAAGCGGAAGGCTTCTATTCATATACAATCCTTTTGGAGAGGTAAGTCCATCAAATGCCCATTTCTTGGAAATTTACTTGTTAAATTAACAATTAATGATTGTCCTAAAAGCTTAAGTTATTGAGATATAGTAAATTTAATCATTTAACCACATATTTCTAACACTTCCCCTCACATGTGGGCTCAAACTCCCTTTTAATAGGTGAGGTCCAATAGGTAGGATTTTAAATAGAAGATAGAGTGATGGAGATAATGATCGAACTTAGGACCTCCTACTCTGATACCATGTTAAATTACCGATTGTCCCAAAAACTTAAGCTATTGGGATATGGTAAATTTAATCATTTAATCTCATACTTCTAATAGTACCATCATGTTTAGAATGCATTATTTATAGGGTCATGTTAACAGGTGTCCTTAGGGTAATTGTTAATAAACCATTTTAGGAAAATTTTGATATTACTTTTATGGGAAATATAAAAAGTTATAAAAAGTTTCTAAAAATTTATTCTAAATCAATGCCTTAGGGCATCTGTTAACTTTTTCCTTGTTTATATACCTGGAACTTATTGGCTGATGCTTGTACCATATGACTATGGATCATCATTTTATGCAGTTTTTCTATTGGCTGCATATAGATTTTCTATCTTATTGTTATAATTTACAGGGGAACTGGCTCGCAAATTATATAAGCTCATGAAAAGAGAGATAGCTACTGTCATAATTCAGAGAGATTTGCGTAGACACCTGACTAGAAAAGCCTACATCAGAATTAAATTATCTACAGTGGTCTTGCAGACAGGTTTACGGTCAATGGTTGCTCGTATTGAATTTAGATACAGAGAGCGCACAAAGGCTGCAATTGTCATTCAGGTATTATACATTGTTGTTTTGTAATGCATAGTATAAATAGTTTGTTGCTTTTCATGTTCTCAAGGAATGATAAAAACATTTGCAGGCCAATTGGCGCTGCCATAGAGCTTTCTCAGACTATAAGAAGCTTAAGAAAGCATCAATCATTTTGCAGTTCAGATGGAAAGTAAGAATTGCCAACAGAGAACTTAGTAAACAAAAGATGGTAAATATCACCATTCTTCTATCGTTCTGTTCTTAAAATATTAAGTAATTCTTTTTCAAAGTTCAACATCCTTCTAAACTTTGAGTACACTGCAACTTTTGCATACCGTTTCATTGTAGCTAATGCCTTTTCTACCTTCTATACTGGTACCTAATCTTGTTTCTAATACTGAGCTGTCTCCCTTTCCAGGATTATATGCGTCAATTAACATTATGAGGGCTATCTGTTTCTTCTCCCTGTAAACACATTATAATGAAAATAAACTATGATAATAGAACCCATTCAATAGTGTTCCATTTCAATGCATTCAAAATATCTTTATGAACCTTCCATCCTCTCTCTCTCTCTCTCTTTATGTGTGTGTCCAGATGTCCATGTCTATTATTGGTACTTGAAAATGTTAATAGTTCAGAGAAATTCAAATATTTTCACCTCTAGCTTCTCACTTTTTAGTAATTATGATTTTTTATTTATTCTTTTATACATGGTTAACTTCTCTCAGAGAATTGTGTTAAGGACTAAGAACATGACATAATTGTGTTAGTATTGAAACTGAGTGGTGCAAATCCTGCTATTATATCTACTACAAAATCAGAAACACAATTCTAAGTCAATGAAAAAACTACATTGCTTGTCAATGAATGTAAATTATCATGTTGTCCAGGAAGCAATCAAAGCGGCTTCCCCAGTAATCAGAGAACCCTCACATTCTGACATAGATGCTGAAAAGATTGAGACTCTCACCATGGAAGTGGAAAATTTGAAGGTAATACTTATTAAGCCTATATTTCTTCAAATGTTTCAGGCTCCCAGAATTCTCCATTTTCCTTTTGTTTTCCCTCCATGACAAGAAAAGGTTACATCGATTTTTATATTTTGCATCTTTGGCATCTGACAATGTTAATGTTATGACCCAAAAGATGTTCACGCTGATATAATAAGTTTTTTTTTTTTTTTTTTTTTCCTTATGAAGAGTAAGGCCAGAGATCATTTTAAAGGCAGTCCCATAATTTTACTAGTGTTAATAGAATATGTAAATGGAGAAGCCAACCACTCTAGAGTTTTTCTCTCACAATCTTTTCACATTCTCTCCCTGGTCATCAACACAACATGGTTCAAACATTGTTTGTCTATGAGGTCTAAGGTTCATGTCTTGGTGACTCCCTTTCCAGTAATTTCTTTATTTCTGCACGTGCAGTGTCTGCAACTGGGTATACAATATAAGAGGGGCCTACACATGAGGGGAAAGTTAATAGCAGTGTGTTTGTGAGGTTGATATACACTGTTATCCCAACAGTTTTAACTTTTAATTGAATCCCCTAACACCCTCAGCAATTGGATTCTCCACCCACCCCCCCCCCCCCCCCCACACCATAAATCTGTTGTTAGTTTTGGTTTAAGACAACTCAATTCACAAAAAAATTTAGAGTATATCTCAGTTACGGCTTGCAGATTAGCAAATATTGCCAATCTGAGATCAAACTGGAGCTGAATGAATTTGTTCATGACTTGAGTTCAAGTGTTTTACATTTTGACATGGCCAAACTTCAGCTATTAAATAGGTGGTTTGGCTCAGCTGAACTTGTTTGCACCTGAGTTAGAGGTTTGAGGTATCTAGCTTTTCTTTTTTTCACGATCTAAGTTACTCCTATATCAGTGTTGTCTGCATATTATTTTTAAAGTCACTGCAGGATTGATGGTTTCATGTGACCCAAAGTAAAAAACTGCCCTTAGCCCCACCATATGATGTGGGTCATCAACTTGTGAACTTGTGTGCCTCTAGTTGGCTCATGTTTCCATAAAATATCCATCCTCTTCTTTTCTTCCTGATCATGCCATGTCACTTGACCTCTCCTCATCTTACATACTCTCTTCAAGTTATCAAGACTGGATTGATGTATGGTTTCTTTCTACATCAACTTGCTATGCATCCATTTTCATGTTCTTAATAACATCATTCTTCTACACACTACATCAACAGTGAGGGTTTGTTGATTTTATATCCACTACATTGATCATCTTCCAATTGGAAGCACATGTACAATGTACCTCATCCATGAAACATAACAAAGAGCATTACTATTGATAGAAGAAGTTGGGGAAGAATGTGTCCTTGTTTAACTTGTTTTGTTTGTTGGCGCATCTTGTTGATACTAATGTTTCAGATTTTCTGGTCTAGGCATTCAGACTTCCTTTGTTAATCAAACTTTTATGTGGTTTTACATTACACAGGCCTTGCTGTGGGCAGAAAAACAAAGAGCTGATGAGTGTGAAAGGAAATATGCAGAAGCCCAGATAACAAATGAAGAAAGACGTAAAAAATTAGAAGAAACTGAAAGATTAGTTCATCAACTTCAGGACTCCTTCAACAGGTAGTATTAGTATGATGCTCCATAAGAAAGATATATTCTCACAGTTCTTGATTAGCAAATTGTTTTATGGAAAATGTTCGGTGTAGAATTTGAAATGGTGCTTCCTCAAGAGAATTAAATCAAATCTAGCAATAAGTTAGGTCAACCATGCTTGCATATGACCAAATTCATTGCTAAATTTTGTGGAAGCAATTCTTACTACATAACTGTGCTTCTAAAAAGATAGTTTGGCAGGTGCATATTTTCTCCTTTTTTTTCTTGGTGGGGAGGGGGTGGCTAGGGAGAAAGAGGCATTGGAGGCCAGTCGGGCCAACTGACTACATAATGGGAGGTAGCTCTCTCTCCTCCCTTCAGTCCTCCCAGGGAAGATGAAATCCAATTAAAGCCTACTGGTTTTATGAGTGAATGTTATGTTAAAGAAACTGTCATAATAATGTGGTGAGAGCTGAAATATGGTGTAGAAAGAATGGTTTAGAAGAAATTTCCAGGAATAAAACAAGATAACTGCCAGTAGAAGAAAATAGGATTGGAATTAAAACACTAAAATATCGATCTCCAGGCTCAATGGGCTCAAAGAGTCAAAACATATTTAAATCTGAAATTTTATAGATTATATAAAGAAAAGGCAGCCTACAATGACTCAAAAAGGGTATATTATAACCTTTAGCAACCCTTTTTTTTGGTAGAACCTTTAGGAACCCTAGGATCCTATCCCTTCATCTTACACATAGAAATTAAATCCTAAACATCTAACTTCATTAAAAGTCACGTGCTAGTCACATGACCTCTTAAAATACTCAAGACATAATAATTAACTTAAACATTAGTAACATAGACAAGAGCTTTGTGATTCATTGACATTGCTTAGTTCTTCCCATGTGTAGAACCTAGATTCAAATGTCCTCTCCCCACTTCCAAGCCACACAAAAAAAAAAAAAAAAAAAAAAAAAAACCATAGAGAAATAAAATACAATGTACTAATGTCCCTTTTCATTTTGTCCTTTGGGCTTAAATTCTCCTACGTCACAAATTTATTGAAGATCTTGAAAATTTCAGTCCTTGGGAGATTAACAAGTGGGAAGTTAACCACTTGGAAGATCTTGAAAATTTCTTCTTGCTGTATCTGTTATTTTTTCAAGTATATATTGTTCATAATCGTGAACATGACGTACTTTTCATTCACTAAAACTTTTGTTACCTATAAAAAAAAGGGTGTTCATGCAGAACAATGAATGCTTTGATAACCAAATGGATGCCACACTATTTTCCAAAAGGGATTTTTCTGGAAATGAAATAGGGAAAATAGAATAAAACTAGGAATAAGCTTGTAGTATTGCTTGGAATCAGCACCAAGTGAGGATAGAGAACTAATCAGCACCAAACCATTGGCATAATAGCAAAAAAGTTTTTATTCATTCATTGTCAACTTGTCTCTGTTGAAGTATATATTGCACTTATATAAACTATTATGATTAAACTCTAATCGTAATTGACTTGGACCAAAGACAAATTATTGTATCAGGAAAATAAACTTGACTCAAGGATATTAAATAAAATACTAATAACCTATTAGCATAGCTAATTAGACCTAAAATAAAATCCAATGGACAGAAAAAACATAATCAATATCTAAAATTTAAATACAAATTAATCAAAATAAAATTGTTTACGTACTCCCCACATTGGCATAGTACTTGACCTTATGGCAATCATTTTCCTCGTCTACTTTTTCTTTACCTTTGATGCTGGTCTTCTGAGTGGCAAATGAATGAAGTAAATGATGGTACATTTTAGTTTGATGACAGGGAAACATATTATTTGTGTCTAGATCTAAGAGCTTGCTACCTACTTAAGTGTGAAATACAAGGAAATTTTCCAAGAGATGAATGAGGAATGCAAAAGATACTTGAAGCATTAAAAGAAATATTAAAGTGTTTTAAATTATTTAAGTCAAGATCTTAGGAATTTGAAATAGAAAGAAATTTAGGAGAGATTGAAGAGGAATGCAATAGACATTTGAAAAAAAATAATTAAAAAGTTTACTTATAAAAAAACAAACATTAACAAAAAGAAAGAATTTTAATTTTTAATAATTTTAAAATTGTATTGAAGAAAAGAAGCTACCTTATGCATACAGGATGTATATGTAATATAACAAAAAGAATAGGAGTTACATTTAGAAAGAAAGAAAGTCAATGAAATCTAAAATGTTGTAAAAATAAAACACAAGGCCACTCAAACGTCCTAACAAGAGATTACTTAATTTGGACACCCAATACTTCTATGCCTTCAAAAGTACAATGATTCCTCTCTCTCCACAATATCCAAATAAATTTCAAACAAATGTGGAGTGTTTACCAAACCAATTAACACTTAGCAAGTCGACAACACTCTTCGGAATCACCAAATGGACACCAAACATAGAGAAGACAAAAGGCCGTAGATAATGTGCATCATCACAATGCAACAACAGGTCACTCACAGTATCCCCACTTCTCCTACATATAAGGCACCAATTGACCATGTTATAGCCTCAGCTTCATAAGATTATCATTTGTATGATCTTTTCTAATGGTTCTGTCCATACAAATAATGCAATCCTTTTTGTTGCTTTAGCACACCGAATGCTCTTTCAAGGGAAAAACACAACTGTTGAGACTTGCAAAACCTCATAGTATGGGTGAACATTAAATCTCCCATTGCCATTCAGACTCAACCTCAATCTTTTAGGGCCCACTCCACTTGGCATGTTGGAATACAAAATCTCAATCAATGGACCCACTGACTCTAACTACCAATCATTGACATGTCTACTAAGTCTGATATTCCATACACGCATCCTCCTGTGACCCTCTAGGTTGGATCAACTGAAGCATCTTTGTCAGCTGGAGTTGCAAACAACTTTTGGTATGCTATCTTTAAAGTTTGACTGCCACACCATTTGTCATGCCAAAATCTCATGTGGTTGCCATCTCCAACCTCAAATCTACATGGTCCGCAAATCTCTCCCAACTTTCCTAAAGAATTTAAATGCAATAATGAATTAAAACATTAAAGAGAGAGAGGGGGGCTGGGCAAATAAGGAAATAAGCATGTTCCTGATGCAAACATCTCTTCTACATCATTTATGTATTTGCATTTTTTACAAGTTATGACAACTTTTGTAACCTTTCACAGGTCATTTGACTAATACTAAATCTAATTTAGTGTGTCTCAGGATGACAAATTCTATGTCAAATCAAGTCTCAGAGCTGAAAATGATATTGTCTACATCAAATTTGAGTTCAATTTCTGGAAACTTTACTGGAGAGGATCAGATTGAATTCATTTCAAGTGACTCAGATTCATCATCATCTAGCTCTGATTTCACTTTTCCAGCTCCAGCTCCAGCTCCAACTTCACCAACCTTTCCTTCTGTCAAGCCAAGTCCATTCCAGCTGATAATTCAGGATATTTCAGCAGCAGAATTATCAGGTCATTTCTAGTTTCTTAGTGCAATTTGATTTCCCCATTATACATATTATTTCAGCAAATACTTTTCATTATCTTAATTGTGCAGCAATTAAACTAAGTTATTGAAAGGAGTGAACCAAACACAAAGATTCTTGTGCATATATATATTTGATAGGGTGATTTCTTAGCATAGAATAAATCTTCTTTATGACCACGATTCATTTTCATATACTGTCATATTTAACAACAAAACTTCCTGTTTAATTTTAGAATTCTTAATTTCTCCCTTGTTACTCCTGGAAACTAAGTTATTGAAAGGAGTGAACCAAAACCAAAGATTCTTGTGCATATATATTTTTGATAGGGTGATTTCTTAGCATAGAATAAATCTTCTTTATGACCGCGATTCATTTTCATATACTGTCATATTTAACAACAAAAATTCCTGTTTAATTTTAGAATTCTTAATTTCTCCCTTGTTACTCCTGGAAGCAAAGTAATGGGGAGGCCTGTATTTTCTGTACTGCAACCATACACATGATGGACCAGCTTGTTGACTACTGGGTTTATTGCAAACGAGAAAGTACTGACTTTGTCTGAAAGTTATCACTTATTGGAGCAAAATTCCCTTTGAAATACTTTCCCTCACGTCTCCTCCTCTGATGCTACCCTCACATCTCAATTTCTCCTTGCTTCTTAAATGACATTATTATGTTCTACATTTATTTGCTACTTTCATAAAAACAGGATGTTCCCATGTAACCACATGACATTTCTTTCTCTTGGATTGTTGCACTGTGCAGGATTTGAAAGTGAGAGGGCATTTGATGATTTCTTCTGATGGAACTTCTTTCTAATCAATCTAGCTTAGGTATTAGTTCCATAGAATGTGGACCTTTTGGAATTCTAGAATAGGCATACAATTTAAAGAAGATCGTAGATGGACATAGAAGTTTCTCTAGGATGCTTTAGAACCAATTAGTCAGGTAATCTTAACAAAATCATCTTTGTAATTGTAGATTAATAATGCTAGTACACTGACATTCATTCTAATTTTACCTCACTCTAACAACGGTCCAAAAGTGCAACAAAAAAAAAAAAGTACATTAAACACTCAAAGCTATAGCATAGTTTATTCTTTGCTGCTTTTGTTTTTACTTTTTCTTGGTGATCAAATATGAAATTGTGAGGGGATCTGCATGGTGCTCTTCATCAACTCAATAGATCATTTATAGATGTAGAGGCCTCAAAATCAACTGTAGAGAAACAGCAGGAGAACTATCACCTTCTAATCTATGTACAGCAAAGCAACAAGGCTTCACAAGAGGACATCGGTCTTATTGCAATATGTGCTACATTGGAGATAAACTCAAGCAATCATCGTGTACCGGGAAGATTACGAGTGACACCAAATTTATATGTAAAATTTTCTATTCATTTCTATTGGGCCCTTTTTTCAATTTTTTCCATTTTGGAAGAACTTTTAAAGTTGATATTTTTATTTTTGGTTACTATACTGTGGATGAAGGGGATATTAACCATTTTGGGCTTCTTTCATTAGCTCTGGACAGTATAGTTACCGAGAGCTACCTTACTGTGTGTCACAGGCCAGAATTCCACCCAAAATTTTCTGCCTTGTGATGACATTAACACAATGATTTGGAGATTATAAAAGAAATGCAAAGGAAGGAGGGATTTTTTTTTTTTGGGGGGGGGGGGGGTGGTGTGGAGGAATAGAAAGAAATTAAATATTTGTCTCTTGTTTGGATGTTTGGATGGAAAATAATAGAATGTAACCTGATTTGGGAGTTGAATGGAAAGAAATGGAATGAATACTTTTATTGTTGGGTTGTGTGGAGCGTAGTTTGTGTTTAATCCAGATTATGACTCGACTTGATATACAAGTGTACGATTTTTAATTGGAGATTTTCTGAGACTTAGTCCACGAAGCGGAGACTTGGGCCAATATATAAGTGTTATGGTTTTTAATGGGAGATTTTTAGTCTGTTTTTTAGTCCATTGTGAATCCGTTACTTCAGATTAGAGTTTGTTGTGTTGTTTTAGAGAGAAAATTTGTAGTATCGCATCTTGTATATTTTTCCTGAAAATAGTGAAATCATTGCAATTATGTGGATGTAAGCAAATCGCTGAACTATTTAATTTCTTGTGTTGTGTGATTGCCTCTATGTATGTTATTTATTTATTTATTTAATGTTTTTTGCATCTCATAAATCTGGAAATTGGTGAAGATTCCTAATATTTATAATGTCGTTTCTTTATTAAAAATAAAGTTAAGAGTTTTGTAGTTCAACTAGCATTTCATAATGTTTCTAATGATGACATCTAGTGGTCTAGGGTTCAAATTTCTCGTCCCATTATTACTATCGAATTATCAAAAATAAATAAAATTAAAATTAAGGATACAGGCATTTAAGTAATAAAGTTATATTATAGATGTTAACTGTTGGTAACTACCACATCATGTTGCTAGCACCTATTTGACACGTGACATGTTCCAACCCATCGCAGGCTTTACCCATCAATCTGCCACTGTATACTTTTAGTAGTTGTACATGAGATTTTCGTCTTCCAAGTTTCATTTCGAGAACGATCTTAGTAGGCTATCGATTTAAAATATAACTAGCAATATCAGCTATTTTTGTCCAAAAAGTAATTGAAATTCATTTTCCTTTCAAAATGTTTCGTGCCACTTCAACGATTACTATGATTCTTGCGTTCTTCTGTTTCTGTTAAAAAAATTAAAAAAAGGCAATTCTATAAGGTTGAATAAAAATTCAATTAATTTTTCTTATATTGATATAATTGCTATTCTTAGTGTGTGACTAGATGATTTTTGTAGACTAAATAGTCAAAAGAAGGGACGGCCCATATTATGAATTAGTAACCAACTCATCGATTTGTGTCATGCTATAAGCTGTCTTTGTATGCCTTGCTTTTTTCAATAATCTTTAAAAGGTTGATAAATAAATTCTTCATTCGCAGTCTATCCTAAGAGTCTTTTTTGGTTTGCCACTTCGGTTATTTTTGCAAGTGCTTTAAACTAGAGAAAAGTAGTAAATGCATTTGATTTTTGTTTAAGAAAATAGACTTTACATCATTTGAGTATAGTCATCAACAAATAATAATAAATAGATAGCATACCAAAAGTTGACATTGCTTTTGATTTAATTGAATTTTGCTAAAGCTTTGTAGAAGAATTCTTAAAACAGTTTCATTGTTCTTCATTTGCAGATTATCAAATTCTCTCCAAAAACTTTTTAGTTTAATAGAGATTAGTTTATCATGGCCACTAAATTTCTTTTTCATTATATCTCATTCTTCTTTAAATTTAGTTGCACTCAAAATTCGAGGAAATATACTTTTTCTTGGCCCTTGTTGGATGAAGAGCCGAGCCTTTTTATCTCTTTGCTGATTTTGCTTGTATTCCTTCTGCTTTGATACTGTCCAATGAAGTTGAGAAGGCTTCTAAATTTGAAGGTTCTTCCTAACCTTCTTTAATTAAATCCCACAAATCTTGTGAGATGAAAAGTATCTTCATTTTATATGCCCCAATATCATAGCTCTCACCAATGATGATGGAAACCATATTAATACAAAATTTGTTGGGTGCAAGGTTCTGAAATAAACGTAGGCAAATAAATTTATTTATTTCTTTTATATATTTTTGGTGGTGGAGGAGCACACTGGTGGGAAGGATATAGAGTTTTTTTATATAATAATTTATTATTATTATTATTATTTTAGATTCCTTTTAATTCGTCGTATTGCACCTTCCTTACATAAATAAACATTACAAATATTTATAGATATACTAAAATCAAATATAATGCTTTTCAAATCTAAATATAATATCTAAAAACTAAAGGGCTGTTGATGGCCACTTTTGACAAATGGCCCAACAGCAAAAGAAGCCTAACAATATAGAAAAGGTGGGAAAGGGAAAATAATAAGGGAATAAGAAAGCAAGCCCAGCAGGCTGAAATGGCAGGATTAATGGCCAGCAGGCCTACAAGAATAAAAAAAGGTAAAGAGGGAGTAAATGGACTGAGGAAGCCCATTGAATGAAATAGTAAACCCATGGGAATAATAAGAGGTAAATGGGAAGTAAATGGGCCAGGGAAGCCCAGGAAATAAATTAGTAAACTCATGGGTTGGTTTAAAGGCCAATTAGCCCCAAAAAATAATAAGAGGTAAGGATGTGGTAATTGGGCAAGGAAGCCCAAAGGATCTAGCAAAAAGCCCATGGGAGTAAAAGAGGAAAAGAAGAAGTAAATGGGTTAAGGAAGCTCGAGAAATAAAATAATGAAATGGGCTGGCATAGCAAAAATGTTGGCCAATAAAGCCCAAAAGAGATAAAGATATGGAAAGTGGGCCAACGAAACCCTGAGCAAAAGATTGATAAAGAAGTGGGCTGACATGGCAGGAGCATCAGCCTGTAAGCCCACGGGGTAATAAGAAATAAAAAGGGAGGTAAAGCTATCGCAGGCATGATGAAGTGATATGGCAGGATCAACAGCCAAGAGGCCCACAGACACAGGAAAGAAAGAACATAGGCTCGGCAAGAAGATGAGGGCCTTCACCCAAGCAATGCTCAGTCTAAGGAAAGGATGAAAGGCAGGGGACATGAGCCCAAAAGCCCACACATCCTTCACGCCACAAGAGATAAAACACCAACCAGAACATACAGTAGAATCAAACAAACATGAAGGCAACAGAAATAGTGTGAAGGCTAGAAAGAAATGAACTCAGACAGAGTGGAGCATGCACAAAGGGCCAAGGCACCACCTACTTGTACCCAGCCAATACATGGGAGGTGGGTCACAGGTTAAGGTATTCAAAGGGTGTGGTCTGGCGGTGAGGAGAAAGAGGGGGTCTATTTTGGGGTTCTCGCTCAAACTTCACTGGGGAGAGATGTCCTGCTGGGATGGCATCTCACCCAAAAGAAGTAAATATGGGTTGGGACCACTTGATGCATGCCATAGAGGTAGATAATGGAGAGGCTTGATCCTTATCCAAATGAGAGTAGTGAAAAACAAAAGAGAGGTAAGAAACAAGACAAGCAATTTTGTTTGGGAATGGGGAGTAGTGCAACCAACACGTTTAGAGTAATGGTAGTGCCTGAGTAGCCGATAGGCCAGTGGGCAGTCTCAGAAGGACACCCATAAGGAGCTAAAAGCAGTTAATGGGTAAAAATGGTAAATCTCACCATGGCAAATAGTATAAAAAATGGTAGCTGTGAATAATAAATGGAGGGGGAGAAAAATGACAGAAGAGAGGTATAAGGAAAAAAAAAAAAAAAAGAAATGAAAAAAGGAAATACAAAAATCAGAAAAGCATAAGAGATAGGAATAGAGGCATGCATCAATAGACTACCTATTTCTCTCTATCTTGATAGACCCACTCTCTGAGAGATTGAGGATTGAAGGTTAAACCATTTAGGTCTTTTTTCCAAAGTGCGTAACTTCTATAGTAGAAACCTTCTTTAAGGTTACTCACGTTGGGGATCAGTTCCCTTCTTGGATTTCCATCTGCTGAGAAGTTAAGCTTACTTTTATGGCAAGCAAGTTTTTCTTTTATGCTTGCTGAGTGAATAGTTTACAGTTATTAAACTATCTGCTGTAGTGTTATTTTACTGTTGTATTATCCTACTGTAACTTTATCAAGCCATTTCCCCTTATTTAAGAGTTAATGTTATTTGTTTAGTGTCTTAGTTATTCTGTTGTATTGTATTCCTGCTATAACATTTGTAACAACTATTTCTACTATAGGCACGCCGTATACTCAATACCTCTGCCAGGACACGACGGCCCAGCTTGTGCACAAATTGGCCTAAAGTGGGTTTCATTTAGGCTAGTCCCAACTCTCTTACCTTGGAACTATAGGCCACAGTGCAGCAAGAGAGACCCAAGCACAACAACACAAAAGGCCCACCACATTTAAATTGGCAACTTCACTGGGAAGTTGGGAAAAGGATAGGGAAAGCTAATAGATCCCTCGTAAGTTATGCTCCTAAGATCAAAAACAATGCGAAATATGAGTGTAGTGCCATCGCAGGTAGAATCAAGGCCAGCCATGCCGCACCAGCCTAATCAAGCAGAGGGTGCTAATGAAACGAGGGCTGGGCCATAGTAGCAACAAAGCAACCCTGTTGACAATACTAACTTCTTCATTGAAGTATTGCAATCCGTACAACATTCTCAATAGCAGCTAATGGAGGAAATGCACTAGTTGAAGGCGAACAAGACTAAGGAAAAGGGGAGCGAACAGGACTCGAGCACGTGGTAGACAAGGAAGAAACCTCTGTAGGCGGTAGCCCGCAGAACACAAAGCAACGTTTTGTCACGATGGCTGATGTTGTGGCATAGTTAGAGCAAGAAAGGGCCAAGGTGTCCAAGGAAAGATTTTATGCACGGAGACCTCCATACCCACTGAGGATACTCAGCAAGCCGTATCCCCAGAGATATGAGCCTCGAACCTTCGCATAGTATGATGGTAGAAGGGGAAGCACTGTTGAGCACATGAGTAAGTTTATTGACACCCTTGGTCCCTACGCAGCAGACGAGGACCTTTGCCTCCGAAAGTTCTCAAAGTCTTTATGTGACCTGGTATACACCTGGCACACTAGCTTGAAGCCAAGATCAATCCCAACGTGGGATGACATGGTAGACATGTTCTGCACCAAGTATATCCATGGAGAAGAAACAGTAACACTTGTAACTCTGCAAGGTACTAAGCAGAAAAGCGATGAAGACCTGTTGGAGTACATCAAAAGGTTCAAGGACGTAGCCCTTGATTGCTATGACCATTGTGAAGAGAAGATGTTGGTGGAAATGTACATGGGCAATATGATCATGGAATATAGAGTTGTCCTGGAAAACTTGGAAATTTCACAGTTTGCATAGCTATTGCAAAAGGCTAGGAAGACCGCCCAATCAGTTAGGCCTAGCTCTGACAAGCCCAAAGAGCGGAGATCCACACCGCAGGCCATGACAGTGTCCACTGGCAAAAAGAAAAGGAAGTCAAATGGAAGGGAGTACGAGAGCCCTCCACCAATACCATGCACACCAATGGAGCTGGATGTGCTCCTGGAAAAATGGATTGCAGATGGAGTTTCAAACCTAATCAAGTCCAAAAAGAGCCCACTGAAGAAGAATGGAGGGACTTGCGTTTCTGCCTTTTGCATAAATATGTGTAGCATGCCATCGCAGAATGCTAGGCACTTCGCAGACTAGTGCACTGTAGAATTAGAGAAGAAACCCTTAAGTTGTCCCAACCAGAAGTACAAAGAAACCCACTCCCCAATCATAAAGGGAAAAGGGTAGCAGCAGTTGTCATTTGCGCAGACTCAAGAGAGGATGAAGAAGAAAAGCCGACTCTGCCTGCTGCAGCCATTACTACCTTACAGAAGAGGTCCCAGTTCAAGAACTTGTTTGACTAACTAGAGCTCACAACAAACAGATGAAGGATGGCTACAGAGGCTTTGGTAAGCATCGCCTCAAGAGCAAGAGCAGAATGACTTGCTACCGAAGCTAGAGCTGACAGAGCTTTCCTGCAAGACATTAATGAGATTACTTTCAGTGATGAAGACATGGAGGTGGGATACTCAGACCACAGAAGACCCCTCTATTTAGCAGCCTTTATAAACCAAATTCCCATTAAGAGAGCCCTGGTTGATAGGGGCGCTTTAGTGAATCTCATCCCACTCAACATGCTGTAAGCAGTAGGAATTCTAGAGAGCAAGATTCAAGGATGCCCAATGAAAGTAACAGGGTTTGGAGGAAGAGGTGAGTATACCGCAGGTCACATATAGTTATGGCTAAAGGTGAGCCTAATAGCCTCCTTAGCTCGTTCTCATGTGGTAAAAACAGAAGTTTCCTATCATGTATTGTTGGGAAGGCCATGGCTACACAAGCATTGCCTAACCCCATCCACCTATCACCAGTTCGTGAAAGGGAGGTTGAATGGTAGGATGATACGGATAGCAGCAAACCCATCCCCATTCAAGTAGGTAGAGGCCCATTTGGTTGAGACCATGTTCTATGACAAATGAGCCGCCTTCTGGAGAGACTTTAGTATCTAAGTTGCAAGGCACCTTTGTCCCCAAATGGGAGGACATCTAGGACGACCTAGAGCCTGACTTGAGAGAGTTGTTGATGTGGAAGAGGAAAAGGAAAGAAGTGCCAATTCTGAAGCTAGATAGTACGCCACAATGTGTCAGGGTCTAAACACCTGACGACAGGATAGTATATAAACTATGAAGGTGCACAGGGCTCACCTACAGTATGCAAGGGGGTCTCGGAGGAGAGCCACAGCATAAGACCCTAGTATGCTATTTGGCCTAAGATGGTTCGGGGGAAGAAAGTGACACGAAAAACGAAAGGGAGATTGTGGCAGAAAAAGACATGTAAGTAAGGGTAGAAGAAAAGCTAGAAGAAATTGACTTGGGTTCCGACCCACAAAAACTGAGACCAATCTCAATAAGCTCAAAGTTGTCGGAAGAAGAAAAGGCAGAATTGATCCTGCTATTAAAAGAATTCAGAGATGTTTTTGCATGGGACTACAGCGAGATGCCTAGGCTAGACCCAGGGTTAGTGGTACACACACTCAATGTGAATCTTGAGGCCAAGCCAGTGGGTCAGCCTGCTAGGATGTTTCACACCGAAATAGAGAAGCAGATAGTGAAGTAAATGCAAAAATTGCTAGAGGCCAAATTCATCAAACTGATCCAACACCCATGGTGGCTGTCTAACATTGTACCCATGAAAAAGAAAAATGGGCAGTATGGTGTTGTGTCGATTTCAAAAATCTTAATCAAGTTTGTCCCAAAGACAAGTTGCCATTGCCCAACATGGACTTGCTGATAGATTTTACCGCGGAGAATGCCATGTTTTCCTTTATGGACAGATTCAATGGGTACAATCAAATTCGGATGGCATCGAAGGATGTAGAGAAAACTACTTTTAGAATACCTATCGGGAATTTCTACTACACAGTGATGCCCTTTGGGCTAAAAAATGAAAATGAAACTTATCAGCGTACAATAACTACCAGATTTCATGACATGATGCACCAAGAACTGGAGGACTATGTGGACAACATAGTGGTGAAATCGAGAAAGCGAGAAGATCATGTCAAGGTGTTAAGAAAGGTATTCGAAAGGTGCAGACTCTTCAAGCTAAGAATGAACCTGTTGATATGCGGCTTTGGAGTGTCTGCTAGGAAATTTCTGTGATTTCTAGTCCTCAGCAGAGGGATAGATGTAAATCCAGCCAAGGCAGTGGCAACAGCGACCATGAAGCCACCAACCACAGTCAAGGAGTTCAAAAGCTTCCTAGGCAAAGTCTCCTACATTAGGAGGTTTATCCCTGGTTTAGCATCAATCACTTCAACTTTTACGAAGTTACTAAAGAAAGGACAAGGCTTTGAGTAGGGGGAAACACAGCAGATAGCTTTTCGGAAGCTACAGCAAATTATGATGAACCTCCCCACGGTGCAAGCCCCAGTCCACAGGAAACCGTTACTGCTTTACCTAGCCTCAAGCCCGTCTGCCATTAGAGCTTTGATAGCCCAGGAGGACAGAGGCGGCATTGAACAACCAGTCTACTACATAAATTATGCCCTGAGGGATGTAGAGACTCGTTATCCCAGAGCGAAAAGGGTATGCTTGGTAATTGTCTATGCGTCGCAAAGACTACGCCATTACTTCCTAGCTTACGAGGTACATTTAATGACGAAATCCCATGCGATCAAAGCTTTTCTCCAACAACCTATTCTGTTCGGCAGAATATCTCAATGGCTATTATAGCTATCATAGTATGACTTGAAGGTGGGAACACCCAAGGCGGTGAAAAGCAAGGCCATAGCAAACATGTTGGCTCAATTTCCAAGAGAAGAGGAATTCCCGCTAGATGATAAGGTACCAAGAGAAGTGACTACAGCAAGAGGAATTCCTGCTAGATGATAAGGTACCAAGAGAAGTGACTACAGCAAAGTGGCTGAAGAACAGTTGACCATGAAGTTTGATGGTTCCTCCACAACACACTCAGGAGGTGTAGGAGTGGTCCTCTATCATAATGGTGAAGAGACCGTCACACTCTTATTTAAGTTGGAATTTCTGTGTTCAAACAATATAGCGGAATACGAGGCCTCCCTAACGGGGTTGGCAACGACCTTCAAAATGGGAATCAAACACTTAAAGGTGGTGGGCGACTCCAATTTGGTAGTCTATCAGGCCAAGGGAAGCTTTTCTTTAAAGGAACCAAGCCTAGCCCTGTACAGGACACTGGCCCAAGGTTGGAGGAAAAGTTTTGCACATTTGAAATAGAGCATATTCAGAGGAATGAGAATCGATATGCGGATGCATTGGCATTCTCCACGGTAGAATCTATCAGCAAGTCCATAATTGAAATACCAAAGTTGAGATTAACAAGCGGAGGGAATCCATAATTGAAATACTCTAGGAAAGGTTTCCGGAGAAGCAAGGATGTGAGGAGGATTGGAGGGCTCCCTTCAGTGAAGCTTGTTAAAGGAAGAAGACGTGGAAGAATTGAAGACAAAGGATTATGTCCTAATGAAAAGGGAGTTGTATGCAAAATGCCAGGAGGAATTCTGTCAAGATATGTGGGTCACAAAGAGGTCCAAAGAAAGCTAAAGGAAGTGCATAATAGAACTTGTGGGTTTTGCGGCAAGATCAACCTATACCAAAGGTTGCAGAGAGCGGGTTTCTATTGGCCAAGTATGCGTAAGGATGCAAACTTGACCCAAACCCAATGCGAAGCTTGCCATCTAGCTATAAACAGGGAGGAGAGCTATGCCATGTTTACCATGGAGGATTGGAGAAGCCCGTTCATAGAATACTTGACAGAAGGCGTCTTGCCACAGAAGCATGGAAAATGTTATAAACTCAGGAAGCTAGTAGCCCGCTACTTCCTACACAAGGGAATTCTTTTTAAGAAGGGATATGATGGGGACCTACTACGGTGTTTGGGTCCAGAAGAAACTGGTGAAATGTTAAAGGAAGTGCACGAAGGAGAATGTAGAGAGCATCAGGGAAAGAAGAAGTTGTATCGGTGCATACTGCATATGAGCTACTACTGGCCCACTATGAAGAAGGATGCCGTAGAATTTGTGAAAAAGTGCCATAGTTGCCAAGTGCAGGCCAATTTGATCCACACTCACCCACAAAGCTTGCATAGCATGGTCACACCATGGCCCTTCCACACTTAGAGGCTTGATTTGGTAGAACTAGTCAATCCACCTTCCCACGGGTACATATGAATCCTTGTGGTTACAGAATACTTCATCAAGTGGGCGAAGGCCATACCACTCTGCAAGGCCACCGGAGGAGTTGTGGCAAATTTCATCAAAGAAAATATAATTTTCCAATTTGGGATACCCCATAGAATCATAAGCGACAATGGTAACCCCTTTGTCAATAGAGAAGTGAGGAAGATGTTAAAGTTCTATTAGGTGAAGCATCACCAGTCATCGTCTTATTACCTGCAAGGGAATGGGCAGGCAGAAGCAACAAACAAAACCCTCATTAAGATCATCAGCAAAATAAGCCAAGAGTACAGCAAGGGTTGGGCAACACATCTACCAGACGCACTTTGGGCTTACCAAAGCTCGCCCAAATCTGCCATAGGATTCTCTCCCTTCTCCTTAGTATATGGGACAAAAGTGGTAAGCCTAGCAAAAGTAATGATACCATCTTTGAGGGTTATGCAGACACGAAAGAAAGAAAAAGAGAAGGAAGTCTTTACGGCAGAAAGGTGCGAGGACCTGGAAGGGTTGAATGAAAAGAGGGAGTAAGCTCAAAAGCGTAGCCACAGATTTAGACAAAGGATGACCGAGGCTTATGGTAGGACAATTAAAGAAAGAATGTTCACGAAAGGACAACTCATGTTGAAGACAGCAGAATATGTTAGCCAAGGTATGACAGGACCATCTAAATTCCCACCAAAATGGGAAGGACCATTCGTGGTAAGGGAAGCACATGTAAGTGGGTACTATCGTTTAGCCTAGATGGATGGAAAAGATTTAATGAACCCCATTAATGGCAAGTGGCTGAAACGCTATTATGCATATGAAATATTATGTAATCATTCATTTCCTTCTTCTTCTTTTTTTCCCCCTCCAAGTGACCACCCTTGCAAAAGATAATGTCACAAGAAAGCACTGTAGCATGTTTTGCTTGTAATTCATGATTAAAATCAAGAGCAGAAAGTAATGAAGATCATGAAGTATTAGCAAAATACACTGTTTCATAAAGCATAATAGTAGTTGTAGTAGATGTAGAATAATAGATTACAAACCCAAAATATATAAATCATATTAGACTTATCAAAATAAGTGCTAGAGAAATAAAGTGTGCTGTGTAGAGAAAAAGGGGAAAGAAGTAAACATGGGGGAAGGGAATAAAACTACATAATGGATAAAAGTCCAATCAAAGGCCTGAAATAAGAGTTTGATCCTCAAAGTGGCTGGAGCCAGTAGCACCAGAAAGAAGACGCTCATGACGTGCCTCTAAGTCTGCCACCTCCTTCTTCAAGCTCTTAATGCGAGCATCAATGGCGTCCACAGCAGGCTAGACCTTCTTTATAAAGAAAGTCCGAGCAAATCCAATGCTGATCAACTCCTGAACTGCTGTCCTCCACTACAAGATCCGCTCCGCAGAAACTGTATTGAAGAAGTTATGCTCAATGTCATTCATCACATTCCCCAACAGCTTAAGGAAGTGTTCCCTCGCAAAATGACCAAGAAGAAATCCCTGCATGAAATCTCCGCAGTTGATATAAATCGCCTCCTAAATGAGTGATACACTCCTCAGGTACCTGGAAGCCATGAAAATCAACATAATGGGATCCAGTACCCTAGAAGTCCGACAGGTCAAGGTTATTGGTCTCAGCTTGGTCAAATAGGGTAAAGAAAGCAGCGGCCTCACTCACAGGATCAAGAATGGTGCTAGAACTGCTACCAACCTCAAATCAAGAGGTTGGAGCCACCTCAACAGGAGATGGACTTGAAAGAGAACACGAAGTATAGCATAAACCCGTAAAGAATAAACGAAGGGAAGAAATGAATGCAACGATGAAGATTTAATTAAAGAAAATACGAAGGTAAGGAAATTATTAGGACCCACAAGAGTGGGAGCTGCGAGTATTGCAAAAGCAGGGATTGTAGGCATCATGGGGTTTACTGCAGCTTTGGGTCCCTCAGGTATGTCCGTGATTGCAAGGCAAAATAACATATGAAGTAAATAAAGAGATACGCTAAGAAATAATAGGAAGCGAAGAAAAAAAGGCCAAGTAGTAGTAAAGGACACATACCCATAGCCTCAACCTCCTACTCATCACCATCACTGTCCTTGTCAGAATCAAAAACCCATGTCTTCATGACGGGTTCATCCTTAGAGTCCTCAAGGACTTCCTCAGACCCCTCATCTGAAGACAAGTCCGCATTAGGCCCTTGATTGGCAAAATTGGGAATAAAAGATAGGGTAACCACTAGGGAAGAACCATCCTTCACGGTCTGGGAGAGGGCAATGAAAGGATCGCTAGCAGATATAACAAGAGGAGTAGCAGGAGAGGTGCTCTCAGTCTAGGACGCCCCCGCAGGAGTAACTCCCTTTTGAGGTGTAGGGATCTTGGTAGAAATAGGGGCAGACTCCTCAGTAACAACTCTCTCAGCCTAGGTACTCACCTCAGTGAAAATGGGCTCAAATGGAGGGACTAAAGCCTCGACAGGAGCTCCATGTGCAGTAGCAGTAGAAGCAGAAGCCATGGCCTTAGCCACGACATTTGCCTCGCCAAAGAAGCCCTCCATAGGAGCACCAGCAGAAGTAGGAGGCTCTTCACTCGTGGGGTGATAAATAGAGAGGGGCTCGGGATCAACATAAAGGAGGAGTATTAAAACAGAGAAGGAGATAAACAAACATGCAAAAAAAAAAAAAAAAAGAGAGAGAAAGTATATGGTAATATGTGATAGTGATAGAAAATGAAAATGCATGTACAAAAAAGGTAAAAGAAAGGAGCGCATCTCAAATTCAAGCTTATCAAGCAATATAGGGCGGGTGGCTAAAGTATCCTCCTTGTGTTTAGACTACCAATGAAGAAGAGAAAGAAAAAAAAAATTGTGTACAAAGTTAGCCGTAGGAGAGCCCAATAAATAACTAAAATAAAGAAGGAATTAAATTTAGAGATAACATACTCTCCTCTTGGCAGTGGCAGATGTGAGTGGTGGAGATGTCTTCCTTTTACTGCCATGGGTCTTGCTGGATGGAAGAGCATCCATGCATGGTCTTAGAGTGGAAGGCATAGGCTTGTTTGCAGTAGAACGCCTACTAGAATGGGTACGAGCAAAAGAAGGAGGAGAGCTCTTGAGAACTATGCTGTCAATAGGGAGAAGGCCTCCCTTATATGGAACAAGATCAGAATAAGTCATAGAAGAGTCATCACCTTTCTTGGTAGACTTAAGCTTGGCGGTCTGAGACACCGAGCCCTTCTTCACAAATGCAAGAAGGTTCACCACCTTTACCTTCTTCTCCCAACCCGGAGGAAACTCACCAGTATACAAGTATCATCCCTTTTCCTTCTCTTGCCATTCAAATATAGCAGACCTACTCTGCTTCCTAGCATATGCCATCACAAACTTGGTGGGAAGCAACAATCGAGAGTTGGTAGAAATAATAGCATGAAGATCCTTAGGAGGGATAAGGGAAAACCCATGACCATCTAACAACTCCTGGCCAAAAGATATCATCATGGCTTGCCAATACCCGTGCATCTAAGCAGTACAAAGGCCCTCTCGCTAAGAACTCGGAATAATGACTGCTGTGAAGTGCCTGCTCCAAAACTCGAAGGCACTAGGGCACAAGAAAGGCCGGACAGAAGTAGTGGACTCCAGGATAGTAGTGAAGTCATTGGGTATGTCCTGATCAAGTCCAAATTGCCTCTTCACTCTGTTGGCAGAATAATGAACATAGCAGATACCCTCATCATTTAGATAAGGCAACCACCCAGCATTAGTGGCTGCTAAGTATATAATCCCCCTTCCATCAAAAGCAGTCAACATGGTGGTGGTCCCAATAGTGGCCATAAAAGGGTCCATAGCCAAATCAGCACAAGTGAATCCACTACTCAAATATCTATAAGCTCTCTAAGAAAAGCCAACTCCCTTATCAAAGAACTTTACAATAGGGTTCCCAAACGGCTTCAACCCAACCTAGTGATAAGCCAACGGAAAATCAGAAGTAAAACGGCCACAGAAATCAGTAATCACCTTTGAACAAGACTGGTATTTATCCTTGGCAAAGCGGACTGACTTGCACTTAGCCAAATGCCTAGCACAAAGCTCCCACAGCAGGTGCTGTAATATGGTACTGTGGGTAGAGGTAGTAACTATATGGCAGGAACCTGCCTGCCTCTCATCACTTTGCAGAATATCCAGTTGTACATACAAATGACCCAAAAACATAGGGGCCAATGGCAGACTCACTCCAGTAGAAATCTTTATGGCTAACCGAAAGTAAAGGGATTTTACAACATAATGGGATGTGAACTAAAGATGAACTTACAAAGCCAAAACGTGACAAAGGCGGCATGGCAGACGGCGGTGGAAGCCTTGGAGAAAGCACCAACCCAGTGAGACAACTTTGCGTTCCCACTTATCCCTTTCTTCAACTCGACCTCCATGACCTCCTCCTTGATGGAAAGCTCAATATCATTTGGGTCCGTATCACTGAGAATAGGTAGCAATAGTTGATTCGCCATATCCTCTAAGGTCACAGTGATCTTGCCGCAAGAAATAAGGAAGGTATGGGTGGCGCTACACCATCGACAGACTAAATGGCGAAGGTTGAACAAATCCCGATAGTTGGACAAACACCGGGAAGAAACGATGGCCTTCAACACGCTAGCCTGTTGTAACGCCGCCATAAAACCCATGTCAGACAACTCTGTGTCCACCCATTCTTTCCAACTCAAAGACGTACTCAACCCAAATTCGAAGAGAATGGGCACGAGTAGTGAAGTTCCTTGGTGGACGTCGAGGTCAGGAATGGAGGAAGCCAAAGGAGTCCAAGAAACTTCGATGTCGCGACGACAGATGGAAAGCCACACATGGCTCGACGGAGGAGGCAAGTAATCACTGGGTACTATAGGGAAATGGATGTGGGTATCATACCATTGGTCAATTAGAGGAGGGTGCTCACTACCAGGTTCGTGACCCCCTTCCTCCTCCTCGAAAGGGTCTGATTCGGAATGGGGAGCCTCGTCGCTCATGGTTTCAGCAGGCGAATCGTCGGTGGCAACCTTTTTCCCTTTACGGCTGGAAGAACTATCACCTTTCGCTGGTGACATTGTAGATGGATTGAACGAAGAAGATAATGGGTAACGAGGTTTTGGGAAGATGAGACGGTGAAGGAAAAGGATAAGAAAAGGTTATAAGAGAATGATGAGAAAAAGAAAAATGAAAAGACTAAGGACAATAAAAGTGACGTGAAAGAAAGCAACGGGTTGGCCATCAAAAGAAGCATCATATTAATGAAGCGGAGGCTGTGTTCCAGAATAACTACTAAACTAGAAAATTCGAAGAGACAAATCTATTTATGGCAGGAAAGGAAACAAGGTGGGGCCTACTATTTAAAAAAACCCGCGAAAATTATTACATAAGTATTCGCATATGAATTGCAGGAACAATCCATATGCTCAGGGGCCTGAATGTTGATGACCACTTTTGACAAAGGGCCCAACAGCAAAAGAAACCCAACAATATAGAAAAGATGGGAAAGGGAAAATAGTAAGGCAATAAGGAAGCAAGCCTAGCAGGATGAAATGACAGGATTGATGGCCAGCAAGCCCACAAGAATAAAAAGAGGTAAAAAGGGAGTAAATGGGCCGAGAAAGCCCAAGGAATGAAGTAGTAAGCCAATGAGAATAATAAGAGGTAAAAAAGAAGTAAACCAGCCAGGGAAGTCTAGGAAATAAATTAGTAAACTCATTGGGTTAAGTTTAAAGGCCAATAAGCCCAAAAAGTAATAAGAGGTAAGGATGTGATAATTAGGCCGAGAAAGCCCAGAGGATCTAGCAAAAAGCCTATAGGAGTAAAAAATGTACAGAAGAAGTAAATGGGGCAAGGAAGCCCAAGGAATGAAATAATTAAATGGGTTGGCACAACAGGAATGTTGGCTAATAAATGAAGTAGTAAGCCAATGGGAATAATAAGAGGTAAAAAAGAAGTAAACCAGCCAGGGAAGTCCAGGAAATAAATTAGTAAACTCATTGGGTTAAGTTTAAAGGCCAATAAGCCCAAAAAGTAATAAGAGGTAAGGATGTGGTAATTAGGCCGAGGAAGCCCAGAGAATCTAGCAAAAAGCCTATGGGAGTAAAAAAGGTACAGAA
The DNA here is from genome assembly GCF_001633185.2 of Quercus lobata. Classification (NCBI taxonomy): domain Eukaryota; kingdom Viridiplantae; phylum Streptophyta; class Magnoliopsida; order Fagales; family Fagaceae; genus Quercus; species Quercus lobata. Next base: position 37,678,643 of record NC_044912.1, read on the forward strand.
GAAGTAAATGGGCCAAGGAAGCCCAAGGAATGAAATAATTAAATGGGTTGGCACAGCGGGAATGTTGGCTAATAAATGAAGTAGTAAGCCAATGGGAATAATAAGAGGTAAAAAAGAAGTAAACTAGCCAGGGAAGTCCAGGAAATAAATTAGTAAACTCATTGGGTTAAGTTTAAAGGCCAATAAGCCCAAAAAGTAATAAGAGGTAAGGATGTGGTAATTAGGCCGAGGAAGCCTAAAGGATCTAGCAAAAAGCCTATGGGAGTAAAAAAGGTACAGAAGAAGTAAATGGGCCAAGGAAGCCCAATGAATGAAATAATTAAATGGGTTGGCACAGCAGAAATGTTGGCTAATAAATGAAGTAGTAAGCCAATGAGAATATTAAGAGGTAAAAAAGAAGTAAACCAGCCAAGGAAGTCCAGGAAATAAATTAGTAAACTCATTGGGTTAAGTTTAAAGGCCAATAAGCTCAAAAAGTAATAAGAGGTAAGGATGTGGTAATTAGGCTGAGGAAGCCCAGAGGATCTAGCAAAAAGCCTATGGGAGTAAAAAAGGTACAAAAGAAGTAAATGGGCCAAGGAAGCCCAAGGAATGAAATAATTAAATGGGTTGGCATAGCAGGAATGTTGGCCAATAAAGCTCAAAAGAGGTAAAGATATGGAAAGTGGGCCAACGAAACCCTGAGCAAAAGATTGATAAATAAGTGGGCTGGCACGACAGGAGCATCAGCCCATAAGCCCATGGGGTAACAAGAAATAAAAAGAGAGGTAAAGTTATAGCAGGCACGATGAAGTGATATGGTAGGATCAACAAGTAAGAAGCCTACTGACACAGGAAAGAAAGAACATGGGCTTGGCAAGAAGATGAGGGCTTTCACCCAAGCAATGCCGAGTCCAAGGAAATGATGAAAGGTAGGGGACATGAGCCCAAAAGCCTACACATCCTTCACGCCACAAGAGATAAAACACCAACCAGAACATACAACAGAATCAAACAAACACAAAGGCAACAGAAATGGTGTGAAGGCTAGAAAGAAACGAACTTAGACGGAGTGAAGCATGCATAAAGGGCCTAGGCACCACTTACTTGTACTCAGTCAATATGGGAGGTGGGCCACGGGTCAACGTATTTAGAGGGTGTGGTCTGGCGATGGGGAGAAAGAGGGGGTCTATTTTGGGGTTCTCGCTGTAAACACTCAATTTTGCACCCATGATTTAATCAAGGAGAATGACTTGAATGATCATCCATGTACCCCAAAAATCATGATTGCACTACATACATCAATTTGTTCTTGTATTACATGCATCAATTTTTCTTTGCATTACATTCATTAATTCATTCATTGCATATCATAAAAATGATCTTGAGATTCTAACGATCATAATGGTGTGTTCGGTTTCCAAATCAGACCATTGGATCAAAAGATATTGCAAGATCAAGTTGCATGGTCAACATGCATTGTGTCTAGGTAGAGTTGATCACACATGATCAATTTAAATTAATTATGATTGGTTAAGCGATTAAAATTAATTAAATAATTTTGTGACTGGTTAATAATTAGTGTTTAAAATAGGAATGCATGCATAGGAATAAAAGGGGTGATTGCATAACAATAAAATTGTGGATAATCTGAACTTTATCAAGATTTATTTTTGGGTATTTATCTACAAGATAATTGTTCCTGAAAAAGCCTAAATTATCCAGAAAAGAGATAAAAAAAAATAAAAATAAAAAAAAACAAAAAAAAAAACCATAGACTAAGGATGAAAACACATCTAGGTGCGAGGACTGGGTCAAAAAACCTTAGAAGGAGAGTCAAAAACACACCCGAACACGGAAGAACGTTCAGTGTCCAAGAGCCCATTTGGCACTTTTGGAGTGTCGAACGGCACTTTAAAATGGCCGAATTTCCTCCTTTTGGGCTTTGGCCCAACGTCCTTCGGGTGATAATAAGGCACACAATTTTCGATCTTTTCGCAAAAGGATGAGTCCCAATTCACGTTCTACACATCGGAGCTATTTTTTTAGAGTCTTCTAGCCTCTATAAATAGAGGCTGGGTCTCATAATTCAGTAATTTTTTTTTTTTTTTAACGGTCTGAGAGGCATACGTTTTGAGGCTCTCAAATTGCTGATATTTGTTGATCCTGTCTGATATTTGCTACTAAAATTAGGGTTTTTAGGTTTCAAAGATAATTGAATAAATTTCTTTGAACCCTAAAACATCTTCTCAAGAACAAGGAGTGCTCATGCAAGAGGTTGTTTTGAATCACCCTATTCTTTTTTATGCTTCTTGTTTATAATGATGCATATATATATATATTTTTTTATAACATAAGTTATTAATCATTATTTTGTTAAAGCATGATCTTGTTTTTTTTATTTTTTTAAATTTTATAATTTTCATGATCTCTTTCTTAATTCCAATAATTTGCTTACGATCAATGCTTTTTCTTAAACAAAAACAGATCTGCATCTTTCTTAAATGCAAATCTGAATTTTTCTTAAATAAAAAAATATATGCATCTTTCTTAGATGCAGATCTGAATTTTTCTTAAACAAAAAGGGATCTACATCTTTCTTAGATGTAGATCTGATTTTTTTTTCTCAATCAAAAATAGATTTGCATCTTTCTTAGATGTAGATCTGAATTTTTCTCAAACAAAAAATGGATCTGCATCTTCATTAGATGTAGATCTAAATTTTTCTCAAATCAAAAACTGATTTGTATCTTTCTTAGCTACAGATTTAATTTTTTTTTTTTTTTAACATATGCAGATTTTGAAATAAAGAAAAAGATTAAACATGATTGTGTTTGTGGTTGTTTATTTAATGCATGTTGCATAAATTTATATTATGAGTGAAACTCTCTTCTTAAAAAATATTTTTCGCTTTTTTTAAAACATATAAAAGTAGATCTAGTTTTTCTGTCATCAAAAAACCTTTTTTTTTTAGTTCTTAAAAAATAGATCTGATATTTTTCAAATCAAAAGACTTTGTTTTATGTAATAAACATATATTTGAATTTTTATCTCCAAAAACCATTTTTCCTACATATTAAAAACAGATCTGATTTTTTTAAACCAATCAATTTTTTTTTCATCACCCAAAACCGATTTGATTTTTTTTTTTTTAAAAGAAGAGGATTTATTCATAAATAAATTTGCGTGATTTAGTTTTGTTTCACATATTCAACATATCAATCATAGCATACATAAAGGGTACATAGGTCACAAGAGTCTAGAAGACCAGACTCTATCTGGGTGGAATGGGTGCCTAACACCTTCCCATTCTATAACCTAGCCTTCGAATTAGGTCTTTGGATAAGTAGATCTAAGCCTTGTCTTCATTTTATTTTGGGTAGAATGTAACTGGGACAAAAAGCCATGTAATTATTTGGTAGTTTGTAACTAGGACCCAAAGCTATGTAGTTTTTCAATTTTTTCAAATATGTAATTTTTTATTCAATCAATGAAGAGAACAATTCAGTCATGTATTTATTTTTTCTTATTTTTTTGTATAAAAAAATAAGTGGCGACTTCACACCACTTACCCAAAAAGAAAGATGCCCTAAAAAGCACTCTAAAAATCTCTCTTTTTTGAGAGGCAACTTTCAAGGTCTCTCACAATGGAGACTCCACTGGGGATGTCAAAGGCTAAGCTTCGTATTAGATTTAAGTGACCAAATATGTACCCTTGTTTTGCACGGTCTTGCATGATATAGTTGTTTGTTTGTTTATTTATGTTTGATGGGATGCTGTATAATATTTTTGTTGTATCATATTTTGTTGTTTGTATTGTTTGTTAAAATCTTTCCCTAACTGTCATAATGTGTGCCATCCAAACAACAACGTATGCATCCCTTTTCAACAATTTTGTGGTGGTAGTAACCATGGATCACTAGTCTTCATTAGATTCGGGTACTTAATGGGGAACTCACCAACTCATAGTCCAAAGTCACTGAATCATTTCCTGTTGACTGTAATGGACAAATCATGCCATTCGGACCAATGCAATGTTCATTACATTACAAGTTGGGAGGTGTAACATCCTAGCTATGGGAAATAATGAAACAACAAACCCACCTTACAACATAATGACTTAGAACCTACCCTTAGGTCGGTCCTGGTTAATATTGCATTGCATGTTGTGTGTGTTTGTTTTGGTTGATTGATGGATGTGGATGTGATCTTAGTTTTGATTAACCCGACCAAGTTTGTCATTAGGGGAGAATCAAGTCAAGATCTGAAGGAAGGCTACAAAGACAACCTAAGCTCGACACTCCGATCACAATACTGAAGCCTTCAAGCATAGAAGAGTGACCTCCAAGATAGTTTAAGCCACAAGAAGTTTAAAGCTCCTAGCAATATGGCAGAAGAGGGAGAACACCCAAACACAAAAGAACCCATGAACACCCAAGAGCTACTTAACACCATGGTAGCTAGTCAAATTTAGCTGAGGGAAGACATAAACTGTATGATGCAACAGTTTCAGAATTCGAAGAGTAATCAAGAGGAGGACAAAACTGATCATGATCCACTAGCCGTAGAGAGTGAGAACAAGATCAATGAAGGATGAATAAAATGGAGGAGATGATTAGAAGAGCCCGTAAGATGGAAGAACTTATGGACTATGATTCTCTCTCCCTGTTCCCTAATGCAAGGTTGCCACCCAAGTTCAAGATGCCAACCCAAGACAAATTTGATGGGACTACTAGCTGCCCAAAGTCCAATCTAAAGATGTATATGAAGGCTATGCAGCCCTTAGGTGTGACCGAGGAAGTACTTCCTCAGATGTTCCAAAACACACTGATCGGAGCCGCTCTTAGGTGGTTCCTCAATCTGGATGATGCAAGAGTAAGAAGTTGGGAGGACATTTGCCAAGAGTTTCACAAGCAATACAAGTAAAATATAGAAGTGGACATCACAAGGAGAGACCTTGAGACTACCAAGCAAGAGCCAAAAGAATCCTTTCCTACTTTCATTACCAAGTGAAGAGCCAAGGCCGCACAGATGATGAGTAGGCCGAGTGAGGAAGAACAGTTAGTCATGGTTGTAAAGAATTTATTGCCTATATACCTCAAGTATTTGTTTTCACAATATTTTCCCAATTTTAAAGCTTTAATTACTGCTGAAACCCAAATTGAGGATGCTATAAACAATGGTACTATAAAGACTGATGACCTTCCAAGGTTTAGAAAGAATGTAGGATCTAATTCCAAGGCTGCAGAAATTTCCAACACCCATAAAAATGATCCTTATCAATTGATTGCACCTATTGCACCTGTGCAAGTACCACAAGGGCCTAGGCCTAAGAGGGAATTTCATGAGTTGTACATGGCCATGAGCCAAGTGTATGATAAGCTAAAAGCAAAAGGGTTACTGAAGCCCTTAGACCCAAGACCAATTCCAAACCCTTTGTCCTCAAGGTTTAATGTGAATAAAAGATGTGCTTATCACCAAGACCCTAGTCATGAAACTAACCGTTGTTTCACCCTTCGTCATGCAATTCAAGACTTAATAGACAACAAAGTGATTGCACCGCCTACAAGGCCTAGCATCACTAACAATCCCTTACCCAATCACAACTTTGGGAAAGGACCGAGGATTAATTACTTGATGACTGAAGAAGAAAATAAGGAAGACCCATCCGACTTGATCTATGGCCTACCCGAATGCTTCATGATGACATGGGAAGAGTTAATGGATAGGACATCTACTACCACCATAAGATATCACATATGGAATGAAATACCAGAACCCGAGATTTACCAAACATCCACAAATAGGGGGAGACACTTCAAACCCCAAGTAAACAACAAAACATCCACAAACAGGGGGAGACACTTCAAACCCCAAGAAAATGGCCAAACACCTACAAATGGGAGGAGACACTTCAAACCCCAAGACATTGATCCCAATAATCCAACTAAAATTGCCCACATCACAAGGGGGGAGACACTTCAAACCCCCACATTTAAAGACCGACAACCCAGTGAAAGCTTTGAATAGATCTACCCAACAAACACCTGCCAAAGAAGAAGAAGTTCTCAAGCAACTATAGAAGACACAAGCCAATATATCCATATGGGGTTTACTCATGGCCTCATATAGATACCAATAAAACCTAGTAGACCTTCTCAACCAAATCCAAGTCCCTACAACCACAACCTCCCAAGATCTGAATGCTATGATTGGGTCATAAATAAGGAACTCACTATTTCCTATTCTGACAAGGATCTTATCAAGAAAATGAAGCACCATAACAACCCGTTGCATATCACTGTAGATTCCATGGGGAAGAGGATACCGATGGTTTTGATATATGATGGAAATTCTTTAAATGTATGTCCTTTGAAGACTGCTAGCTGTGTAGGCCTCAATATTGAAGACTTTATGCCTACTGATTAACATGTAAGGGCATACGACAACAGTAGAAAAGAAGTCTTGGGAACTATAACATTAGAACTTACCATCGGACCGATGGTCAAGAAGGTGGATTTTCAAGTCCTTAATATAGCCTTATGCTTCATGTGCTCCTTGGGCAACCATGGATCCATGACACAGAAGCCGTACCTTCCTTTCTATATCAAAAGGTTCGGTTTCCACATGAAGGGGCTATTGTGACCATCTATGGAGATACTTTGACTGTGCCTAAGCCTATTTACGGTATTGATTCTGAGAAAGAGCCGTTGACTTTAGATGGCTTTGAAATTGAGAGGCCTGGTTTAGAAAAGAGAGAAGAAGAAGTTGAGAAGATCCCAATAGACTTTGCTCCTTGTGGTAACAACAATGTGGTAGCAATGATGAGGAGAATGAACTTACCTTCCTGGGATGAATTTGGGGAAAGCTATGAAGAAGCCAACTATTCAAGACCTAGTAATTCATACTGCCACACCACCTTTTATGCTAGGCTATAAGCCCACTAATGATGACTTGTTATAGATGAAAGTGCAAAAGATGGCTCGAGCCAAATCCAAAGCAAAAGGACTTCCTTGTCCTCTAGAACCTTTGAAACCCTATACTCCTACATTGAATGGAAAGTTCGTAAAAGCTGGAGAAAGTCAACATTATTGGGGATTCCCTGAACTGAGATTTGATCTTATAACAAAGACAATGATGCTTGGGTTCGAGATACTACTTGATTGGAACAAGGTTCTAGAATTAAAGAAGGAAGATACAACTTGGGTTCCTATTGATTGGGCTGATTACATGGACCCAGATGCTATGACTGCACTCCTTGGAGATCATATTTGCAACATAGAAAAAGAGGAATATTGGGAGGCTTGCCAACATACATTGAAGAGTCCGTATAAACAAAGAGCCAATGATGGAGATAAGGAAGGGGGAACAACCCCTAGTGATGATGAAGATGGAAGTGAAGACAAGAGTGATAGTAGTAGTGATGACAATGGCAATGATAGGGGACATGATGATGATGACGCAGCACCAATATTGATGACAACAATAGAAGTTATGATAGCCCGTACAGTGGAGATGATTGGGGTGAACCCCCTAGTGATAGAGAAGACAGAGATGTAGATCTATTCTATGAAGAATATGATGATGATTTGGACTACTATGGTCAAGATATTGAAGATGATGTTGAAGCTAACAGGTGGAGCGACACTGATAGTGATCAATACAGGCTGATAAATGTGTTAGAGAATGCAAGGGAGGAGAATGCACAAGCCAATCAAATGTATCATGATGAATATCCCTATGATCTTCTTTCAGATTAGAGTGATATCACTAATGTTAGTTCAAGGTCTAGCCCTAAGTATGACAAGCATGGAAGAGCGGTTCCGGAATTAGGGTCGTATTATGATTCAAAACCAAGTTCACCAACCCCACATATTGAAAAGAAGGATGACATAAATGCTAGGCTAGCCGCTCTAGACCAAAAACCGATGGTCCACAGTCTCAGAATCATGACACTTGAGAATGCTAAACGTAAAGAGGAGAGAATGGAGAAAGTGAGTCAAAGAATCTCCCTCAACTCACCCGCTTGGGTAACAGAGGCAAGCATGACCTATTTGATGAATGGATGGATAGCATAGAGCGCCTGGATGCTTTTGTGACCGTCAATCCTACAGACATGGAGGTTGAAGAAGAAGAAACAGATTATAAGGATGTAGATCCCCTGGTACTGATGCTAAAGGAAGAAGAAGCTTATTGGGAGCCACCTACCATTGTGGAAGCCACGACTGAGTTGAAGAACTAGGCATGGGAGGGAGTCGCCCACCCCATGGAGGACTCTATAAGGAAGATCAAGACCATCAAGTCAGTCACTTTTGGTAAGAAGATCAAGACTGCCAAGCCAATCACTCCTGCCAAGAACATTGTTTCCATTCCTATTGAGTCTATTTCTGCTAGTGTTTCTATTCTTGTTAAATCTGTTTGTGATAGTTTTCTAGTTGAGTTTATTGAGTCTGTAGAGTTTGTTAGAAACTCTTCCCTTCTTAATATGATTTCTGATTCTGCTTATTTGCTATCTTTGAATGTTTTTATTTTTGAAATTGGTAAAGAAACTCTTAATAATAAGGAATTAAAACATGGATACCTAGAACCTATAAAAGAAGAAACCCAAACCATTAACCTAGGAAATGATGATGAGCCCAAAATGATCCAAGTGGGCAATACCTTAACCACTTCAAAGAAGGATGCATTAGTGGCACTACTAACAGAGTTCAAGGATGTTTTTGCCTGGTCATATGAAGACATGCCTGGGATTAATGCAAATATAGTACAACACTGCATTCCAATAGATCCAACTATGAAGCCAGTCAAGCAGAAGTTGAGAAGAATAAAGCCAGAGTGGACTCTCAAGATCAAGGAAGAAGTAGAGAAATAGTACAATGCAGGATTCCTGAGAGTGGTCAACTATCCAGAGTGGTTAGCTAATGTGGTTCCGATACCAAAAAAGGATGGGAAGGTCAGAATGTGTGTAGATTTTCGAGATCTGAATAAGGCCAATCCAAAAGACGACTTTCCTTTGCCTCACATTGACGTGCTAGTTGACAATACACCAGGTCATGCTTTGCTATATTTTATGGATGGGTTTTCAAGATACAATCAAATATGGAGAAGACTTCCTTTATCACACCATGGGGGGACATACTGCTACAAGGTCATGCCATTTGGCCTTAAAAATGCTAGTGCTACTTACCAACGAGCAGCCACCACTTTGTTGCATGATTTGATCCACAAAGAAGTAGAAGTTTATGTTGATGACATGATAGTGAAGTCCAAAGACCATGAAGGGCACATACCGGCTTTAAGGAAGTTCTTTGAGAGCATCTGGTTCTACAAGTTACGGTTAAATCTAAAGAAATGTGCTTTCGGAGTCACATTCGGAAAACTGTTAGGGTTTATGGTAAGCCAAAAGGGAATAAAATTTAATCTTGAGAAAATCAAGGCAATTGTAGAGATGAAGCCTCTAAGAACTGAAAAGGAGATCCGAGGATTTTTGGGGAGGATACAAAACACCAGTAGGTTCATAGCTCAACTCACCATGACATGTGAACCCATCTTCCGACTACTCAAGAAGGAGGTTCCAACAGTGTGGAATGAATAATGCCAAGAAGCCTTTGAGAAAATCAAGAACTATCTGACAAAGCCACCAATACTTGTCCCACCAGTTCCTGAAAAGCCATTGCTTTAGTATCTTACCACTACAGATACAGCAATGGGGGCTTTACTTGCTCAATACCTAGAGGAGACTAGAAAGGAGAATGCAATTTACTACATCAGCAAGAAGATGTTGCCTTATGAAGAGAAGTATTCACCATTAGAGAAGACATGTGTAGCACTTGTATGGGCAACCCGTAAACTCAGACATTATATGCTTGTTTACAAGGTTTTGTTGATTGCAAGAATGGATCCTTTGAAGTACTTAATGGAAAAACCTATGCAAGATGGGAAGACAGCTAAATGGGTTTTGCTTCTGTCAGAATTTGATATAAAGTATGTGACTCAGAAATCTGTGAAGGGGAGAGCAATTACCGATCACCTAGCCCATTGTTCACCAGAAGAAGCTGAAGAGATCCAATAAGACTTTCCGGATGAAGACATCATGGGGATTGAAGTAGAATCATGGAAGATGTATTTTGATGGAGCAACAAATCAAAACGGAAGTGGAATTGGAGTTCTCTTAATTCCTCCAAAAAGGGCACACATCCCATTTTCTGGCAAACTCAATTTCCCTGCCACCAACAACTCCACAGAATATGAAGCTTTCATTATGGGCCTACAAGCAGCCTTAGGCCTAGGAGTGAAAGAGTTGGAAGTGTATGGAGACTCAGCCTTAATAATCTCTTAGATTCATAATAAATAGAAGATCAAAGAAGAAAGGCTGATGCCTTATCATGAATGTCTTCAAAAATGGGCATCAAAATTCAACAAGATCCAATATCAATATGTGCCGAGGATGCCGAATCAAAATGCAAATGCTTTAGCAACCATGGCATCCATGATGGATGGACCAAAAGAAGATGAAGCTAAACCGATAGTGTTGGAACAAAAAGAAGGACCAGCTTACTATATGACAATAGAAGAAGATGAGGAAAAGAGTGGGAAAGGTGAATGGTGTTCAAACATCCTACAATATCTCAAGGATGGGATATACCCGAAGTCTGCAGTCAAGAATGATCAATTAACCATCCGGAGGTTGTCTACTAATCACATAATTTGTGATGAAAGGCTTTACAGAAGATCATATGATGGAAGTCATCTCCTTTATGTAACCGCCAAGGAAGCACAACAAATAATTGAAGAGGTTCATGAGTCAAGTTATGGGCCACATATGAATGCACACATGTTGTCAAGGAAGATAATGAGACAAGGCTAATGCTAGACTACTATGGAAGCCGACTATGCGGCTCATGTTCGAAAATGCCATTAATGCCAAGTCCATGGAGATCTGAATCACATACCACCCATGCCACTACATACCATGACATCACCCTAGCCGTTCTCTATATGGGGAATAGACATTATTGGGAAGATTCATCCAACAGCAACCAATGGCCATGAATTCATACTCATAGCCATTGATTACTTTATTAAGTGGGTAGAAGCTGCTTCATACAAAGTCTTGAATTCAATGAAAGTCGCTCAGTCCATTCAGACCAATATCATCTGTAGATACGGGGTATCGCATGATATTATCTTAGACAATGGATTGCACTTTAAAGGAGAAATGGAGAAGCTACTATAACAGTTCAACATTCAACACCACATGTCTTCACCTTACCGTCTTCAGATTAATGGAGCAATTGAGGCTACTAATAAAAACATAGGGCGAATCTTGAAGAAGAGCACAAAGAACTACAAGGACTGGCATCTACAATTGCCCTATGCACTCTAGGGGTACAAAACGTCAATTAGATCTTCCAGGAGCAACTCCTTATTCATTGGTGTATGGGATGTAAGCAGTCCTTCCCATTAAGATGGGTATCCACTCACTAAGGACAATACTGGAAAGTGAAATTCATGAAGTAGATTGGTTGCAAAGCAGATATAAACAGTTGTGCATGCTAGATGAAAAAAGACTCAAAGCCTTGTATCATATTCAAGGTTACTAAAGGAGGCTTAGGAAAGCTTTTGACAAGAAAGTGAGAACCAGAGATTTGAAGTTGGGGGATTTATTGTTGAAGGAAATCTAAGCCCCAATTCAAGATACAAACGGGAAGTTCAAGCAAAATTGGGCAGGCCCATACATTATCAAATAGATATACTCTGGGGAGCAGTAAGGTTGATAGACTTAGATGCAAACCCTTTCACTAAGCCAACCAACATGGATCAACTGAAGAAATACCACGTTTGAGGTGATAGTTTGAAAGCACCAAATCTGAAGTGGTTGTAAATTATGATTTTTCCCTTCCTAGGTTTGATTAAAAAAAAAAAAAAAAACAAAAAGAGAGGTTGAAAACCCGAAAGGGCAATCTATGCAAAATGAGAGTTAGAAAAAAAAAAGTGAGAGAGCCTGCTAGGTTGAAAACCCAAAAGGGCAGCCTAGGCAAAAGTTAAGGCAAACAAACAAACAAAAAATCAATGAACTACGTGATGACCTGATCCTTCTATCAAGGGGGTACGTAGGCAACCATGCATTGGTTCGGTCACAATTTCCCAAAAACCCACCATTTGCCCATTAACCAAAATTTAGCCAAAAATTCAACCATTCCATTAAACTATGTCTCTAAACAAAATCCAGAAACCCAAACCTAAACCATTAAAAAAAAAAAACCACAAGAAACCCAAACCCTAAGCCAAACCATAAAAACCAAATCCCAAAAGCCTACACCTTAAACATAACCCTTAACCATCAAATCCTAAATAATTCCAAGAAATAAGAGTTTTTACATCAACTTCTAAATAAACATGTTCAAAGCCAAAAAATAAGGTCACTTTGTCTTTAGTCTTTTCTTTTTCTGTTGATCATTGATTTCCTCTGTGTTAAGAGCTTCATTATCCCTGTCCCTTCTTTTCGATTCATAGTTGTCTTCATTGGGTCTTTCCCGGTTGTCTTTGAGAAACTGTTCTCTCATAGCAATCCTCTCAGCCTCCTTATTAACAATCTTGTCTATCAACCAGTTAGAGTATTTTGTAGTCATCTTGTGAAAGTAAACCTTGACAAAAGATTGGTCCACTCAGTCAGCCATCTCCAAACCCAATAGCATGTTCTTCACAGAAGTAGGATTAATGTCCACAGGAGTGAAAGGTGTTCTTCTATGGCCACCAGGCATTCCTTGCTCATATTTGAATTGTCTTAAGAGTCTATCTCCCTTGTAGAAAGTTGCTCTCTGCAACCCAACAAGGAAGATGTGATCTGATCCTGGAGACCGCAATAAAGGGGGTGGGCACTTCCACCAATAACAGTACCATTGAATGGAAGTACTAGATTTCTTGTCCAAGAATTTCACCTAGTCACTCTTAGTTTGGCATTCAGTTTTAAGTATAACCCTACTAAGAAAATTGCTAGGCCCATAATTACCGGTTGTAGGCTTGGCAATCATGTCCAGTCGTTCCATTAGCCATATCTGCAAAGTCAAAGGACTCCTTAAAAAGATCTGAGTTTCCCTACCATGAAATACAACATCTAGTCCTAGAAGAGTTTCTACCAAGATCAAAGAAACAGGGTTATCACCATCTTTAATTTGATTCACAACACTTATGGCTCAGGCATCCACAAAGCCGCATCTTCCAAAACAAAGCAAAAGTTTTCCCACCATGCATAAATCCAAACCGAAGTTTTTCTGCATATTGTCGGCCACTCCATAAGTGTGTTTGTCAATCTGCCGAGAGATAATGGCACAAAGATTCACCATATGACCTTCAATCATACTATCAGTAATGGAAGTAAGAAGACCGAGAGCATCAGACAAAGATTCCTTATGCCTAGGATCACAAGAAACTGCTACAGATTTTCTGCTAGAATCATAGCCCAGGATAGTAGAGAATTCTTTAATTGTCGGACAGAGTTCAGCAATATTAAACCGAAACACATGATCTTCGAGATCCCAGAATTTCACAGCAACACGAAGAAAATCCCTTTTGATTTTGACATTCCTCAGAGCCTTGATTCCCTTTAGTTTGTAGGCTGTAAAATTGGTTTTGGTACTGAAATCAAAACTACGAACCCATCTGTTGATATCATGAATTGTTGAATGAGAAAAATTATGATTGCTAGCCATGGATGACTTTTGCTTGTGATTATTGTGTTTTCCTAACCTTTATGCAGAGAATTGTCGCAGGAGAATTCATTTATATAAGTTGCATTCATTTGTAATCAGGTTTGAAATAGGTTCCAGAGAGTTTGTAGCTGACTAGGAGACTGTTTCATGATCACAAACAAAGTAAATTTTTTTCAAAAAACGAGAAAACGCGAAACATGCATTGGAAAATCATAAGGAGCCAACCCACCATGGCGTGAGCGTCGTGGTGTGGCCCAGTGCCATTCAGCACTCTAAAAGTGCCGATCGGCACTTTCAAAGTGCCACACAACACTCCAAAAGTGCCGAATGGCACTCCTCATGTGCCACGTGGCATGCAACCCCTCTATCATACACTCATGCAACTCCATGCAATTTTGCGCTCTCGGACATTTTTTTAAAGATCATTTAACATTCAAAAAGATTTTTTTTTGTCAAACTAAGGCATTCTAACGTGTCTAACTAACTTATTTTCAAAAATCATCACTTGCATCATTGTTTTCAAAAATTGATCAAATCAAGTTTTTTAAAGACTCATGAATTCATGTTCCAAACTAGAGGCATTCGCCCATGGCTCATTCATTTTCAAAAAAAAATTCATCATAACCAAGATTTCCAAAAATCATGAATTCATTTTAAACTAGGGGCATTCGGCTCCGCCTCATTCAAGTAAGTGTAGATTCCATCGGAGCCAATCAAGATAAGTTCAAATTAGTACTACAAGATCTCATCAGGTGAATTCTAAACTTGTCTCATTTAAAGTTTCTACATGATCCAAGGTGATTCAAAGGACAAAGAGCTGAACATGGAAAGTAATATAAGATTGACTAAGAAACACTTCCTTTTCTTTTGCAAGAAAAATAAAAATACAAGTCATACATCATTAGGACTCCGAGTCCGCCTGCGTGAGGATCTCCTTGATCCACCTCTAGAGGAGCCACCTTCAGTATTTCCTTCTTGACTTGCGAAAAAGCAAGGATCATACTGACGATTTTCAAGTTCGAGGCTCCTGATTCTTTCCTCTAAAGCTCTTCCGGTAATGTCAGCAGTTTCCATTCGATATGCCTATAAAGTCAGCAAAATCAAATGTTAATTCCACTATCAAGCACAGTTCAAGCCAAAGACACTCAGAAAGCAACATGGTATACCCAGCTCTCATCATTGAACAAAAATTGGGAGGACTAAGTGCGAGCTAATGATTGCAAGCCTTCAATCATCCACATGCTTTCCTCAACAAGATCCACATCAAGCTAAAGCACAAATTTGCCAGATTAAGAGTCATCAGATTAAGAGCCACTCATCAAGCTAAGAAGAAATAAGGACAAAGAACTGAACATTTAAGAACATACCGAATCGGGCCAAGGAACATTTGGTATGTGCTCTGGCCTAGTCACAAGCATGGAACTATACGTTCCATTAGGATTCATCACATCATATTGCCATGCCAGAAAATGAGGATAAGTCTCCATGAAGGAACTAGAAGAACTACCAGCATGGTGGGGAAAGGGAATCTCTTCCTCTTCCTCTCCCCCTTCCTCTCCTTCAGAAGATGGAGGTTGAAAATACAACATGCAAGTATTGTTACCAAGCAGAAATATGAAAAGGAATTTGCAACATCAAAAATTTAACTATAGAAGGGAAGAAAAGTACCATTCTACCAACCAAGCAACCTTGCAAATGAAGTCGAATGAGTTCAGAATAATTCCCTTCTACTCCTGCAACAATATAGCCGTTACGGGCCCGAGCAATCTCTTCATCAGCCAAAAAATCAGCCAACTGAATAGTGTGACAAGGAGGAGTTGGAATTGTGGTAGGAGGATACTCATGTTCAACTTGGGGCAACACCTGATTACCAAGATACCAATACCTTCCATGCCCACACTCAAATAACACTTGGCGGCCATTCAGTTCTAGAGCCTGCTCACACTTTGCATACCCTTCACATCCAACCCAGGGATTTAAATCCATCTGAAAAGTCACAAAGGAACTCAAAATGAGAAGAGACTGAATCATAGCCAAGTGCCAAAGATTCCAAAAGAAAAAGGAGGAAGAAATCACATCATCAACAATCAAATTATAAATCACCAAGCGCCAACTTTCCAAAGAACGCCTAGAAGGTGTGGACAAACAGTGTCTGGGCAACCAACGGAGAAATCTAGGAAAAATGCCAACAATTTCTTCTCGAATTTTGGGACCAACTCCAAAGTACTCGTACATCCAGACTTGAAAAATTCATAACACCATTACCACACAGCCAAAATAATTTTCCACAACCTACATATAGCCAAAATAAATCCCAAACCTCACTTGCCATACAAATGGAGCCCCACCCAAGCTTGAAAGGCTCCGCCTAGAGAGTTGGGTCATGAAATGCATCAGAGTAGCATAAGCCATACCGCTACAATCATAATTCCGGATTTGTTCAATTTTTCTCAAGCTTCCCAAATAACGCAGATTCACAGTACTGCCTAAATCTAGACACAAGAAAGTCCTAATAAAAAGAAGCATGAACATACGAGCACCCTTTGCCACAGTCTCACATTGGGGAATATTATCACATAGCTAAGACAAAGGAATATTGTTACTCCTCATTCTAGAAGACACTACACCTAGAAGTTTCTTGAGTTCAATTGAAGTAAGGGAATCATTGACAAGAATTCTTTCACCACCCAACCTTAGACTAGTAATAACAGAGAAGTCATAAGGTGTCAACATTACTTCCCCAATGCCTGGAAAATGGAAGGTACAGATGGTGTCCCAAAAGCGCTCTGCTAAGGCAAGAAGTAACTGAAGATCTTTGTATTCATGTGTCTCAAGATTTAACAAAGTTTCGAAGAAAGTGCCAAAGCCTGCTTCATTGATGATGTTTTTGATTCTAGGAGACAATGATACCCATGCACTTTTCAACATTTGGAGACTGCCTCGACTTTTGAGGCTCTGCAACATAAAAGTTCAGCTCATCAATTTCCATGACCAAAACCCATATGTCCAAAAATTTCCATACAAATATATATATATATATATTCTCACAACCAAATCTATATTCTCACAACCAATACCCCACCACCACAAAAAAAAAAAAAAAAAAAAAAAATCAATGCCCCACCAAAATTTCCCCACAATCAAAATTTTCCACACATCCATACACAACTACCAAATTTTTTCCATAGCCATAAAAAAAATTCCTACATGTCCAAAATAAATAAAAAATAAAAAAAATTCCCACAAGTTCATGCCCATGCACAAATAAATTCTCACATAGCCAAAATCATAACCACAAAAATTTTCCATGAACCAACATCACATACCCAACAAATTTTTCATAGTTGAAATTTTACCATAATCAAATTTTCCATACCCACAAAATTTTGTCATGTCCATAAAACAAAGTTTACACATGCCAACAAGTTTTTCCACATACATCATGAACATATTCATATAAGCCTAACACAAATTTTTCACAATGCCTATACTCCCAAAATTCATCCAACAACATCACCACCTACCTACATTGTCAAAATTCCATAAGCCACCAACATTGTCCAAATTGCACCATGATCAAAGAAAAAAAAACACTTCAAGAATGCTCCAAAGCCAACATTCTCCAACATAACCAATCATGCAATGCCCCAAAAATTTCAAAATAACCAAATGAAAATATCTCACCATGAAACTTTCAATGAAATATGCAACAACATTTTTTTCAAGCAAGGAAACCAAAGAAAAAAAAAACTAACCTTGGTGTCTACATGACAATATGGAGCATGGGTCCTGTGGTCTTGAAGAAGTCTGTCATCATCATGCCAATCAAATGTTGGATCATATTTCTTACCATGAAAAGCAAGAAAAAAGGATCCCTTAGAGGAAGAAACCTTCTTGATGCAAGAAAATGGGTTTCACCAAAAATGGGTGTGTGATGAAAATGCTCAAAACACAAGGATCTAAAGAAATATTGATAGAGATGGATGAGGGAAGGTTAAGAAGCTTAGAAAAGTGTTTTTTGTGAGAAGAAATGGTGAGATGAAGAAGAAAAATCAAGGGAAAAAAGAAGGTGAATAGTGTCAATGGAGGAAGAGAAGTTGATAAAAGATGAAGCAAAAAGGAAAAATGAAGAAACAAAGAAGTGGGGGGCCAAAATTTCAGCCCCCACACTTAAAACTCAGCCAAAAGCTAAGTCAATCTGAGTTGACTTAGTCAACCCAAAAAAATAATCTTTTTCAAAGTTTTTAAGTATCTTTCAAACTCCAAATTTTCAATTCAAAATTTTCATTCCCAAATTTTCAATTCCACATTTTCAATACCCAAAATTTAAACTCAAATCTTCAATTTTCAAAAAATCCAAACCTCAGATTTCATGATCAAAATTTCAAGCCTTAATTTTCAAAATTCTAAGTTTCAAAATTTCAGATTTCAAGTTTCAAATTTCAAGTCAAAATCTCTAAGTTCCAAAGTCTCAAAATTTTAAATTTCAATTTCAAAACTTCCAAGTTACAAAAAATCAAATGTTTCTCAAAAATAGAATCTTTTGTCAATCAAACTTTTCTTGATAAAGATTCAAATCAAGAAGGAACAAATGAAAATCATACATCTCAAAAAACAGTGGGATTAAAAAGCTCTCATAATTTAAAAGTCTAGCCCCCAAATTTTGACTTTTTGCAAGCAACACTCTAGATCGAAGTAGAGAAGCCCTGGATCAACATTTCAACAAACTCTAGATCGAAGTAGAGAAGACCTTTGATCGACATGTCAAAAACTTCAAATTGGAGTAGAGAAGACCTTTGATCGCCATTTCAACAGTCTAGATCGAAGTAGAAAAGACCTTTGATCAACATTTCAATAGTCCGGATCGAAGGAGAAAAAACCTTTGATCAACACTTCAACAAGTCCAGATCGAAGTAGAGAAGACCTTTGATTGACACTTCAACAAGTCCAAATTGAAGTAGAAAAGACCTTTGATGTCCGGATCGAAGTAGAGAAGACATTTGATCGACACTTCAACAAGTCCAAATTGAAGTAGAGAAGACCTTTGATTGACATTTCAACAATTCTAGATTGGAGTAGAGAAGACCTTTGATTGCCATTTCAACAGTCCACATTGAAATAGGGAAGACCTTTGATCGCCATTTCAACAACTACGGATTGAAGTAGAGAAAACCTTTGATCGCCATTTCAACAACTCCAGATTGAAAAAGAGAAGACCTTTGATAGAGACTCCGACAAAATCCAGATCGAGGTAAAGAATCCCTTGGGTCGTAGATAGCTCCAAATCGAGGTCAATAAGCCCCTGGGTCACAAACAACTCCATTATCAAGATCAGGATTGAAAAGTCTCTTGGTCACTTCAATTGTCAAGAATCATTTCCAAAGTCATCAACTACCAGCTTATTCAAGTATTTTCATTTTTTGCCAATAGATAAGGCACCGGTTCTATGTTCCAAGGTTTTAGGTTCAAGGGCTAGGTAATCTTTGAAAATTAACCTCAATTAAATCATGGTCGCTAAAGTCAATGTCTTTATTTTACATTGACATTCACTTTTCAAGCTCTGTCAATGAGGGGCATTCTGTAGACACTCAATTTTGCACCCATGATTTAATCAAGGAGAATGACTTGAATGACCATCCATGTACCCCAAAAATCATGATTGCATTACATGCATCAATTTGTTCTTGTATTACATGCATCAATTTGTCTTTGCATTACATGCATTAATTCATTTATTACATATCATAAAAATGATCTTGAGATTTTAACGATCATAATGGTGTGTCCAGTTTCCAAATCGGACCATCGAATCGAAAGATATTGCATAATCAAGTTGCACGGTCAACATGCATTGTGTCTAGGTAGAGTTGACCACATATGATCAATTTAAATTAATTTTGATTGGTTAAGCAATTAAAATTAATTAAATAATTTTGTGATTGGTTGATAATTAGTATTTAAAATAGGAGTGCATGCATAGGAATAAAAGGGATGATTGGATAACAATAAAATTGTGAATAATCTGAACTTTATCAAGATTTATTTTAGGGTATTTATCTACAAGATAATTGTTCCTGAAAAAGCCTGAATTATCCAGAAAAAAGATAATAAAAAAAATTCATAGACCAAGGATGAAAACACATCTAGGTGCAGGGATCGGATCAAAAAACCCTAGAAGGAGTGTCTAAAACACACTCGAACACGGAAGAACATTCGGCGTACAAGAGCCCATTTGGCACTTTAAAAGGGCCGAATTTCCCCCTTTCGGGCTTTGTCCCAACGCCCTTCGAGTGACGATAAGGCACACCCTTTTCGATCTTTTCTCAAAAGGATGAGTCTCGATTCAAGTTCTACACATCGGAGCTATTTTTTAGAGTCTTCTGGCCTCTATAAATAGAGGCTGGGTCTCATAATTCAGCACCTTTTTTTTTCTACGCTCTGAGAGTCATGCATTTTGAGGCTTTCAAATTGCTGATATTTGTTGATCCTCTCTGAGATTTGTTGCTAAAATTAGGGTTTTTTGGTTTCAAAGATAACCAAATAAGTTTCTTTGAACCCTAAAATATCCTCTCAAGAATAGGAGTGCTCATGCAAGAAGTTGTTTCCAATCACCTTTTCTTTTTATGCTTCTTGTTTATGATGATGAATGTTTTTCTTTATCCATGAATTATTATTTATTGTTTTGTTAAAGCATGATCTTGATTTTTATACAATTGTTATGATCTTTTTCTTAATTCCAATAATCTGCATGTGAATAATTCTTTTTCTTAAAACAAAAACAGATCTACATCTTTCTAGTTGTAGATCTGAATTTTTCTCAATAATCAAAAACAGATCTGTATCTTTCTTAGATGTAGATCTAAATTTTTCTTAAAACAAAAACAGATCTGCATCTTTCTTAGATGTAGATCTGAATTTTTCTTAATTCAAAAATAGATCCGCATCTTCATTAGATGCAGATTTGAATTTTTCTTAAATAAAAAAAAAAAAAAACTGATTTGTATCTTTCTTAGTTACAGATCTGATTTTTCTTTAACATATGCAGATTTTTGAAATAAAGAAAAAGATTAAACATGATTGTGTTTGTGTTTGTGTTTGTTTTATTTAATTCATGTTGCATAAATTTAAATTATGAGTGAAACTTTCTTCTTAAAAAAATCTTTTTCATTCTTTTAAAAACATATAAAAAACAGATATGATTTTTCTGTTATCAAAAACCATTTTTTAGTTCTTAAAAAAACAGACCTGATATTTTTCAAATCAAAAGACTTTATTTCATGTGATAAACATAGATCTGAATTTTCTATCTCTAGAAACCACCTTTTTCTACATCCTACAAAACAGATCTGGTATTTTGACAAATCAAAATCAATTTTTTTTTACCAATCAAAACAGATCTAAATTTTTTAAACAAAAGATGAGACTTCATTCATAAATAAATTTATGTGATTTAAGCTTTATTTAACATGTTCAACATATCATTCATGACGTGCATAAAAAGGTACATTGGTCACAAGAGTCTAGAAAACCAAGCTCTGTCTGGGCAAAATGAGTGTCAACACCTTCCCATTCCATAACTTAGCCTCCGGATTTAGATCTTTGGTTAAGTAGATCTAACCCTTGTCTTTACTTTTTATTTTGGGTAGAATGTAACTAGGACAAAAAGGCATGTAATTTTTCAATTTTCCAAATATGTAATTTTTTATTCAATCAATGAAGAGAATAATTCAGTCATGTATTTAGTTTTTTTTTTTTTTTTTTGGTATAAAAAATAAGTGGTCACTCCATACCACTTACCCAAAAAGAGAGGTGCCCTAAAAAGCACTCCAAAAATCTCTCTTTTTTGAGAGACAACTTTCGAGGTCTCTCATACTCGCTCAAACTTCTTTGGGGAGAGATGTCCTACTGAGATGACATCTCACCCAAAAGGAGTAAATATGAGTTGGGACCACTTGATGCATGCCATAGAGGTAGGTAATGAACAGGCTTAATCCTTATCCAAATGAGAGTAGTGAAAAACAGAGGGAGGTAAGAAACAAGACAAGCAATTTTATCTGGGAATGGGGAATGGTACAACCAACACGTTCAGAGCAATGGTAGTGGCTGAGTAGCCCGCAAGCCAGTGGGCAGTCTCGGAAGGACGCCCATAAGGAGCCAAAAGCAGTTAAGGGGTAAAAATGGTAAATCCTACCATGGAAAATAGTATTAAAAGCGGTAGCTGTGAACAGTAAAGGGGGAGGGGAGAAAAACGAAAAAAGGGAAGTCTAACGAAAAAAAGAGAGAAAGGAAAAAGGAAATACGAAAATCAGAAAAGCATGAGAGATAGGAATAGAGGCATACATCAATAGACTACCCATTTCTCTCCATCTCGACAGACCCACTCTTTGAGAGATTGAGGATTGAAGCTTAAACTATTTAGGTCCTTTTTCCAAAGTGCGTAACTTCTATGGCAAAAGTCTTTTTTAAGGTTACTCATGTTGGGGATAGGTTCCCTGCTTGGATTTCCATCTGCTGAGAAGTTAAGCTTACTTTTATAGCAGAAAAGTTTTTCTTTATGCTTTGCTGAGTGAATAGTTTACAGTTATTAAACTGTCTGCTATAGTGTTATTTTGCTGTTGTATTATCCCACCATAACTTTATCAAGCAATTTTCCCTTATTTAAGTGTTAATGTTATTTGTTTAGTATCTTAGTTATTTTGCCATATTGTATTCCTGCTACAACATCTGTAACAGCTATTTCTACTGTGGGCACGTCGTACACTCAATACCTCTGCCAGGACGCGTCCATATCGGGATGGCCCAACTTATGCTCAAACTGGCCTAATGTGAGTTTCATTTATGCCAACCCCAACTCTCTTACCTCAGAACTACAGGTCGTAGTGCAACAAGAGAGACCCAAGCCCAACAACACAAAAGGCCCACCACAAGGGTAAAATTTATTGTTGCTACACTCATGTTAAGCAACATCAAAATAGCATTTCAATCCACTTCTATCCATTTTAGTCCAATTTGGTCTACTTCAATCTATTCGGTCCATTTTGGTCCAATGCAATCTAGTTCAATCTATGCATTCCATTTCAGTCTACATTAGTCATTTGGTCAATTTCAGTCCACTTCGATCCATTCAGTCTATTTTGGTGATGCATTGCGAGGAGAGGTTTGTATAGAATAAAGATGAGTTGTTTCATTGATAATTATGATACATTCGCTGCATAATATTGGTAGGTTCTTGATTCTATCCATTCAGTTTACTCCAGTTGATTCAGTCCACTTTGGTGATGCATTGTGAGGAGAGTTTATATAGAAAAATGAGCTGCTTCATTGAAAATGATATCACATTCTCAATGTAATGTTGGTAGATTCTTGATAAAATTACATTTTTTTTATGTTATTAAAGTCTTGTATTTTTTCCTAATATAAATGATAGATTTTTTTATATCTTCATTGACAATTATATTACATTCTCAATGTAATGTTGGTAGGTTCTTGATAAAATTATAATTTTCTTATGTTATTAAAGTTTTATATATTTTTTGTAATATAAATGATGGATTCACTTATATCCATTTCCTCTTTAGGTCACTCGAGACATATATATATAGATGATGAACCATTTGTAAAGAGTACTATAAACAGATGTTTCCTTAAGAAAAAAACTTAAAAAAATTTAAAACACTTTCAAATAACAAATATAGATAGTTTAATTTGAAAATCTAATATATTGTTAGAAAATAATTGCATCATTTTAAGAATAATTTGAGACTAACACTTATAAGTCTCATCTATTATTTTCATTTTTCACTTAACAAAAAAACAAATTGTTAAATTTTTCTGCGCAACACACGAATCTGCAACTAGTGTGATTTAAAATACAAGATGAATTTTAGTTGAGTTTAGAATCCTCTAGAAACTAGACTACCATACGCTAGAACTTGATGGAAGGGTTCTCTAAAGCTACAGAATCACAGATTAGAATATATTTTTCAACATGTTTTGATAATCATGTTTGATGAGTACTAAAGAAATTGAAATAAAAATAAAATTTAAGTTACAAGAATTGTAGAGAATATTGGGATTCGTTAGAGTTTTCAAGATAACTTCACTATAAATTTTTTTTAAAAAAAATTATTCATTTACTACGAAATGAGTGAATTAGATTTTGTCACATTATCAACATTTAAATAAAAATTGATTGGCACTAATAGGATATCTATTTATATTATTGATACATGACAAATTCCAATTCACTCATTTTACATTGGAATGAATGGATAAAATTTTAAACACTTTACAATAAAATTACCTAAGAACTCTAAATGATCTTAATCCATGAAATAAGAGACAAGTGACAGGATAACTCTTTTAAGTCTATATATTTTCTAACTAAATTGATACACCCACATTAAGTGAGGTTTTTTCCAAGCATGCTTGTGTAAAGACATATTCACACAACCTTTCAAAAGAAATAAGATTTTCTCTTTAGGGAAAGAAGAAAAGGAAGAAAAAAAAATTTTCTCTCATGCTTTCTTCAACTCTTTATCCAGCTAGTCTTTTTTTTTCCCCCTTTATTTATTTTTTCACTAATGCTTTCTAAAGTTAAATGGGTACATGATTTTTAGACATTGAATAATGTAAGCAACATCTGTTAAAGAACATGTGGATAAACTCCTGCTCTACCAAGTTTCTACATTGTATTGCCGAAGCAACATCCAGATATAGTAGCAGAGATTGCAGGTTTTATACCTAATGGATTTTCTGTTTCTGACTAACAATTTTAGGACCTTAGCTTCACTGTGAAGCTGCTTTCACATCAGTCTTTTCTCTCTCTCTCTCTCTCATACCTTTTTGTGTGAAAATTGGGTTCTTTTTTATTATTTATTTTTATTTAAATTTAGAATTGTATGTTAACTAGATTATATATTTCTTCTTATTGTTTTGATCTTTCTAGGCTGAACTGAACTTCCAGTCACATGGAAAAACCCTATTTGAGCAAAGGTGAGGGGAAAGGAAAATGGGATTCTAACAGCTTCAGCTTTGAAGAAGATCATTCATGTGGAGTTTCATGGCCTGCAAAACAAGTCTTCACATGTAACTTTTGCAAGAGGCAATTCAGGTCTGCTCAAGCTCTTGGGGGTCATATGAATGTTCACAGGAAAGATAGAGCAAGGCTAAGATTGCTACCTTCATCATCTTCCGACAGTCATAACCCTAACCCTAATTTTACTTCATCACCATCATCTTCATCATCTAAGTTCTTACCATACACACATCATCCCTGGCCTTTTTTATCTTTACCATCATCATCTTCTATTGATGAAGAGAAGAAACTAGAGCTACCTCATCTTGATCCTTTGAATCCTCAAGGCAGGAACAATATGAATAAGAAGAGGATTATTGGAGGTGTTTTAGGGTTTGAAGAATTAAGGGGTACTTTTGCACAGAAAGATGAGCTTAAGGTTTTGAAGAAGGAAGATACAATTAAATTGGGCTTGGAGATAGGGTTACTGAAGGATCCACAAGAAGATTTGGATTTAGAGCTTCGACTTGGGTTTTTTTAGGTAGAATCTTCAATTTCTTTTGCATTTTACTTGCCTGATGAGAAGTCAAACTGTGGATGGGGAGAGATGCATGGATGATAGAATTAACTGTACTCTTATCTCTTGCTCCTCCACTGGCTGACTATGAACATTGTTCTCTTATGTTTTATTTTAAGGTTATTTAATTCATGTAATTTATCAGATTGCATAGTAATTATATGATGAATTATTAATTATGAGCTTAATTAATCTTTAATCTTCATGTTTTACTTGTTATAATGATGATTAGTGTGGTGGGGTGGTCGTCCTTAATTGTTAGGTTAATTATTACTTAGGTGAAGTTGTTGATATATCATCATTCATCATTATAATTCCTAGGAAAGATGAGATGTTTTAATTGATGTTCTCTTTTTGTGATTGTTCTCTTGAAAATGCAAACCGATCCTGCACAAATATCTATGTATATACTTCTTTATAATATACGAACTTTTATGTGCTATGAAGTTAGAACTTCTGTTTGAATTCAAGTCCCTTAATTAGTACATATGTAGTTAAATTGTTTTACATCCAAAGCATGCAATATTTAATATAAAGTTCACATTCTTTTATATCATATTTAAAATCTGGTATAAAAGTGTAGACATTTTGTGAAACATTTCACAAATCTGGTATAAAAGGGTAAACATTGTGTGAAACATTTCACATATAGGATTGAAAAAAACAATGGAATTTAAAAGTCTTTCCTTCGTTGAAATCACCTAAGAAAAATAATCTTCACCCAACTGGTTTTGACTCACTTTGGCTCAAATTAAGAGCTTGAAACTTACTTTGGATCTATATATGTTCTTTTCCTATTAATTGTTATCAACCAAACCACAGGTTAACGTAAATGTATAGTATAACATATAACAATGGTGATGTAATTCATGGCATGTTGACAGGCCAAATGGGGATATATCCCTTTCGCCGAAACTTTCCAACAAAATGTTCCATGTCTGAAACTATTTAGAGATATGTCTCTGTTTTAAACTCGATTTTCTAAAAATTGAGTTTCAATGAAAAACTCGAGTTGATGAAAATTAAGTTATATGCGATCAAACTTTAAAATAAAAAAAGAGAGAAGAAAAAAGAAGCATGGAACTCGAGTCCCATACTGATTTTTTCAAGAAACTCGATTTTCGCCAAATCGAGTTTTTCATTAAAACTCGATTTTTTTAAAATCAAGTTTCAAAACAGGAACATATCCCTAAATAGTTTCAGATAAGAGGTATTTTGCTGGAAAGTTTCGGCAAAAGGGGTATTTTGCCATTTTGGCCCACGTTGACATGATTCTGCTTTACTCCAACATTTACAGTGTGTGAGAGACAAATAATGGGAGAGGGAGAGTGAGTGAGACTAAGGAAAACAAAGGGTGAAATGGCAGTACACTCCGGCCCATTGCTTCTATAATTTTTTCAATATGTTTTTATTCTTGAAAACCGAAAAGAAAAAAAAAATTAAATGTTATTTATTTCTTTATTCTCTCAACACTCCATTTGTTTCTGCTGCCAACACTAATACCACCACCGTTGCCTACGCTGCTGCACAACCAATACTACCACGACATTATCTCCAATGCTGTTACTGCCGTCACCTCCATAGCCATGGCCACCACACCAATACTGCCACCATTAATGTTATCTCCAATTTTGTTACCACCATTGTTTCTTTATATGCATTTTGCATTTTGGGATGTGAATGCTCTTAGGGATAAAGCTACTATGTGACCAAGGGGATTGATGGCTCCTTGCAATTTCATGTTTTATATATATATAAAAGATTTGAAAGTTTGGATCGAAAATATTTATATCTAGCCTCTCAAATTAAAAACTAACTCCCAAATTGGAAGTTAGCCCAAAGAACCCAAAAAATAAAATAGCTACCTAGCCACCTAAGCCATATATGTCTAGGTAAATTCTTGGATCACTATATAAGAATGTGGAGAAGAACTAGAGCCCAAATATGAATGCTCGTTATATTGATAGTTAAAAGGTTGATTTTGTCATTAACAAAATTGCATTACAATTGAATGTCGTTATTGAATAGGAATTAAATCGTAATTTTGGTAAGTATGCATTGAAATTATTTATTCTTAGCTCAATTCTAGATACTCATGAGGCACATGAATTTTTTAGAATTGATTATATTTTTTTGTCGATTAGCAAGTTTTATCTATGAGATTTTACATATCAAGGGGGGAAAACTACTATTTGAAATGTAACCTTATCATTATGATCCGTTTGACATTCAAACTCAAAAAATGGTCAAAATTTACTCAATTGGCTAATGGCTGGTTGGATAAAAAACTTAATAGCCTGTCAACTTATTTATAAAGTGATTGTACTTATACTTAGTCTTCTACCCTTTACTACAACTATGAAATAAACATTTTCAGTAATAAATATTGTAAAAAATATATTTGGCAATAAAATGGAAGATGATTTTAACATATTCTTTAATTTTGTATATTAAAAGGAAAAATTGCTATAAAATTTAGTACATAATCAATCATAAATTATTTTTGGGATTAGAAAAACATCAACTTCTATTACGATTGAGTTGAATATTATATATAATATATATATATATATATTTTAAAAGTACTTTTGTGTCTTTTCTTTTATTTATGTTTTATTAATATTAAATAGATGCTAATTTATTTTTCATCTATTAATACTTTTTTTTTTTTTTTGGATTTTACTATATTTCTTATTCTTGGGTGGTCAAAATTTTTTTATTCATAATGATAAAATCTTGGTTAGCCACTACTTAAACAACCACCACTGCTTGCGCCGCCTCCATTAATGGTATCTCCATAATAAAATATTAATGATTTTATTCCTGAGTAAAAAAAATGATAAAACATTTTTGGGCTCATTTTTAAAATAATCATAACACATACTTGAAAATAAGTAGTTTTTTCTAAGTTTTTAAAACATTTTGAAATGAGCATCCAAATTAACGAGACTAAAATACAAGGATAAAAACCTAATCAACCTAATTTGATAAAGGTAATGTTGTTGCTCGGTTATAAATGAGCTACAAACACATTTTATGATTACATGGAAGGACTACGTGGCTCCATGCACTCCATCATAATAACTTTAATAATAAAAAAATTAGTGAAAAACAACAAAATCAATTTATATTAGGATGTCGGGATCAGGATGTATATGATTTCATTGATTTGATGCATATCCCAAAGATATAATTGTCAAAAATGAATAAGGTGGAGAATTAAATTTGGTTTGTACGGTAACACTCTAGAATACTCCATTGCCTTGTCCATCGATTCAAAGTGGAAATTTTGGTCTCTGTAAATAGCAGCAATAGGGATGTAATGCATTTCCCAACATCTGAAATCTTGCATGTTCCCCACGATGTTTGGGGTGTCTTTGTCAGCAACATGATGAGTTTACCTTTCTTATTTCCATTCTTGGTAGCATATGATTTGGTCATTGCATGCCAAATCAAGATAAAAAAAAAAAAAAAAAAAATTCATTGCAATCTATTCAATGAAAGTGTGAAAAACTTAAAATGAGGTCACTGATCAGTGATTTGTGAAGCATTTGAGGGTAAGAAAAATGGACATCTGGGGCCTAGAACAAGGCCTGTCAAAGTGCATGTTTTGGTGAAAGGTGAATATTGTGGCAGCAGGCAGGCATGGGTTAAAGCAAAGCTAGTTGGGGCACTTTATCATCATCATCCTTAGCCATTCATGTTGTTTCTCATCATTCCTACAAGCTCCTCCAAGCTCCCCCTATCTATGTGAATTGTTTTTTTCACTTTCTCACTTTCTTTCTTTCTATTTTATTTTATTTAGAAATGATTGATGTTAGGCTTGCTTTAGCAACTTGCCAGTGAATTTTTTTTATATTTTTTTATTTTTATGTTAGGCTGGTCTAGGCCCAGATGAACTGTACTCGGCTTGCTGATTTTTATTGCTCCCCATCAAGTGATCATTATTGGGATTTACTTGGGCCAGACTCTTGGGCTCGGATGGTTCTCTGTTCCCCACTGTTTATAAATCTCACTTTTTCAATTTTGGCTAATCTATTTTTCACCGGCAACTACACCAATCCTAATATTTTATCTTTATTTCTTTATACTAGTGGCTAACTCAACCAAAAAAAAAAAAATTGTAATTCGAACACCACAACAAATTTCCGAGATAAATTCGTTTGATTAATGTGGAATGAAAGAATTGTCAATAATGATCTTGTGTGAGAGTGATATTACACTAATCACAATTGGCCGCTTTAATAATTATGAAATTTAATGCAAAGCTTATGGGATCAGTAACATTGTTGAAAAAAAATTTCTTTATTAGTTTTTTTTATTGGCAAATAATGTAATAAAAACTTAAAAACAAAAAAGGTGTACAGCATAATGCACATAATCAAACAAACAAACTTGAAAAGTAGGATCTTGATGGTATAATGATGCCTCTCTAGCAAATTCTGAGCCTGCTCTTCTTCTAAGATACAGCATGCTAAAGTAAAAAATCAGACAGTCCAACTCAACAAAGCATCCTTTGCCAATTTGCAAATATAGATATGAAAAAATGAGCTCTTTAGGACTTTTAAAAATTGTTTTAATGATTTAATCTAACGTCCAGTTTGAAGATGTTTCATATTCAATCATTTTTAAAGAATTGACTAGAAAAGGAGATTGACAATGGCCATCCTAATTCTGATCAGTTCAATTACCAATTTGAGTGAGAAGAAAGCAATTAGAGTTTTTTTTTTTTTTTTTTTTTTTTAGAAAAGTTTATGGAATGGATGGCCTAAAAGCATTGGTTTAAGAAATATTTTTTAAAATTTTTTTTTACTATTAAAAAATATCTTAAAAACACGCGAAACCCATTAACCAGGTTCTTTTATTTATTTATTTATTTATTATTTCCTCTTTTTAATTTTGCAGTTGACCCAACAGGTCAGAGAAGGCGGTCAGATCAAATGGTTTGACTGGCTTGCCGTCTTTCCAGAACTATGTGAGTGTTAATCAAGTTGTTCCCCTTAATATCCTTTTCCCTAGTTCTCTTTTCCTTATTAGAAGATAGCATGATCCTTAATTATCAGGTCCCAATATCATTACCAAGAAAAAAATAGAGGAAAAGACAAGCAAAAAGAAACTCAATTAGCCATAAAAGTTTTAGTTAGATAGATCATGGATATCTAATTGGTGATTTTATTAGAGAACCATATCTATGTGTTCTTGGTTTTTGTGCAAGAATGCTCCTCTTCAATTGCTAATAAATCCAAAAGAAGAAGAATGAAAAACTACAACGATCATTTTAAACTTAAACAGTTGTGAAAGGTTCCAAATTTTGTTTTATATCATCAACGTATTTCCTAGGCAATTAGGTGAGAGATAAAGATAAAGAATTAGAGACATGTTTTGTACCAAAGCCTGAAACAACCATATTGGTTTTACAAAGTGGTTCATACATCAATATTGGGTGAAGAATGTGATCAAAGTAGAAGACAGAATGATTTGGTAAATCGAAAGTAGTTGTTGCAACACACTTGCGTTGTTGTCATTCCCATGTTCTAGCCATTGTCCATATCTTCTTATCTTTTCCTCTTACAATTTTCTTGCCGACTAAGTCAAAAAAACCCAACATCTAATTATACCTTTGAACCAATTTTCTTATATACAAGGAAGCATTCAATGACTAGTAGTATACAATACTCCAAAGACAAAAAGCTCCACTGGTAATAAAATATGAAAACTTAAACTTAATTGGTTAAATGATCGAATGAATTATGTCAACTCAGCACAATGGACCTCTTTGTCGTTCCGCGTGAGAAATGGGAAATTGATTTTATTGATTAGGTATCATAGAGCTAGATTAAAACATACTAATTTTGTTTCTTAATTTTTGCACAATTTCGATACAAATAGAAACTTTATCATTGTGGAATGGTTAGGATGTCTTTGTCTACGTAATGACTGAATCCAGGTGTTTTTAAGAGTTGCTATGTTCTTAGCTAGCTAGTGGCAGGAAAGCCATATCATGCACATAATTTCTTTTTCTTTTTTTTTTTTTTTTTTTTTTTTTTTTTTTTGAATTATGAGGTTTCGGACAGTGATGTGGCTAAAGATGCGGAACGTCTTAGGCTGTAATCCGGTTTCCATGAGTAAAAAAATCTTGTCTTAATTGTAAAGTAAACTGTTATTTGACTGACTGTGAAATTGCTAATTAACTTAATTGAACAGTGCCTCAGATTTTTTTATGTAAACTTTTTGAGTTGTGCTAGGATCACCAAAAATGGCACAATTTTGTACCACAACTTATCACGTGGTGAGTTGTGACTAGTGAAAGAGTGTCTGTGGACCATGTGGGACACACTTTCACTAATTACAACTCGCCACATGGCGAATTGTGGCACAAAATTAAGCCATTTTCGATGATTTTAGCATTTTCTAAACTTTTTAACCTTTGCAAAAACTTTTCATTCTTTGGAAAAGACACCTGTCTAATGCCACTTCTTTATCTCTTCAAATCAAATATTAATTTAGAATATGTATATATTGGAATTTTTTTTTTTTTTTTTTTGGGTTAACAGGATAAATATTATATTAACAACCAGTAACAAACATTACAAACTACCCACAAAGGCAAGAGTATTGGCAACATGCCTATAATAGTACAACCCATTTTTATTAGAGTCAATCAAAATATACATATCAGCAGAGGGGGGAATATCAAACACAGCAAAATTTTCCATAATAGAACAGTCCATTTTAGCCAAAAAGTCGACACATTGATTCGTCTCTCTAAAAACATGCCCCACCCGGCCCTGCACAAGTCTTGCTATGAGGGACCTACAATCATTCAACAAAGGAGAGTAACTCCGGTTAGAACATTCAACACCATTGAGCAACTCCACAATCACCTTAGCATCAAGTTCCACCATATATATGGGAATCTTTCTTGCTTTATTTTCTCTCTTTATGTTCATTTGTTTTTGTTTTTATTTATTTAGCCATTTTTTAACATGGTATCATAGACAAGTTTTTTGTTTATTATCAAACTTGTCACTTCTTCGTAACATCAAAGCCCACACTTGAGATCTAGATCCATGGGTATCTCATTTATACCGTCACTCTTCAATTTGTATTTGGGACCTCTCAATTGCAATTTATGTGTATCACACACCCTCAAGAATTGTCTTAATTAATTTCGATCATGTCCACTTCGTTGTGGGTGCACACACCTCTTCCTGTTTTAAAGACATCTCAACATGTCTCAATTGTGCTTAGAACTCTCACATACCCTAGCGTTGTGCTTGATTTACTATCTTTTTTAAGAGCATCCACAGCAATGGAGTTAAAATTTTAACTATTTAGCACCACAAAAAGTTATTTTATCTATTTTACCTACACACATGTTGCAACAGCAGTGGATCTATTTTAGCTTTCAACACAATAAAATAATATAAAAATCACAATAAAATAATATATCTACTATAATAAAATAATATATCCACTACAATAAACAACAATCACAACCATCCACAATCGCTATCGTTGCCACTACCGCCACCACCACCGCCGCCACCACCGCCGTCGCCACCAACTCTTCCACCGCCAATGCCACCGCCGCCGTCACCGACTCTTCCACCGCTAACTCTTCCACCGTTGCCACCACCACCGCCACATGATAGCAAATAATCGTCTAGTGTTAACAAGTGATTTTTTTAACCCTAAATTATACTTATACATTTTTTTGTTTTTACTAAAACAATTTTTCAATCATCATGAGAGCAAATAAGAAACTAGAGTAACAATAATATTTTGTTTTAACCCCAAATTATATATATACAAATTTATCTTTTGACTAAAAAAATTTTCTCAATCGTCATGATAGCCTATTATCGTCTTAATTGTCCGGAAGTAATCTTGGAACAATGTGAACTATGAAATAAAGGAACTTTATAAGAAAACATATAAAATAGAACACATATTATAGCTGGAACAATGCAGTCCATAGATTACTCATACATAACTCAAACCAAATTACAATAAAACTCACACACTCGCAGAAGTTCCTATGACTCATGCTTCTCAACATATAAAAAAGGAAGTTTCTACGACTCGCCTTGCAATTGCCATAATGTTCAATGAGGTCCAATTGGAGTTGAAAATGAATTTCTCGGTCTCCAATGCATCCATACCTCTCAATGTATGACAGAAATCCATCACTTTGTTCACGTAACACTTGCATAGGAGGATTATCCACTCCATCAATTTGTTCATAATCCAAGTCTACCATTTCATTATCATCCTGCTCATCTTCAACAATCATGTTATGGAGAATTATGCACGCTTTTATGATCTTTTGAAGTGTTTCAAGATGGAAAAATCGTGCAGGTCCATGGACAATTGTGAGACATGCTTGAAGCACTCCAAATGCATGCTCAACATCCTTCCTACACGCCTCTTGGGCTGCTGCAAATAATTTTCGCTTATGTCCTTGTGGGGATGGGATTGTTTTCACAAATCACAAATGTTGCCCACTTTGGATATATACCATCAATAAGGTAATATTCCATTGTATAGTCATGACCATTAATTGAGTAATGTATTGCAGGAGCACGTCCTTCAACAAGTTCATTAAATACATAAGACCGCTCCAACACATTAATATCATTATTTGACCCAGGTAACTCAAAAAATGCATGTCATATCCAAAGATCATATGATGCTACTGCCTCCAAAATAATAGTAGGCTCACAAATATGACCACAATATTGTTTAACTTTCTCAAGTATTCCTCAGAAAAAATATCAATTACCGCAGTAATAAATTTTTTCAAACTTTCTAATGTAGTAGTTTCTCCAATCCGCACATATTCATCTATCAAATCACCCGATACTCCATACACAAGCATTCTAAGTGCAGCAGTTATCTTTTGTAATGAAGATAAACCAAGTTTGTTGGTACTATTTCTTTTTTGGACAAAGTAAGAGTCATGAGCTTCTACCTTAGATTGAATACGGAGAAAAAGAGAACGCTTCATCCCGAAATCTCCTACGAAATAAAGCGGGTGGATATATTGGTGTGGGAGCAAAATAATAAAAAAAAAAAAACCTCTCATGACCTACCAAATGATTATGTCGGATAGAGCGACAACATTTAGGTTGTGATGTTTCCATAACAAATTCTTCGATTATCTCATCCTCATCTAAGTCATCAAGAAGCAACTTGACAAGCAAAGAGCAATTCATGGATGCAACCTTCAAGACAATTGGAAAGTAATTATTACTATAGATGCAAGATTAAAGTTAAGTGACATAAGCCACAACTCCATAAATATAACAATTCACGCATAAGTCACAACACAAACAAGATAAACAATAAATTTAAAGGTTTATACATACATCTAGTTTAAGATTAAAGTCAATTGACATAAGCCACAATAAATGAATATAACCAATTCACGCACAAGTCACAACACAAACACATACATCTAGTTCAAGATTAAAGTCAAGTCACATAAGCCACTACAAAATACATAATTTACTACCAAAATACATAAAGGCCTACATAAGCCACTACAAAATACATAAAAGCCTAAGCTACATCCAAAATGCAATCAAACCCATTAATTACGTGAACTTCGTATTGCCATGATTTCCTCTTGGAGTTGTTCATAAAAAGCTTTTTGTGCTTCGGTCAAGCCACTTGTATCTTTCATCATGATTCTCTCCTCCTCTAACATATATTCCATCTCAAATTTTTTCTTCTCAATCGTAACTCTTTCCTTCTCTATCTTAAGTTTTTCTTCACTTCTTTCCTTCTCAACCGCAAGTTTTTCCCTCTCAATAAACATTTTTTCCTCTTCCAATCAAGTTACCTTCTCAATAAATTTCATTTCCTTGGTCAAATATTGCCCTACATCTTTTCCGGTGGCTTTGTTCTTTCGGATGGCCTTTTCGGCCTTCCTACCAATTGGCCTCTAAAAATTGGAAGTGTCACAAAGTCCGAACCCACAATGCCCTTCGCCAATAGATGTTGACTCCGGAGTTGGAGGCACGGATGCTCTCAATCTTCCATTAGGATCAGCAAACTTTGGTTGGTCCTTTAACATGAGCCAACAATGTTCAAGAAAAAAGGGTTTCTTGTGCATCTCTTTATACAAAGTCTTCGCATTGGTAATCTAAAAAAATTAAAAGAAATATAACATGATTAATATTTTCAAACTTTTGGTGAATGGGTATGTTAACACTATTGTAATATAATTTATACCTTATCTTGTTCGGTTATACCACTTTGATAATATGCGTTAACTTTAGCCATGCACCCGGCAAACTTATTTGTCTTTTCACTAATCATTCCCCAATGACTTATCAAGGAGATAGCAGTACATGTGGTACCAAATGTATTGTATTACATGAAGTATTCACAAACTTTTTGACGAAATGTATTTTGTGTTTGTTCATTACTTTGTATGGTATCAACACTAGTATTGACCCATGCTGACACTAGGAGTTGATCTTCCTCTACACTAAAGTTAGAGCCTCGTTTTCCTTTTGTAGAAGAGGTATTTTCAACTTGAGGTGGAG
The DNA here is from genome assembly GCF_001633185.2 of Quercus lobata. Taxonomy (NCBI): domain Eukaryota; kingdom Viridiplantae; phylum Streptophyta; class Magnoliopsida; order Fagales; family Fagaceae; genus Quercus; species Quercus lobata. Next base: position 37,714,484 of record NC_044912.1, read on the forward strand.
AATTAGAAACTGACATAGGAGTATTTTGAGATGTTCCCAAAAGTTGTGAGTCAATTTCTATATCCCCATTCATGATACCCGTGTAATATGTTAGGAGACGTGACTCCATGTCTCTACATGACTCCATAAAATTAGAAGAAAAAAAAATGTAAACTTCCCTACACACAGAAAATTCTCAAACTAACATTTATATCAAAACTTAAAATATTTAGAATTATAACAATAGAACATGATTATGCATAATACTTAATTTGACATGTAGCTTAATCCCACCGATAAAGAAAAAAACAAATTCATTTTTGAGCATCTCAAAACCAAACTAACAATTTCTCATTAAAATGACCACAAGAAATCCTTTTTTATGTGCTTCTATTTCTGGTTTTGTGCAACAAAACATAAAACTAGGACAAGAACTTCTTTTACAAGAAAACCACACAACAAATTCCTGCAAATAGAAAATTCCCAATACATTCCAATCAAATACATTCTATCCATTCATGGATGCACTGAATCAAAACGAATCAAAACGAATGGATGCTCTAAGATCAAATGACAGAACTTTTCATTGAGCAAGAACAGCAAAAAAATTATTGCATCTAAAATAATGAGCTGAAAGAACAAGAAAAAGAAATCATTAAGCACATTCTTGGATGTTATACCTAAATCAAAAATCCCACATTCTTTGATGTTATAACCAAATCAAAAATCCCAATCATCCACATGAAGAAGATAAAGACAACTGACCTGAAGTGGATTGGCAAAAGAGAAGTGGGTCTGAGGCGGATCAACAGCTTGGGACGGCTGGTGGGTCGATGACATCGAGTTTCGGTGGTGGCAACGTTGACAATGAGTCGGGCCGGTGATGGTAAACAGAGAGGTGAGATTTTGAGAGAGTGAGGTCGAGAGAGTTTTCAGAGATAAGAGCTTGAGCTTGAGCTTCAGATGAGTTTTTTTTTTTTTTTTAGCTCTCAGCTATAGTGCACAGCTAGGGTTGATTTTTGTATTTTAGTGGAGCTAAAATAGCTATATAGCTATTTAGTTCCACTGCTGCAAGTGCTCTAAGTCCTTACTCCACACAATTCTCATGTTAGAGACACTCTTACTTGTGCTTTTGCACTAGAGTTCTTTCCAGTTTCCACCACTATGCTAAATTTTTTGTATTTTAGCATCTTCTTAGTGTTTTTCGTCTGTTCAAGCGACACATCAAATGCAATTTGAATGAATCTATATGTCCTCAACGAGACTAAGTCTTTCACATGCATGCATCACGCATTTCACAGACTTCTTCTTCTTCTTCCATTTTCCAAGCATTTCTAGTTGGTTTCACTCAAAGGGCATCAAAGATCTTCCTTGCATTAAAAATCTTCCTTTTAAACTCAAGTTTTCATCAAGCTTTCACCTTAAGTATGAGGGGGATGTTAGGATATGTTAGAATATTATATGCATGCCTCATTATATTAATATAAAAATTGAAGACCATGTTTTCTAAAAAAACCACAAGGTAATGTGGTTTTCTAATATCACAAGCTATCATGCTTTGAGAGTTACCATATTAAGCTTAATGAATTCCTATATTTACCATATACTTAGTCCACTATCACAAATAACTCAATATAGGTAACAAGTAAGGATCTTCTTCTGTTGATGTAAATTGTGTAAATGCTTAATTACTTCCTCTCTTTCTCTCTCTATAACATTTTTTTTTTCTTCTTTTTTAACATTTTATAATCTCTGAGTGCTTATGTGTTTATGTGTGCCAGACTGATGAGAAAAGGAGATTTGGTCTTGGACCTCAAAAATACAAGCAACAAAAATAAGTAACAAGGAATCTTTCTTCTGAAATTTTTTCTGTAAAGCGAAAAGAATTTAAATTAAAGTTGTAAAGTTGTGATTTACAAATATGTATTTTGTTGGCTTTTATTCCGTGCCAAATTTGATTGTAATTATATTCAATCTTTTGTACCCTGTATTTATTGTGGGATTTGATTGTAAGGGTTGTGTGTTAGAGAGAAAGAATGTGAAGACTCAAGCAATTGAAACCAGAAGAGTTCTCGCGGGTAGCTCGCAACTAAGCATCCTGCAAAGTGAAGCATGTGTCTTGCACATGACTAGAATGCGAAGAGTCAGTACAGATGGAGACAGCTGTGTTTTGCGAGTAGCTCGCGGGTAAGGCCTTCCCGCAAGACACCCGCGAAACATTCTGTTCTGCTAGACTGTACTATCTGATACACACTTTCTGTACCCACACTATATATACCCACATTACCCACAAATGTTGAGGAGTACTTCTGAGAAAAAACCCTAGCCTCAAACCTTGAGCGTTAGAGATTATCATACCCATATATCTCTATACATATGCTTGTGGATTTCTTCAACTCTTACTTCTCCATTTCCATACCATTGAGAGGTTGATAGCCCAAACACTTACCACACCCTTTCAAAGTGTCAAGTGAGGATTTGGTGCATTGGAAGAAGTCAGGATTTGGTGGATGCAATCAGGTGGATTAAGGGATCCGGAGAGCTAGACAGGACACGATTCTGAGAAGCCTTGTTGGAGTAGGAGCTTGGAGGACTTAGGTACAGCGGGTAGATTAGGCTTGGAGGGTCTCTTGCTAACCCATGTATCCCAACTGATTGTCTAGTGGATCGATTACTGCTTGGAGGGCGGCAGAGAGGTTTTTCGCCGAGTTCTTCAATTTCCTCTTCAATAACATATCGACGTGTTATCTTGTGTTTGCATCTCTCTTCCTTACTCTTTTACATTCCATTTTACTGCTGTGTTGTTTTGATTATGGATTAGAGTAGCTTGTTTGTTTATCCGCTCACATTTACACTATTCCGCACTTAGAATTAAGTTAATGTAAAATCTATCGAGCCGTAACTTTAATTTGGGGGTCTAAACAGCTCTTATGTTTTTAACACATTTTCAAGCTTTCAAAAGTACCATATAGTCAAAACAAATTACTGTTTTTTTTTTTTATATAAGTAAAATACTTAGTATGTTAATAGTCCATCAAAGGTTAAAGCTAAGAAAAAACTGTTGCTATATACATTTTACAAGTCAAACATCACTGTTTATTTTGCATAGTACTTAAAAATTCTATTTTATCCATTTGGTTCTAGAAGGAGCACAATTAATAAAAAAAACCTACATAAACTTCAAAAATATATATAACTAGTCTTTAATCTGTACAATACACGGGAAAGGTATTAAGTATAATATATAATTTAATCTTGACTTATTTATTAACAATTATATATTATAAAAAGGAAGAAAAAAAATCTTGTGCAATTATTATTATGAAGAATAATAATATGAGAATATGATAATGATTGGGTCTGGAAAAAGAGCTGTAGGTATTTTTTTTTCCTTAAGCATATCCAAACGAAAGCAATTTATGATGATATGATTTTTTAGAAATTAATATTAATAGTAAAAGGATTAGAAGAAAATTTTGGATTGTAATATTAATATTAGAAATTATAGATAAATTAATAATAAAATGATTAGATGAAGAATTTGGATTATAATCAAATTAAAACTTAGAAATTATAGGATAAGAAGATAAGGATAAAAAAAATTATTTATTTATTTTTAAAAAATATAAAAAAATTTCTGCAATTTTAGAAATAAATATTAATAATAAAAGGATTAGAAGAAGAATTTGGATTGTAATATTAATATTAGAATTTATAGATAAATTAATGATAAAAGGATTAGATGATGAATATGGATTATGTAGGGGTAAAGTTCCCAGATCAAACAATGGGCCTTGGGCCCCATATAGAATTCGACCACGTCCGAGGAGAGGGTGTGGGCTCCAAAAAAGGCTCCCAACCCAATTCTTATGGGCCCAAACTTGTTTGAAAGGCTGTCCGAGGAGAAATGTCTCCTCGAACGTACCAAGTATGGCTCCAACATGCACCCTACCAGTAATAAAGAATCACTCCAATGAGTATTAGTGGCAAGGATGAGTCCCACAAGCCTGTGAGAGGGAAGAAAGTATAGGATGTCAAGGGAAAGACTACAGCTGCCACATTAAATGCATGGCAGCTACTTTTATGGCCGCATTAATGTGGAGAGGATTGGCGAACAGTGTTACCTTGGCTATTACAACTCATATAAAGATGGGGGAGATGTCCGATGGGACGGGCACTCAAGTGAAGGTCTAGATGATCAACAAGTGTAAGGTTCTGATGACTTCAAGGGGGCTATATAAGAGAAGGGAATCCCTATGAGGAGGGGGACCGAAAAAAAAGAGGAAGATAGAAGAGAAGAAGAAGGGAAAGACCATAACCTTTAAACAGAGACAGGGATGCAACTCATACGTCTCCTCGAACCATATAGGAGATTTTCTTACTTTTGATTGTCGTATGGCCCAAAGTTAACTAGCACACACTTCGTTAGGGCCTAGTTCTGTAACCCACTCTCTACAAATTCATTGTCTAAGGCTCTTTGGGCCAGAACCCCATAACTGTTGGGCCCAGGCCACGAATCGAGTCCCTACAGATTATAATCAAATTAAAATTTTATCAACTTAGAAATTATAGGAGAAGAAGATAAGGACAAAAAAAAAAATATTTTTACTAATATATAAAACGTAAAATAAAAAGAAAAATAAAACATAAATAAATAAATAATATGAGTGATGATGTGGAAAATTATGAATCAGGTCAACAAATGGTCAAGGTTTCGGTTTTAATATATATATATATATGACATCTTAATGTATAAGATTTCTTTTATATTCAAAACTATGCAGTCAATTAATCACCAGCAATGCACATGCTAAAGGAACCCCAATCATACCATATATGTATGCATCATTTAAGACACTAGGCAATGAACTGAAAAAATGGTTTTTTTAAAGAGAAATGATATGTCTACAACATTTTTACAACAAATCATAAGTGGCAAGTTGTTACTAGTTGTTATTGTTGGGGCAAAAAAGTAATCTTAGCGTTAGTTTGAAATTTGAATCAATAACAACTAACCATCTGTGATTTGTTGTAAAAATGCTGTAGACGTAGCACCTCTTTTTTTAAACCTTGAAAATATTGTGTAATATTTACGTAACAATTGAATTAAGCTAATGATTAGACATGTCATAAAAGACTAGTAGACTAATTTCTTAGTTATTCAAATGCTACGATTTAGCACTTGAAGCCAACACGGACGACACTATTTCCTTGTTATTGTTAAAGCCAAGATCAACATCAAGCACAAAGTACTGTTTCATATTATCAAAGAGTGACGCTTTAACAAATGTGTCGTACTTATGATGATAGCCTCATCAAGGCCCCGACTGTACATATGATATTATTTATTGTCATCACATGGCGTGAGGTCGATGACTCCATACCAAAACCCCCCCTTTTTTTTTTTGCTAAATCCACTACAAAAAACTCATCCTACACCATCGTTTTTTTCCCAGCGCTTTCCAAAACCGCCGTAATAGGCCAGCCTATACCCATAGCAGTGCTTTTAGAAACCATTGGTATAGGTCGACCTATTACAGCAGGTCAAAGCCTGTGCTTTCAAAACTGCTGCTATAGGTCTCCTATAGCGGCGGTTTTCGAAATCGATGGTATAGGTGGACCTATTACGGTATTTCACAAGTGCCACTATATGGCTAAATTTTCAACTTTTTTTTTCTTTTTTTTTTTTGTAAACAGCCTATTATGACAGTTCTAAAACCGCCACTATAAGGTTTACCCAGAAGGAAAAGAGTTAAACCCTATTACAGCGCTTTTAAAAGCGCTGTAACAAGGTTTACTAAGAAGGAAAAGAGTAAACCCTATCTCCGCGCTTTTAAAAGTGCTATAATAGGGGCAATTTTTCCCTTTGAGTAGACCCTATTACAGCGCTTTTAAAGCGCTGTAATAAGGGTTACTCTTTTCCTTCTAAGTAGACCCCATTACAGCACTTTTAAAAGTGCTATAATAGGAGTTACTATTTTTCTTTATGCATGACCCTACTCTTTTCCTTTATGAGTAGACCCTATTATAGTGGTTTTAAAAGCGCTGTAATATTTGTTACTCTTTTACCTCTGAGGAAACCCTATTACAACACTTGGATATCCCATAACCCCATTTTTTATTCATTAAAAAAAACCTATGTCACATTATTGGCTTTTTTTTTTCTTTTTTTCTTTTTTTTTTCTTTTTTGGTTATAAGCGGAGTTGTTGGATTCCAGATTTTCCAATCTCTTTTCTGTATTTTGACGCTAACAAAACTACAAGCTCCAAGGCAAAATGAATTATCGGCAACACACTCATGATTATGATTTTTGATGTTGACTGTGATAGACATAAAGATGATGTGTTTCCATTAATCATGGTTCAAAAAGCTAAGGACAAGTATAAGCTAACGTACCGGTGTCTTGCTCATAGTAGATCATGTAGGAAGGTTCCTACATCTTTCCTATTTCCTCATAATGCGATAAGCTAAGCTCTAAACTATAACATCATTTGTAGTGATTATCTGCAACTATTTTGTTCCATTGTTGCCTCAACACAAAAACATAGGCTCCCATATGTGTCAACCTCTTTTCATAACAAAGTGGACATCTACGTACGTGGCTTTAATGAAATTTTGACCAAGTTTTGGGTCACCACATATGATGCATATTAAAACTTGGGGATAAAAGAGAGGAACCAAAAAAAAAGGCTAAAACTAGTATTAGCATTATCATATACAAGTCAAACTAAGCCAAGTATTATAAGTTTAGAATTACACATTTAAATTTATTTTGACCAAGAGCCAAACTCATGCTTGTCAATAAACTAGATTATATATTCAACCTTAATTTATTTTATTCTTAGACAAACTCAAATTAATTTGTTCACGAGTTATTTGATTAATTTATTCTTTTTCCATATATAATAAACAATATAACTAAATTTTTTTATCCATTAACAAATCTAAACTAATAATTAATAATTCATTTATAGTTGAAATTATATTATTTAAATTAGTCAAAATGATTTTCATTTATAAACCTATAAAATTAGATTTACCAACCTTGTATTTTTTTTTTTTTTGTATTATACATAATTTTCATTAATAAACTTATAATTTCTATTAATAAATTATAAATTCTAATTTGATATGCTTAGTAACTTATTTACAAATTTACACAATTCAACATCAAGTTTATATAATTATAATTTAATGTTTAAACACACACACGCGCGTGTATATATATATATTGAGTCTTATACTCACAAGCTTATTCACTAATACATTATTATGTTTGAACCTAACTCGTTTGCTATATAAACGAACATAAACAAGTTTACTAAAGTCAAGTTCAGGTGGTTCATAAACAACTCAATTTATTTCCATACCTAATTACATACTAGTATTACTATAAAAATATTTACAAAATGATGTGACAATGCAATATGATTAGTGTCAGTCCAACAATATAATAAATAAAAATCTAAACTACTTTTTGTGATTCGTTTTGTGTGGTAAAAATTTGTAAAAGAGACACAAAAGTTTATTTACTATTGCCGAGTCTTGTAGCTCACATGAATCTTGATCAAATGTAATTATATATGATGCTAGTTATGGGAGTTCTTTATTCGTATTCAAAATTTTACTTTGACCACTTTGTAATTAATGAACACCACTTGTCTAGAATCAATTATTTGGAAGGAGGTGAAAGCTGTAAAAAAATGCTAGAAGAATGCTTTTAGATTATTTTCATTGCTTCTCATGACAGTTTTTGAAGTACTCCATACGCCAAGGTGACACACACTGTAATTGGTGGTTTTCATAACTATAGAAGTGTTAATCCCCAATGTGAACAGGTATACCTAATGTTAATATTTGTCTTTATTGGGTGGTAAATATATTATAAATAAAAGTAGAAAGAGAGAGAGAGATGCCAATCCTAAAGACCGTGTTAAGAAAACCTAGATGAAAGCTAGAGCTCTAATGAGAGACAAAGCATTGAAAAAAAAATGCATATAATAAAAACTGTCTGCTACAGACGAATCTATAGCCGGCTAACCGAATGGCTCTCTCAGCAAACTTCTAAAGACTTTTCTTCCTCACAACTTCTACACTCTAACACTCATAGGTAATGCCTATGTCCTTTCTTTGTCTCTTCTCTCATACCCTCCTCCCCTCTTCTTCTCTATAAGAACCTCTTGATTTTCTTTCTCATATCCTCCTCAAAAAAAATTAAACAACTCTTTTGTTTTTTGAAAAATTTTCACCATGGAATACAATTGCCAAGAAGACTCAAAGAGCTCAAGTGAAGAAAGTGATCGATCTGTGCAAAATGATGATATGGGCACTGGCAGATCCTATGAGTGTGTGTATTGCAAGAGAGGGTTCACTACAGCACAAGCCTTGGGTGGTCACATGAATATTCATAGGAAGGATAGAGTCAAAACAAGGCCTAGTTCAGTTCCTTCAGTCTCAAGCAAAGCTGATGAAAACTATGTGAATCTTAGATCATACACATCAATTCAAAGCTATCCACCACATTATAATTCTACAGTTCCTGAGGTACAAGTAAGTTCTCAAGTAACTTTTCCGGTATCTGCATGGCATATGAGACCCCCACATACACAACATACTGATCATGTACAAAATAATCCACTGCATCCAAATCTGTTTGAAGAGGACTGGCGAAGAAGTCTAAGCTTGCAAGTTGGACCAACCCATGTAGTAGTGGAACATGATAGAGAGAAAAGAAGAGAAGATGGCAGTGAAGAAGATGATGAATTGGACTTGGAGCTTCGACTTGGTCATTATCCATAGTATTTTATTGAGATTCGATAAAGAGCTTTTATGGAGTATATTATATCTTGCGTTGTACAGCTCTGGAATATACCTTACATATATTTCAGAATTTTCATTCCTTGGAAAATGGGGGAGAAGTTATTAATCGTATTTCTCCACTCTAAATATATACGTTACTATGTGATTGGAGGCTTACCATTTTGGCAATTGATTGGAAGGCATGCAAGGAGGTGCAAAAAAATATTCCCACTTGGATTTCAAGCCGAAATTATGCAAGTACTCTTTTTCCTAGCCATAAATATTATATCCAAGGTACTGTTTTTCCTTCATAATGTTAAAGCCCTAAATTAATTTAGGGTTCTACATATATAAGATGTTCTTATATATATAAGTCTTCTCTCTACCACCCTTCTTTTTTTCTTTTTTCTTTTCTTGTTGTCTTAATTATTCCTTTTTCCCTAATACATGTTTTTCTTATGTCAAGCTAAATAATACTTGTATACAGTTTCATGCCTAATGGATTGAAATCTTTCATGATCTCGAACGAGTTACACTTACTAGAGTACTATTGTTAGTTTATTACCATTTTTAGCAAGAAATTATTGGGCTTACTTGAATTACTTGTCAGCTATTTTCCCATGTTATATTCAATGATCTTCTAGAAAACTTAGCTTCATATATAGCATAAGAAACGGGGCTAATGCTAACTTGAAGATCAATCCGCCAAGGAAGCCTATATATAATTCTTTGCTCATGTCTAAAAATGTGAACTAAACCGATTCTCTGTGAAAATTCAAACTATTTGTGACAAGCTTCATGAGCATTAACTTAATTAGTCTCGAAAACAATTCCTTTAAATGGATGCATTTATGTTGTCAGTTCTCTAGTACAAACTGTTTGGTGATTCATTATATATGGTCACTTCTCTTTCAAAAGAGGAACCCATTATATATATGTGTGTGTGTGTGTGTGACTGCATGCTTATGGACATTAATTCCTGGGTTTGAAACTAAAATATTTATAGGGATAATTTTAGATCTAACTCTACTTACAAATTAAATTTAATAATAGGATTACCACTAAAAGAGCTTCTTCTTTTTAACAGTCTTGAAAACCCTTTAATGGTATCCAGACTCCAGAGCCTGAGATCAATTAATACGGCATGCATTTGTATTGCTCTCTACTGGGATTTCATTGTCATTGTCTTGTGTTCCCTTATTAAAAGTATTATTCATCTTTCAAAAGCCTATGAATTCATGGAAATTAAAGTCTTCACAGAAGCTAACTCCCTTTGATTTTTTTAAACCTAAATGTAATTCAGAGCTTTAGTACCACTAGGTAATACATGTGCATCTTTCGGCATTTTTCTTTTTCAGGGCTTCTATGAGTGTGGAAAGATAACTAGCTGTAATTTGTAAACCCACACAGTCAATGGAAATGAATGTTGTGAAAACCAGGGTAAAAAGACACTCTCACGGTGTCAAAAGGCATGCCTCATGGCTCATGGGATAACCCAATGGACATGCATGCACCTTGAATTCTTGTGTCTTGAAAGCATGCCAATTGAAAGGTATGATTTCATGGAAGTCGTAGTTAGTTCTCTTCAACCAATGGACAAGACTCTTAAATTAAGGGATCGAAAGGGTGCAAACAAAGATATCTAGGGATCATTCCATGACTATTTTGCACTAAATTGAGTGTGTTTGGGAGTTTAAAAATGAGTGCTTCCAAATTAATGCATGAATTAAGAGAGAATGAAATCAAATAGAGGGTTATTTTAATTTGCATTGCTTGGATGTTTAAGCCAAATAAATGAATGAAAGAAAGAAAGAAACGCGTGACTTGACTATCATATATGATCATACTTTTTTTTTTGGTATCTTTTATAAGTTGAAAGATAAAAATAGACATTTTACTCATTTAATAAGGGGAATCTTTGAATTCTACACAATTTAGACTCAGGCATGCATATAAAACAATTGCATTTTATCATTTCCTTTCTTTTATATAATCTTTGGAAGGGTGAAAATTGGGAGAATGGAATGAAAGAAAATGGTGGAAATTCATCATTCCCCAATTTGGAAGCCTTTTAAAGTCAAATGGGTGAATGGTGTCCAGCTTCATTACCCTATCAACATTCTGTTCAGTGGGTAAAATACTGGGTTCTATTCATTAATTGAAATCACATATCTTTTTTTGTTTGGTGAGGGGAGGGGGGTGGGTTTGAAGAGGTAAATTTTGGTAAAAGATATTGTTCAATTTGAATATTCAAGTGTGAGTAGTATGATTTTTTTAAAAAAATTTAAATTCAATAATTATAACATAGGGAGGAAATTTGAACCTTGAATTTTTTGAACACATAGGGAGGTGTCAATCAATTGAGTTACAAAACTCTTAGCACATGTGAGTAGTGTAGTTAGTTGAGTAGTGAAGTCCCATATTGGATGGTAATGATATGAATAAGTGACTAATATAAGGCATAAACTCATTGGCTTAAGCTTTTGGATAAAGGGGCGTTCCTATAAATTATATTATTATCAACACATGAATTAGAATCTCTCCAATGTGTGTTACCTTCCCAACAAGGCGTGAGTAACTCCCAGAGTTGTGGGGAAAAACTCTCATGTTCACATCACTCATAGTTGAGCAAAATGGCACTTTATTGGTAATGGCAATGTACAACACTTGGATTTGGATCCTTAACAAAAAGCCTTTTGTTCAAGGTGATTAACCAAAGTGCTATAATTAACTTAGTAAAAGACTCACACATAAAGAAAGAGATTTGTTTGAATGTTTATGTGTGACTAGTGTGGTTAGTTGAGTAATGAAATCCTATCAATGTGTTATCTCCCCAACTGAAACAAATAAAAGAGAAGTACAAAAGGGTCAATTTTTTTCTATTCCTCTCTTTATCTAAAACATTCAAACAAAAGAAGGAGCATATGATTTTATTCTTTCCTTTTCATTTCATTCCCATTTAGTTTGTTCTTCCTCTATTTTTTTCTTCTTTTTTAGGGGAAAGTGCATTTTTGTAATTTCGTCTCTTAAATATGAAGCATGTGCAATTTTGGTTCTTCAATTTTCAAGTGTTCTATTTTAGCCTTTCAAATTTTAGAAGTGCATCAATTTATTTCTGCTGTCAACTTCCTTTCCAAATTTTGCAATGCGGCTAACAGTTAGCTAATGTAGATGCCCCTTAGGATGGAAAGCTGATCGCATAACTAAATTGTTACACTTGCAAAACTAAAAGAACTTAACACTAAAAAATATTGAGTAACTAAAATCGTGTATGCCCCCAAAATTGAGGAAAGAAAAATGCAATTTACTGTTTAAAAAAATAAATAAATGACCCAACACTCTTTTGAACAAAACTCATAAACATGGTAATTATGGAAATTCATCATTCCTTTTCATTATATTCCTCTAAAAATCCTCAAACACACACAAAAGAGGTTAGAAAATTTAGGACTTCTTATTCAAAATTGTTTTTAGATTCATGAGTATATATATTCTTGTGTCGAATAGATATCACAATTGATAGACAAATTAATGAAGGATTTTTTTTTTATCTATCCACATCATTTACGTATGAAATATGAAATATTGGTACTCAAGTAGATTAGGCGATGCTAAAACTGGCAGTTATATATAATTCTAAAGAAAAGTGTCGTTATAATTATTTTGTAAGTGTTGAGTCCTATATAAAGTATGGAGAAAGATATTGACATACATGGTTTGCTTAATATCCTTTTTTAAGAATCGTTTGCTCAATACCTAATGGCGTAGAACTTCTCAATTATATTGGCATCAAGACCTTACAACATGTACAGGATTTCTCTTACTGATCACAAGTGATATCAGATGGTTGCACAAATTTCTGTGTCCAACAAGTGCATAAGATGTATTGTCCATAGTATAGCATTTGCAATCAAGCATAAAAATGCCCCATTGAGAAATATGTACAATTTTTAATGATAGTTAGTTTATTTAACCTATGTTTACACCAGCTTTACTAATTTCTTATTTATTCAAATTTGTTTTTCCCTTTTGGACAAGGTAAGGACCAAAAAAAAAAAAAGATCAAATGTCTAATTAAATGAAATAGAACATTGAAAAGCCTGTAAAATCAAGGATGACAAATCTTACAGTGGAGTCCAGCAAGTTGCAGTTGAAGCTCACGTTCAATATATCTTGAATTTGTCTAACTATATATAATTAATGGAGGAAGTTCGGCAAAGATTAATTTTCGTTTGCAGTTAATTTTTTGTAAAATCAAGGCTTCTCTGCTTGATGTTTTTACAACGCTCAGCTGTTTTTATAGCCTCACCATTTTCAAACATGACTAGGAAAACAGTCCAATTCCATCAAGCTCATGAAATTAATACAGATTATAAATTGATCGGCTTCCCAACTACCTAGCACACACTACTAAAATGGCTAGCATCCTTATCTACTTTGTTAAGGGGGTGAGGCTTAGGTCCGGTGCAACTGGGCACGGGACCCAAACCTCACCCTTGTTAAGGTGGCATGGTATGGTCTTGTTTATCTACTCTATAGACAAGATTAGAAAATTAATTTAATTGTATCAAATTGGTATTATATTCTTCTCAAAAAAATAAATTAGTATTGTGTATACAAGGCACCCTTTTCTTTCTTTATTATAAACTACTAGTTGCTAACCCGTGCTATGCACGAAAACCTACCTATTTGTGAGGTAGATTAAAATAATTTTATAAAAAATTTAAGAAACTACACTATTGTATGATCTACTCTTGTATGACTTCAACTTGTGTTACAATTTGATGAAAAAGTCATTGTTTGAACGTGCAATGACTTACAAAAAATTTGTCAGACAATTTCAGATACTGCAAAAAAATAACTCAAAAATTTAGATATTAAAACTTCTGAAAAACCAAAAAATATTAAAGAATCAGATGATTCAATGTTTAGAAATTATTGAAACAAAACAAAATATATATAACTAAACAATAGAGAAATATAAGAGAAAGATGGTTACATTCGAAAGAATAATTTCAATTATTGCAAGCTTTTTTATCTTGTAAAAAACGGTTAAAGAGAGTTTGGTGGTTTGATCATGTACGAAAATTACTTTTTAAAAAATACATGAAAAACCATAAAATATATATATATATTAACAAAGTAAAGAATAAGAAAATAACATAAGAAAGGCCCATACCTCTACTCGATTTAAAATATATATATATATATATATATTGGAGTTTGCTTTGCTTTTATAGTGTTCATGACTAATTTCGCAAATTTGGAGATAAATTATCAATGTTTGAGTTTGAGTTTAAATTAGACTTCTTAGAGAGATAGAGTTTCACTCCTTATTAAGTTTAGATTAAACAAAAATAATTTTGTTTTAAAAAAAATGGTAATGATAAGTTTGAGTTTAAATTAGACTTGTTAAAAAGATATAATTTCACTTTTCATTAAGTTTGGACTAAACAAAAATATTTTTTTTAAAATAAACTGATAATTTTATTTAAATATTGTGCTGGCATAGAAAATTGTAAGAATTTCAAAGACTTCAGTAATTATAATGATGAGTTTGAGTTTAAGTTGAACTTGTTAAAGAGATAGAGTTTCACTCTTTGTTAAGTTTGAACTAAACAAAAATAATTTTATTTAAATATTGTGCTAATGTGGAAAATTTGAGAGTTTCAAAGGTTTCGGTTATATATATATATATATATATATAGATGAATATGAAATTATTATTAATTGAAGAATGTATAAAGTAAGGGAAATGCTAACAGATGTCCTTAGGGTAATAGTTAATAATCTTCTTTTTTTTTTTTTTGAAAAAAGAAAATAAAAGCAATTCATATTTTTACAGCTTTTTCAATTTTCCATAAAAGTGGTATCAAAACTTTCCTAAAATAAATTGTTAACAATTACTCTAAGGGCACCTGTTAGCATAACTCATAAAGTAATATACATTATCTATGACTTTAACAGTACGTTATATTTCAGTCAAGGCCATTTAAATTGGACATAACTTGTGTCCAGTGCATTAATATATTGGACACATTAAAATACGGACACGTGTCCATGAGCTTTACTTATTGAGAAAGTACGTATATCATGTTTCGGTAATACCAACTCAGCATCTATTTTGGTATTTTTTACCCAATAAATGAGTGACACCTATTTTAAAAAACCACATCAGACTACTCCAATAAATTAATCACAATTTTCTATACTATCGGGAAGATAAATTAATCATTTATTGGAGTAGTCTGATGTGATTTTTTGAAACATGTGTCACTTATTTATTGAGTAAAAAATACCAAAACAAATGCTGAATTAATATTACCGAAACATGGTATATTACTATAGATTCTCCTGCCCATCTAAATTATTTCAAGCTCTGTGCGCATAACTGAACAGTTGCATGTAGAGCCTAGCATAATTTTGTGAGCGTATCTCAATCGGAAGTGAGAGTTGAAGCAAATAAATATGTTTGTTCTACTTTTTACGAAACTCTCAACTCAAGGATCGAGGACGTATAAAATGACATGCATGAGAGCTATAATTTAAATCACTTGCAAGCTGCGTGCAAATGAGTGAAAGGTGGCCGTGGCCAAAACCTAGAGCAAAGTACAAGCCTATATATGGTATGTCTCCATCAAAAGAAAAAGTTAATTAAACCAGCTAATTATATATGTGCTCTTATAATAAATGAACCAATTTTATAAACAATTTGAACTTGGATTGTTTTGGAAAAAACAAATCCAAATCTAGATTTAGGGGGAAAAAAAAAAAAAAACTTATTTATATTCATTTCACTAGCAAACAAGTCAAAATTAAGCACAAGTTTAGACTTTAACATTAGACATGTCAAGCTTACATATAATAATGTTTTTATGAAGTGGATTCCAATTAGTTCTAACTAGTAAAATCTCTGATAGTTGTATAAAAGATCTGAAGTTCAATCCCTGTCTGCACCAAAAACTGATTAGTGTCTTGGTCTGATGATAGAGAGTTATCATCAAGAACGGATATCATAGGTTAAAACTCTCTAAAAATATATATATAATGTGTTTATGAACAAGTTTAATATGAATATATATATGTGTACAATTTTTAATGATGGTTATACTTGGCCCCTTAAAAAATTTTAAAAAAAAACCCCAACAATAGAGAGTAGGCATTCCATTTCTGTCATGCATGCACCATGAGATCGATTGTGTATGGGTATGTATTGTTTTTGACTTTTTGTAAACTTCAAAATATATTTGTTAATTATTTGGTTTTAATCAAACAACTTGTGTTGTTAATTAAGTTGTTTGACTTTGTTTGTTCATTATTTGAGACTTCAAGGTTAAAAGTTTGGATCTTTTTCTTCCTTATTGGCAATGCTAAATAGCATAATTAGTTGCTGCTTTAGAATTTTCCTAGTTGATACTATATTAATACTAAATAAATACATTATGCCACATCACGATTAGTTTATTGTCTCATTAATTTGCAAACTTTAAATATAATTGGTTACAACTTTAGCATTTTCTATTTAATATTTTGTTAATACTAACTAAATACTAGTTTACATTTAAAAATTTTCATATATAATTTGGTTCATAAAGCCTTGGCTCCATCCCTGAAGCTATGCTTTTAGCCGAGGCTAAACCTAAGCTTTCTTTTTCTTTTTCTTTTTTATTGTTCTTCTTTAAATATTCGAACCTAAGCTAATTAACGAAAGGGAGAGAACACTGTCCAGGATATAAGAGCAGGTAAGATAGATTACAGCAAAAAGCCTTGACCTTGTCTTGGAATAACGGTTATACAGCATTTGTCATGCCATGCATGCATGCTTGCACATCATATATAACTGTGGACTTTTTTTTTTTTTTTGGGTGCGTGTGTGTGGTAAATGCACATTAATACTAAAAGTACACAAAATAATTGTGGACTTAGTCCTTAAACGATTGAAAACTCATTTTATGGAGCGGTTGCATGGATTTTTATCATGAGCCTTTGACTATGTTTTTCTCATTTGTCTTCATTAGTCCTCAAGCGACGGGCTGAGTACGGATCAAAAACCAGGCTTGGACCCATTATGATCAAAATAAATGTTTTAATACAAATAATTTTCTTTCCCTTATAAAATGGGGTCATGGCTCATGTTAACGGATATTTTAGGAGTTTTTTTAGGACAATTTTTTTTTTTTTTCAATTTTTTATGGAACTTAGGACAATTGTTTTTTTTTTTTTTTTCAATTTTTAATGGACCTTAGGACAATTTTTTTTTTTTTTTTCAATTTTTGATGGACTCTAAGACAACCGTTAATAAACCACTTTAGAAAAATGTTAACACACTTTTATGAAAAATATAAAAAAAATGCATAAATTTATTTATTTTTTCATAAAAATTTTCAAAAATTATTTCATAAACCAACACTCTTAAAATATCGGTTAACTTTTACCTATAAAATATTGAAAAAAAAAATTGTGACTATTACGTTTTGTGAATATTAATGATACGTTGAGAGATGTCAATGTCCATATGCTTTCGGTGGAGAATTTTATAATCACGTGATTTATGCGTCATTGGAACATATTTTTGTCAATAACGTTAATCTCTATAACTATTTTAAAATCCAAAACCATATCAACAAGCACCAGTGGTCTAGTGGTAGAATAGTACCCTGCCACGGTACAGACCCGGGTTCGATTCCCGGCTGGTGCATTTATTTTATCATATTGCAATTTTTTGAAACTTAGGGGTAATTTGGTACATGTGTCTTGTTATTTGAAAATATGTGTGGGTGAAAAAGTACATAGAAATGCGTGTAATGTACCCAGGTTTGATTCCTGGCTGGTGCATTTATTTATCATATTGCAATTTTTTGAAACTTATGAAGTGTTTGGTATATGTGTTTTGTTATTTGAAAATATGTGTGAAAATACGTGTGGGTGAAAAAGTATATAGAAATGCATGTAATGTTGTTTAAAAACTGAAAATGTGTGTTAAACACCCATTTAATTTTTAAGAATTATTTTTGTTCTTGGTTATAAACTTAGATTTCTCCACCAATGAATAAATTATACTAAGAGCTATTTTAGAACCCAAGCCACCCAAAAGCCACTCTATCTGGGTTTGTAAGCTTAAAAAAAATTGCAACCTATGAATAGTAAGGTTGTAAAAAAAAATTAGTTTAATGTTGTAATTGTGTGTAAAGAGAAAAAGTGAGTAAGAGGAAAAGGAGAGAGTAGTACTTTATATTATTTTATTAGGTAGTTTATATTATTTTATTAAGTTGTATGTAAAAATAAAAACTATGATGTAAAGTAAGTTGTAAAATAAATTGGTAAAATAGATAAAATGTATTTGAGAATGCAAAATAAGTTTTTTTTTGGCATACCCAAATGCTAATGCTCTAAGTAATTGGTTGTAGGGTATAACTTAGATTTCTCCGCCAATAGATAAATTATTTATAGTAGGCTTGTTAGTTTTTTTGGTTTTCTCTTTTAATTTGAAAAAAAAAATATAATAGTAAGTAATTAGTCGTAGCCAACTCATTTTTTTTAAATTACTACTCTATTATGCGAAGCAATAATCAATGCAGTTTGTTGGGTCTCAGAGAAATTCTGCCACATGAAGTGGACCAATGTCAAGAAGGAAACTCTCAGACGCATTAGGAGTAAGGACTTTATTGAGCAATGAGAATGACTGATCAAGATTTTCCCAGATGTCTACGATTAAGATGTAATTGCTAAGTAGACTTGGGACATTTGTCACGCAGAACCAGCAAATAACAAAGCAGCTGGTCTGTTCTCCATGTATTATTTTCTATCTTCTTGGACTTGGACCCTTTCCAAGTGTCAGGGAGATATCAACTATTACATTTCGATACAAATATCGAACAGGGATGAACTGATGGATCCAGATACCATTCCAATTTGTCCTACTTCCTGACTTTGGACTTAAGGAAGGTTTTGCCAAGAATTCCACCAGGTTGCAATATAGATGTATTGCAACTTTCAGTTGCTCCAATCAATAAACCCAAAAAAACCTCCGAGTTCTGGCAAGTCAAATATAATGTTAACCTTTTAACTTATTTGCTTATGTGTAGCAGGTTTTCGAAGTCTTTTTTAACCAAAAGCTAATCCAAAATCCAATAACACATGCTAGTCAAAAACTCAAATTTTTAACTTAGGGACTTATGCATCATGTTCATCACTTAAGGCAAGAGGAGAAACACAGTTTTTCCTCTCATTTCTAGTTTTTTTTAGAAGGCAAAGTCTTTGATATTTGATTTCTCCACAAAGTCATATAGCAGTAGGTTTTGGAGCTCTTTTGCTCAAATCAAGGATTTCAAACAAAGGAGCAGCCACATCATAACTGTGAATGTACTGGTAAAAAAAAAACAGGTTCTAGAGAGGCAGAACAAACGAATTCCACCCTCCAGAATCACTATAATACCAAAGACAATTCTACCAAGCCAAAGCTTGAAGAGCCTACTAATTTTGTCAGCTACTCATTTCACAATAATCAGAAAGGTTCACTCAACTTTGTAGATGAGCATGTTATGGTAATTGGTAATAGTAAAAGATTAAAACCATTGTCAATTCCGATCAAACCATGCAAGAGAAGAAACAAAGAAGATGTAGAAAGATTATGATGCAAACACATATTAACTGCTAACCATCCCATTGGTTCAAGACACATTTGATACATGAAAATATCTTTACATGGACATGCCAGAATATCTTACAGGCAGGAAGTAACATTGATCACAGCAATAAAGTGAAAATGAGTCTTCCCAGTTCTAACATTAAGCTAGAAGCTTGTATCAAATCCATCACAGATCAATTACCTAGTGAGATAGTATATGACAAGGAAAATGCCATCACAGATCGATTACCTAGTGAGATAGTATATGACAAGGAAAATGACAACAAATGATGCCACAAGTGTAAACATCCTCCGGCTTGACTTGGTCTCAAATACCTAAAATGTAAAATAAGCTCATCAGAACAGCCATGAAGCAACAGGTGTTTATCCTAACATAAATTGACCATATTGAAAAGACCACAAAGGAGAAGAAAAGATGATAAACTGTAGAGAGATTTTATTGGAATAGGAAGATGTTATTTATTTTAATTACCGTCTTGAAACGATCCATGGTTCCAGACAAGACTCCCCTTGATGAATCCATATCGTTGCCCTGAAGGAAAGAATGCCAAATCATACACACAGAAAGAGAGAGACTAGAAATAGAAAAATCAAAGTGAAGATGGACCTACAAATGCCACACACATACCATTCTGTCCAGCATTCGATTATGACTTTCCACCTCTTCATTTATATCACCTGACAACTGAAAGTAACAAGCATTAAAATCGAATGTCTGTTTCTCAAAACATGCATTAAAACTTGCTTGGATGATATTCAAGCTTACAAAGCAAGAAATCTATAGGACCCAAGAATGTATAGAGTTAAATGTTGTTCTGTTAATTCTCACTTAAGCTTCAATTCTAAATAGTTGCTGGAGATTTAAAAATTACAGATGTTCAGTAAGATATTGAAGTCAACGAATGGAGAAGGCATCCTCCAATAATAGTTTAAGAGCATCCTGAGACTATCTAGAAGAGTAATTTTTTTTGGAAGATGCTCCATTTGGTTTAATGCAAAGATTGAGTACCACCACCAGATATTTTTGGAGTTACAAGAACAATTCCATTTTACCCCCCGTTCCATCTCCTCATAAACAGACTGAAAGAAACAACAAAAAGCTCTAGTCCATTCTTTGACCATATAACAAAGCACATGCAGGCCAGTCAGGAACTCCCACAACTACACTCAGATAATTCAGCTTAAGGGCCAATAAAAACTTACTCTCTTCAGCAAAATGACTCTATCTTGCAATCCATCTACTGCTCTTTCATTATCATGCTCATCAATTTCATGGGAAGAGTAAGATGACGAGGCCCTGATGCCACCCTCCTCAATTCCATCAAAAAGAGCGGCTTTATTGTTTCGGTAGTCTCTGCACACAAATGGATCTTATCATCAGGGCCAAAATGAACAGATGATATACTTCAACTATATAAGTTTCCTTATATGGAAAAAATCAATGGAGATCAGAAATTCACTAGGAGGAAAATATATAAAAAGTACCCATTTACTCAGCACTTTGAGATACTACAAAATTGTATTGAGATCCATGTAGCATGAATTCATCTATCAGAGAGCCATAACTATTTCGTATTCACCAAGCACCAATACTTCTCATTGAATATGTTATTAAATATTATTAAAAGTCCTAAGAAGTTTTAAGGAAACATGTCCTCTAGAAAACAGATGCTCTTGGAGATGTATCAAACAAACCTTGAACACCCTGATACACGGTGTTTTTTCACATACAAGAATATAAACAACCAAAGTAAAAGCAAAATAGGGTTTACACTTACAATATACATTTGACCCTTTTGGTGCCAGTAATGCCTTATATCTTGACATATACCAAATTTTGAGAGAGACAGAGACAGAGAGAGCATAGTTTGGAGTATGAACCATATATTTGTGATCGTATAATGATAGTCCAGATTTATATTATGAATTCAAGGTTAAAAGGCATTATCCAATACAATTCATGAAGCACAGCATTTAAAGTAACCTTCGAGTTAAATTTGAGAATATATTGTGATACAAATTGATTAAAAAAAAATCAATTTCTAGGATTTCTTTCGCTTTTTTTTTTTTTTTTTTTTTTGGTTAAGTTGCACAAGAATGGATCCTGAACCTAAGACCTCATCCCCACCCATATTTCTAGAACTAAATGCCCTGAGCATTATATAATTGAAGTATTAATCGAATAATAATATACAGCTGGCCCAGTATTAGAGAGAAAAAAATGAATAATATAGTTGATGGATCATCAACATGAGTTTGATCGTACAATATATTTGTGTATAAGCCAACAATGTATGCTACCTTTAAAATTAACAGTTGATTTTTTTGCAAAACTTATTGTTTAAAATTTCAAATAGAATCATTCTTGTGACTTTCTGTTCACTGTTCTATTTTTTTATATTTTATCAGGGACTTCATGTCTATTATAAGACTAAGTCCTGAAAAATCCTGAGAAAGGCATCTGCAACTTGACCAACCTCAGTGAGCTAAGGAGAAATTGGATTCATTTTTGCTAGGTAATTTTAAGGAATCAGTATCCCAACATAAAACTAAAATATTGAGCTCTTGCCCATTTCCTCAATGTCAAGGACCTTGATGTTCAGGTCCCATGCTTCTAACATGTTTAGAACACAGTTCATTTGACTACCATTAGTGCTAAAATATTTTCTACGAAAAAGTCACTCATCCATCAACTAGTGACCGTCTAGTTGGAAAATTTTGCTTGTGAATGGCCAACAGAACTTAATTCATATCACTAAAGCCACTATACCTTTAAGAAGCAGCCTATCATCCCCAGAGAATATTCTTCTCCATACACTCAAGATATATTTTGATGGTGATGACTGCAGCCTTTAGCGTGCTCTATGGAATTTCAAAAAACATATAAATGGAAAACATAGGAAAAGTTTAGACATCTGCCTACCTATGTTTTCGGTGGACTTTAGGATAGGAAAAGTTATGACCTTAGGGTTAGTCATGGTGAGGACGGCTTTAGGTTTTGTATATTGAGTTATTTGAGTGTACTGACTGATGACTCTTTCTTGTACAAGTAGCATTATAACTCATAAACTAAAGTAGTGAACCAAAGACCTAATAAAACCCAAATAAAGACTAACTTGACTCAAATAAATAAAGACATGAAAATTAGAATCTCTTAGAAAATTTTAGACTTTACTCAACTACCAACACACCCTTACTGGCAGTAGTTGTAGAAAATTAGAAACCTGTAAAATTAAAAACAACTTAAAAACTATTTTAAAAACTAGAAACCAATATCAAAGCCTTTTTGACAATATCAATGCCACCGAATCAGTTGAGATGTCAAACCCCAATAAAAAAGCACGACAATGCCAACTGCACCATTTTGCTTGCATCCCTAGGTCCACCATGGAAGACGATAGAGAGAGAGAGAGAGAGAGAGAGCGAGAGAGAGGTGTGGTTTTGTTACTTTTGTAGTTACCGCACATTGAAGAGAGAGAGGCAGGGTTCATAGTGGCCAGGTGGAGCCCAGAAGGCTGGCAGATGGGTATGGAGATTTAATGATTTGGGTTGTTTGGCTACAAGGAAAAGTTAGATCTGTTTAAGTGAGACATGTTTGTGCTGCTGCGGTTTGATAGCTCAGCTTATGAGTTGCCATCAATTTTTATTTTATTCTTTTTTCAATTATTAGAGGGATTGCATAATCAGTAGAGGGATTGCATAATCACCCATTGCAGTCAATATGCTCCCATAAACAAGCTGAGAAAGTACCCACCTAGATCATAATGACACCATGTCAGTAAACATGTGATTTAACAAGCCTACCCAACACCAACAACATCTGGATGGAATTACCTAAACTATTTAACATCGCGGTCTATACTCTAAACTAAACACCAATCAAGCAACTGAAATTTCATCGAACTCTATCGATAAACTCTTTTTATGTGGGTATCTAGAGATCTTAAGAGTACCTAACTAATCCCCCGATTGTGCAGCCCCCATTCCCACACACCGGGTAATTACCAAGCAGAAACCTCATGGATCACACGAGGCCTAAGAATCACTACACCAATCCCTTCGGGTTTATTGTTAATAGTAATACTATTCGGAAACAAACAAGTGAACAACTTACAGAATTTCACCAAAATAATCCTATAATCAGCATAAAAAAGTAATCCAATCACTGAATTAGTTTTCTAAGTCATAATAATGCTCTGAAGCCTACTCCAAAACCCTAAGAGCTAAGATTGATAATAGTAAAAGACAAGACAACCAAGAAAAGCAAAATACACAACCAGAAAACCATAGAAAGCCAATCCAATTGAAAAACCACGCTGATCGCTGTTTGCGTTTCAAGGACTAAACAAAGATAACATTTCCACGTGATCACACACTCATACTTTGTACAGACATGAAAAATCTAAGCAGATGATCAGATCTATTATGCATAAACCTTACTTAATTAGATTAATAATAAAGAGTTAGAAATAGAAATAGAGCTAACCTTCTGGCATTCATGGTTGAGACCTGAGAGTGAGAGAGAGAGAGAAAAAGGATCACAGTTTCTATGGCCGACTCTTTCTGTTTCTTTGAATACTCGTAACGGAGCTATTCGATCTCGTAATTTCTGTTATAGAGAGAGAGAGAGAGAGAAATTCAGATCTGAATTTTTTTGAAGAGTTTTGGGAGGGTAGATTCATATAAGTATAACTAGAGTCTAGAGATATACATCATTACATTTCAATTGGACTGACACGTCACGGGGTAAATATGTATGTATTGCGTTTGCGGCTCTAGGGTAGATTCGGGAAATGGAATTTTTGATAGGTGGGTCCCACAGGAAGAGTAAAGCTGTCGCTGGTTTTTCGCTTGAGGTCCTAATCCCTGTTTGTTTATATTAGCACACTGTAATTTAATTTTAAATAAAATAAAAATGGAAAGAATTTAACGAATGCAAAGAAAAATAAATAAAAACAATTAATTGTTTTTCACAGTTTTTTTTTTTTTTTTTTTTTTTTGAGAATCAACGCTGAGTAATTTTATTAAGATGTTGGAGAATCTAAAATAACAAGCTAATGAATGTCAAATGGAACATACTCCATCCACACTAGTAAAAGAAAAGAAACTATTACTCTCTTGGCCAAAGCATGGGTTATATAATTTCCTTATTGCCTAGTATGAGAGAAAGAAAAAGTTCTAAGCGAACCAACAGTAGACAAAGTGTCTTTAACAAGTGAGGGATAACCCCATTCTGCTGCCCTCAACGTACTACACACCACCTCAGAATCACCTTCAAATTTAGAAGAAGATATACCCAACTCAATAGTAAATTTTGCAACTCTTCTTGCAGCTAATGCCTCCAGCAGTTCCACTGAGCCCGGGTAGGTGATTTTTTTTGGATAATGCAGCAATCACCTCTCCCCTAGCATCTCGAATTTCAACCCCGATACCTGCCTCCCCCAATTCAGTGAACACTGTAACATCATAATTTGTTTTATATGTTGCACTCACAAGGGGTCTCCATTTTATATTTCCCATGGATGGCTTTGTTCTTGCAACTTCAAAAATTTTGTCCATGACCAGCCCCTTCTCTTTCAACCTCAAACAGTTCCTATGGTTCCAGATAAACCAAGCCACCACCACAAACAACTCTAAATTGTGAATTCATTGCCCAACCAAGTGAATTAGCTCTTGTACATCTCGAACACAAGGATGCTTTATGAGGATCCAGTTGAAACAAGGGGTCCAAATGTGATGGAGCATCTCGCAACCCCAAATAGCATGGAATGTATTCTTCTAAACCGTGAGACATGCACTGCATTTTGCATCATCTAGGATCTTTCTCTTTTTCAAATTTTCCTTTGTAGGTAATGGCGTTTGAATAGACTTGCCATAGGAAAATTTTTATTTTATTCGGAATGTAGAGCTTCCAAATACGTTTCCAGAACTGTTCCTAATTCGATGTGTCTAAGCTTGATGCAGCACTAATATTTTCAACCTTACAAAGAAGCTGATAACCTGTTTTAACCAAGTACTCACCATTTTTGCAGGCCGGCCACATTAGACAGTTGTTCTAATTAGTCCAACACAGTGGGATGACTTTGATATGGTTTGCCTCAAAACTCAAGAAGTGTTGATGCAATAAGTTTTAGACCCAAGTCCTTGTGTCTGAATTGATAAGAGCAGCTACCAGTGTTCCTTGTAGAGTAGGCACACGTGGAGAACCAATTTTAGCAAACCCCTTCCTTAGCAGCCAGTTATCATTGTAAATATCTATACTTTTCCCATCCCCTAATCTCCACTGCATACCCATCGAAATCACCTTTCGGGCTTTAAGGATGCTTTGCCAAGCATAGGAACCCCTAGCTGCTGAAGCTTCAAAAATCGACCCTGTAGGAAAATATTTTGCTTTGAAAACTCAAAAAAAATAAGGAGTTTTGGCCCTTCAATAATCTCCAAACCTATTTCGCCAACATTGCATCATTAAATTTTCCCAAATCTATGAAACCGAACCCACCTTCAAATTTAGGCTTACATAGAACCTCTCATTTTTTCCAATGAATTTTCCTTTGATCACCCTTTTGCCCCTAAAATAATTTTTGGATTAACACTTCTATATCATCACAAAGGTCCACAAGTAATTTGAAACAGCTCATGGCAAATATGGGAATCACTCACACCACCGTTTTGAGCAAAATCTCTCTACCCGCTTAGGACAAAAGATTTTCTTTCTAACCTTGGAGTTTACAGCACACTCTTTCTTTTATATAGTTAAGGCTTTTTTCCCCCTCCCCACCACAAGTGGTAAGCCAAGGTGTTTTTTGTATTATTTCACCTCAAGTATTTCTAAATAATTGGAGATTAAGTCCTTTGTTTATTTATTCACTGCCTTGTTGAAAAAGATGGTCGTCTTCTCACGGTTAAGCTGTTGGCCTGAGGCTTTTTCATAGAAATATAGAATATTTTGAACTACCGATAAATCTGACAAAGAAGCTCTACAAAATAACAGGCTATCATTTGCAAAAAATGAATGTGAGATTTTTGGACCCCTTTTGCATAAAGAGAAGCCCCTTCCTATTCAACCCTTCCGAGCATAACAAAAAAAGATAAGGAGACAAATGGTCCCCTTGCCTTAGTCCTCTTGATGACCTAATATTTCCCATAGGCTCTCCATTCACCAAAATTAAGTATGACATAGTGCTAATTGACAGTTTTTTTATATTTTTCATAAAAATTGTATCAAAATTTTTATAAAATGGTTTATTAAGAATTGACTTATGGTTAATATTACTTATTAAAAATAAATGAGTAATGCTACAAAAAAAAAACTATTTTACAACATTTTTACAAAATGTTGATATAACTAACTTTTTATTGGTTTTCATCTATGCTTACCATAAATATTACTTTTTCATTTACTAATAATCACTCACCACATCAACAATTTGTAAAAAGTTTGTATCTTTAGCATTACTTAAAATAAATATGATAAATTATCAAGTTTGTCCTTATCTTTTAAGTGTGTAATGTCAATTTGATCTTTAACATTTTTGGTATTAGTATCAATTTATACTATGTTTGGAAGTTTAGAGGGAGTTGAGAGTAGATGAGTAGAGAGTAGAAGGGAATGATTATCCTCCACTTTATTTAGATGTTTTTAAAATTAAGTAGATGTTTTTAAAATTAAGTAAGGGAGAGGGGAATAATTAGAGTATATTTGGTAATTGTTTTTTCCTTTTATTTTATGTTTTCAAAAACTATTTTCTATTTTTGAGACTAAAAAACTTGTTTGGCAACCCAAAATAGACAGAAAACAAAAATTGTTCTTAAAACTCAATTTGTGAAGGAAACTGAAAACATGCAAAAGACTATTTTTAGTTTCTAATTTTTAAAAGTCAATGAAAACACGTATTTAATTTAATGAATTTGTCTCATTTAACGAGTTAGCATTAAAGTTCAAATCTTAATAACAACATATCAAAATACAAGAAAATTGGTTTTTTCTTTATATTCCCCCAAAAAAAATTTGAAAATAGAAAACAAAAACTGTTATTAAACATAACCTTAGCATTTTCATAATTTGTAATTTTGTTAATATGGTAAGGATAAATTTGGTAACTCATTTGGTCAAACATTTCTATACTTTATTGACTCTCTCTTTAGGAGGAAGTAAAAATGAGGGGTTAGAAGTAGTTAGAACCTCTCCAAATTTCTCCCCCTCCTCTCTTAAAAAACATCCAAATAAGGTAATTTAACTTACTATCCCTTCTTACTTTCAAAAAAAAAAAAAAAATTACTCTCTCTCTCTCTCTCTATTCTACTCTTTTATACTCTTTATTTATCCAAACAAACTATTAGTTTATGTCGTTACTTTTTTGAGGAAAAAAATGTGATGTATCAACCAGAATAATAAAAGCTGATTTCGTGTGAAAATTTTAATTTGGGTTTGTTTTTTAAATCTGACACGGTGTTGTAATTAGCTGTTGATGTTACATGAAAAAAAAAAAAAATATATATATATATATATATTATTATACTATCTGACCATGTAAAAAAAGTTAGGGACTAAATTGATAAAATTAAAAACGCAAGGTCCAAATTTTGTAATTTTCCCAAATAGACCCATAGATTGGGGGTTTTTGCTTTTGGAGGGTTTTAATTTGTTTCCAGAGCATCCAATTCCAGAAACTGCGTGCGAGTCGGGACGAGAGAGTCTGCGAAGCGAATTCATGGGTTCTGTAGACGAAGTTAGCAACAACAACGGATTCGGATGCTCACCCGAAATGGAGAAATTCCTCTGTGAACGGTTGGGCGACCCGACCCAGCCGATTTCGGAGCGGTTCAGAGTCCTCTTCTCTCTCCGTAACCTTAAAGGCCCCGCCCCTCGCAACGCCCTTATCCGAGGTTAGTGTCTCAAATGCTAAAATTTGTGTTCTTTTGGAATTTTGGTACATGGGTTTGCTTCAATTTCTTTATTTACTTAGTATATGATATGATAATGAACTTAGAGTTATTTGTTTATTTATTTTTATGCTAATGTATGGAATTGTATTGGTTTCACACAATAGCTATGTATGTGTGTTTGAACTTTAACCCGTTTTACAGCTACAAGAGATTCATCAAATTTGTTAGCACATGAGGCTGCATTTGCATTGGGTCAAATGCAAGATGCCGAAGCTATCCCGGCTTTGATAGCACTACTCAATGATCTCTCTTTGCATCCCATTGTTCGTCACGAAGTAAATTCCAACTATTTCCTTTTAGAATTTTGAGTCCCCAATTAAATTCAAACACATAGCTACATCAAATTCTAACCGGGGAATTAATGTGCAGTACCTTAAGAACTATACCTAAGTTACTTCTAAAGTGTGTAATCTTATTATAATTGTGTAGGCGGCGGAAGCATTGGGTGCAATTGGGTTGGAGAGTAATGTTCTTGTTTTGAAGAATAGTTTGGTCTCAGACCCGGCTCAGGAGGTGCGGGAAACATGTGAATTGGCTCTCAACCGAATTGAGCAATTAAAGGGTGATGGCGGAAATGGTGAATCTTCCACGGAAGGAAGATCACCTTTTATGTCAGTTGATCCCGCTGCACCAGCTTCTTCTTGTTCTTCCGTAGATCAACTAAGGTTTATTTCGTTGTTGGCTATGGCTAGAAGTATTTTTACTTGTGCCTATTGTGCTAGGTTTATGAATTTGCTCTAATTAACTTCAGGGAAGTACTTCTGGATGAAGAAAAAGGCATGTATGAGAGGTATGCAGCTCTCTTTGCACTTCGAAATCATGGTGGAGATGATGCTGTTTCTGCAATAATCGATTCTTTGCATTCAAAAAGTGCTCTACTGAAACATGAGGTTTGTTTAGTATCCTCTTATCTTTTTAGTATTTTTATTGATTTGATTTGTGTAATGAAAATGTTAATAGTTACATTTGGTTTCTGGTAATGTTAGTGTTTCTTACATCTATATGGTTAATTTTCATATGGTTTTCTTTTACAGTATGGCTTTAAGAAATGTGTTAATCTTAGCTAGTTAAAATGGCTATGAGAAGCTTCTTATTGAAGATGATGTGAAAATTGTAATTAACAGTTTAGGTCTATGCTCCTTTGAAAATTTAAGCATTGCTGAGGATTGTAAACTAGTCATTTATGATAATAACTTGGAGGTCAATATTTTCACATATTGATGGGGGAGGTAATACCGTAATAGAGTTGCTGGGTTTATTTTTTTAAATCTAAAATAGGACATCTTATTAAGGAAAAAAAAGTTTGGTTAGATGATTTTTCCAGGAGAATTGATGAAGATTATTTATGAGGATTTACCGATTTTGTGACAAGTGCTGTACCCAAAGTCATTTGTCTCAACTTTTTCCTCTTTCTAAATAGAGGAAAGAGAAAAGAGGGGGTTGGGAAGGGGGGGGGGGGATTTATGCCTAGTCTGGCACAGAGTTGTTTACAGCTTGTCTGACATGAATCTGCTCCCACTTCTGGGTGTTTCTTCATTTTTCAAAAGTTGGTAATGTTGCTATTTACTGTAATTTTCAGGTGGCCTATGTATTGGGCCAACTGCAAAACAAAGTTGCTTCAGCTGCACTTTCCAATATACTCAAGGATTTGAATGAGCACGCCATGGTTAGACATGAAGCTGCTGAAGCTCTTGGTTCCATTGCAGGTATGACCACTTGATATTAATCCGTGAGTGTGCCATGTGACTTCTATTATCACAATGCTTTAAGAACTGGACATTTTTCAGAAACTAAGTAGGGCTTGTTTTTGGTTGAGCATTGTATCGAATACACCTGCATGTGTTTCCCATGAAAAAGTTTCCCTGATTTCAATCTAGTTGATTAGTTGTTATATATATATATATATATATATATCAAGAAACAAGGTATGTCTGCTCTCAGGAAAATAAAAAAAAAGATAAAAAGAGGTGTGTCAGTGTTGTAGAAGAGATGTTTTCTGGGTTGTTAACATGAAATGCTTGTACCGTTAGAGTAATGTGTAGTAATGGGGACTCACATCTAGTGACTCTCTTCCTCTATTCCTTAGCTCTCTTTCTTTGTAATTAACGTATTTTTATGTTTTTGCTTTTCCATCTTTTTTGTACTTTTGATATGCTGGTGCTAATTTGCATCTAGCAGTTCTTTTTTAATATATTTTTTCTTACCTATACAAAAAAAAAATGTACAAAATTGATTAAGGTTGGATGAGATTCGGGAAAGATGTGGAAATTGTTGACCTTTATTTAAGATTTAGAATTTGTTTCAGAAAATATATTTTTCTTATTTGAATTTAGAGTTCTTTTCTTGAAACACCAGGATTCACTATTCTTCTTGTGTTTGGAAACTCATGGCATAGTTTAGCACCCTTCCTCATTTGTTCTCACTATTGTGCTAACCAGTTTAACAAGTGTTCCTATCACCAATCCTTTTCTGTTGGTGTCTACTCCTGCACCTTGCCAATATGCTAAGCCCCCCACCTCATCCATTTTACACAGTTCCTGGTGGGACTCTAGAGGCAATCTATAGATTGTTATTGCTGAGGCAGCAGGTATAGCTGGGCCAGAAAACGTTTTGTGGCCCACTATTGGACCAGTTATTTTGATAATATACTTTGTGAGTGTGATATAGTATTAGTGTCACTTTTGGGTCATTTAATTAAGTTATTGTGTTTTGCACATTCGTAGATGACCAAAGTATAGCACTTCTTGAGGAATTTGCAAAGGACCCTGAGCCTATTGTCTCACAAAGTTGTGAAGTTGCTCTAAGCATGCTTGAGTTTGAAAGATTAGGAAAATCATTTGAGGTATACTCTCTAGATTTGAAATATATTTAAAATATTGGTCTGTTTTCAAAAGTGACTGACAACTATTATCTGTGCAGTACCTTTTCATGCAAGCTCCCCTTGTGCATTAAATTATTACAATTTTTGACAAAGTAGTCATTGCATCTATGCACATATTTGAAGAATGAGCTGCGATATGAAAAAGAATGAGCTAATGATGAGCAAGCATGAAGTTTTGGGAAGGAAATAAGTGAGGAAAGAAGTAGGAATGTCAGAGAATTACACAATCTTGACCTTTGTTGCGGTGTTCTGCTAATTTATGACCATACTCAGTGAACTGATCTGAGTTCGTAAGTGTATCACTACTCTACCTGGGACTCTATGTAAGAACATGCTTGTAAACCTTCAATTGGTTTGTTGACAGTACTTTATAGCTTAATAGCGTTTTTGATTGTTTCTTGGGAGTTAAAGACACCATTTGTTGGCACTGTTGTTTCATCTCTTATAGACAGCCGATTGTAACCTTCTTAAGATCAAATTTTTTTTTTTTTTTTTTTTTAAATGGAAACGGTAAACAGATGCCCTAGAGGCATTGATTTACAAAATAGTTTTAAAAACTTTTTATGAGAAAAGATTAAAAGTAACAAAAAGTAACTACTTGTTTGACAGGTTTTTTTATTCCTCTTAAAAATTGCATCAAAAGTTTGTCTATTAACAAATACCCTAAAGGCACCCGATGCCCATTAATTAGACCCTATTATTATTAGTAATGTAAATATTTGCAAAAGAGCTACCTCATGTGAATAAGCACATAAGAAGTTGAAGAAAAAGGTCTAAAGAATTTAAAAGAGTATTGCACTGCAATTTTGCAATTATCATGAAATAGATGCTGTAGCAACCTATTTTTACTATGGTTTCTCATAATAAATAAGGGCACCTATTGATGAATAAAACTATACCTATTTTTACTATGGTTTCTCATAATAAATAAGGGCACCTATTGATGAATAAAACTATATATTTACTGGATTTTTCCAAACTCTCTTATGCATAAAACTGAAAAAAAACTAGCTAATGAGTTTAGCTAAACCAGCATCTCTGTCTGTGTATGTTAACAAATAGGCCTGTTAGAGCATCCACATCCGGATCTTATATCTCATCTTATTTTACCATCTCAAAAAGCTACTTTATCAATTATACCATACCATTTTACAATACACTCAACATCCCAAAATTCTATTATTTTACCATCTTATTAAAATATTATTTTTTTAATCTTTTTTTATTATTACTTTTCCAACCGTCATTTCTTTTTTCAAAATCAACTATTCCCAGCTTTTTCAAATGCTTGCATTTCCAACGGTCATCCTGCCAATAAGAGAGAGAGAGAGAGAGAGGTTGAACGGACTGTGCGCTATTAAAATAAAATTTTTTTGGATGGCATAGCGCTACAATGCGATCTCAGTAGCACTATGCCAAAAAATTTTGGCCGGTCCCAGGTATGGCTATCCAATTGCTGGAGTAATTTGGGCCCAAATGCCAAATATACTTTACAATTTGGCATTTGAGAAGCCCACTGTTGATGCTCTTAGGTAGAGTAGCTAAAAAACACATTTTCAGTTTTTAAACAATATTACACACATTTTCACATACTTTTTTACCCACACGTATTTCAAAAAACTATAAACAATATTATTCAAACTCTTCTACCAAACGGGATTTTCCAAACTCTCTACTTTTACTTTTTCTATCATGGTGGTTTAGATGAGTGCTTCTGGATGTATTTTTTTTTTTTGGTAAATTTATTTTGTTCTTGTGAGTGATAATCTTGGTTAAGTTTTGTCCTTTTGTTACCTAAGGCCATGGAGAGATGTTTGATTTTTGTATGCCCTTATATAAAATCCTTTTATTCATGTGTATTTGGTATAGCAAATGAAAAGTAGAAAGATAAAAAGTAAATTTCCATTATGCTCTTATATAAACAATTATATAAATAAGTCTATATTCAACCTACACAATTTTTTTTTAATTTTTTTTTTTATATATATGATCATTTTTTTTCTTTACAAATTACTAAGACTATAAAATTGTACATTCAATATCCAAACTTTCAAAAAATGTACACAATTTTTTTAATTTTAAGCAATTATATACATTCAATGTACATAATTTTTTTAAAGAATGTAAAATTTTGTACATTAAAAGTACATAATTTTTCAAAGAAACAGAATTTTATATAACCAATATACACAATTAAAATATATTTATACACACAAAATTTATGTGTGATTTTTTTTTTCACAAATTATTGAGAATGTAAAAGCCTATTTTTTGAAATTTTGTATACATTGTTATACAAAATTGTTTACATTCTTTGAAATTTGGTATACATTGAATGTACATAATTATGTACATTGTATGAAAAATTTTAAATATGGAATGTAAAGAATAGTATAGATTCTTTGAAAAATTATGTTAGTTGAATATACAAAATTGTATGCATTCTATGAAAAAGAGTATACATTGTTTGAACAAAAGTGTAAACTAAATGAACATAATTGTGTACATTATTAGAAAATTTTATTTAAATATAAAATAGAAATTAAAATCAATTAAAATAATATAAATTATTATAATGATATGTAATTTGTAAAAGTGTGAGGTCTGAAAAGCTAACATGACACAATATGGTGATGTCAGTTCAAAAGTTACACTTGATTTTAAATCAGTAACTCGTGCAATCGACTGTAAAATTTAACAAATTATGATTTTTCCTCTCTTTTATTATTTATATAAAAATGAAATACGATAATTATGTTAGCTATTAATAGTTTTTATTTTTTAAAGGACAAAGTTTTACAAAATTGGCTACAACCTTACTTAATAAAATAAATATTATTACATATTTTGAAAATCTAACCGTTGAATTGTATACATTGTTTGAACAAAAGTGTAAACTAAATGAACATAATTGTGTACATTATTAGAAAATTTTATTTAAATATAAAATAGAAATTAAAATCAATTAAAATAGTATAAATTATTATAATGATATGTAATTTGTAAAAGTGTGAGGTCTGAAAAGCTAACATGACACAATATGGTGATGTCAGTTCAAAAGTCACACTTGATTTTAAATCAGTAACTCGTGCAATCGACAGTAAAATTTAACAAATTATGATTTTTCCTCTCTTTTATTATTTATATAAAAATGAAATACGATAATTATGTTAGCTATTAATAGTTTTTATTTTTTAAAGGACAAAGTTTTACAAAATTGGCTACAACCTTACTAAAATAAACATTATTACATATTTTGAAAATCTAACCGTTGAATTGTATGTTCTTTACGCTTTTAATACACATGTCAAATTTTATATCAATCGGATATAATTTATTATATGATATATAAGATTATGCATAATTTTAAACTACAAAAATTTACACTTTAAACAATTTATTAATGACATAACTATTGATCTTTAATTTTTTTTTTTATAAATTTTACAAGTACGGAGAATATAAAAAGAAAAGGTAATCCAATGGTAGATTTGTCAAATAAAAATATATATTTTCATCTCCAATAAAAAGATTTAGTTAGATTGTAGCTTAAGCCTACAACTAATTTTGTAGAAAATTTGTCATTTTTTTAAAATATGAAAATTTAATAATTATGATATTATTAGAAATTTTTATTTTAATTATTACACAAATTTAATGGAAAGTTTAAATATAGAATATAATTTAAATTTAATTTAAGAATATGTATTAAATAATAGCAAAAACTGAGAAGTCAAACAAAAGTAAAACGGTCCCCCCAAAAAAAAAAAAAAACTGTTTTTTTATTTTTATATATAGCCCATTTGGCCATAGAATCGATTATTATATCAAACGGGTCGGGGGCGGGTTGATGGGTTTGGGCACTGTTGTTGTGACCCTTATTTTATTTTAGAAGAACCCTTATTTTAAAATAGATAAAAGAAATCTTCCTAGGATTCAGCAAGAAAAAGAAATATTCTTAGGAAAACCCTATTCTTTGAAACTTCACCGTTAGAGGGAGAGATATGGGGAATACAAGCAAAGACCTTCTTCACTTGGAGCACAAGCACAACAATCCTTCTACCTCACCCTTAGCCTTAGGTTTCTCTCTTTCTCTTTGGTGCCTTTTTTTTTATATGTATATATATATGTTGGACTGTTTTTATTTTATTTTTATTATATATGATGTATAATATTTTGTGTAGAGTCTACACTTCTCGTTTGTAAAAAAGA
Source organism: Quercus lobata (assembly GCF_001633185.2). Classification (NCBI taxonomy): domain Eukaryota; kingdom Viridiplantae; phylum Streptophyta; class Magnoliopsida; order Fagales; family Fagaceae; genus Quercus; species Quercus lobata. Next base: position 37,749,950 of record NC_044912.1, read on the forward strand.
CTCATTTCCTCAACCCCAGATACCCATTCCTGATGCAAAGCCCGTTACTGCCCCTGTACCCAAAAGCCAAGGTACCCACTACCCATCTTTCTCTTCTGAATTTATTATTAGAATGCATTATGAAACTGAATTACTACTATATGGTTTCATTCTTTTGTTTGTTTAGACTTTATTTATCTGCTTTTGCAAAGTCAGCACTATTTCCCCAAAATGGTTTTCTAGGCCATTGGTTTTTGTTAAAAAAATGAAAATAAGTATTGGGTAATTGTTTATTTACTTGATACTCTACTCAAATCCTCCTTGTAAATCACTTGTCTTGTTTGAATGTGGAACCGTTATTCCTTGCTCAGTTTACTGTTATGTAAACAAATTCTGGCTTAGTGAAGTTGGAATGAGCTTGTTTTGACAGATAGACATAATTTGAGTTATTTGCTTTGGCTTGTCACTTGTGGCGCCGTTAATAAGCAAAACATGTAAGAGATTTGGCTTGTCACTGGTAATTTTTTTTTTTTTTTTTTTTTTTTTACACACACATGTTTGTAATGGCTTAGCGTTAACCAAAAGCTATGATTACATTGAAGACAAATATTCTTATTAGTTTTTCCATAATGTATGACGTTTGTTTGAACTTGTTTAATATCTGCAAGATGAGTTGTTGGTCACAAGTTTTTGCGTTTTGAATATTTAGAACTTTGTTTACTACTGTTAAGATGATTCTAGAGGATAACATGGGGTCTCTCTTGTTACAAGCAAAACATAATTGTTAAGTTCTTTAAATTGGTGAATTGATGAACAAAGAAGATATTCCTTGCAAATTCCAAATTGGTCCTAATAGAGTTATCATCACTAGATCTCTTTCTAGTTTTGATGGAGCATTAGGCATAAATTTTACTGTCATATGCATGTGTTGATTTTTTGTGATTGTTGTTTTGGGTTGTTCATAGTAAAAAAGGACATGTTAATAAAGAAGGTGTATAGAGTATTATTTTAGATAGATAGAATGGTGGAGAAGAATATGTGTGGCCAACCTTGATTCGTCTGTTGTGATTCATAGTTGACCCCAAAATTTTGGGACTAAGTTTTGTTATTGTTGTTGTTTTGGGTGGTTAGTGCTGTCAGACAAATTGGTGAGCTAGCAACCTGCTCCCTTTTGGGCTTTTAAGCTTTACCTCCCCATTCCTTTAAAAATGTTAACCGTTGTTATACAGTTTGAAGGATAAGTTAAAACATTACAGGCATTATTCAAATAATTGTAGGAATGGTGAGCTGCTCAGCACCAAGCTTTCACTTTCTACATTGTACTTGATATTTCATGAAAAATATGAATTTTGCAACAACATGCAATAGGGGTTTTTATTTTTTGAAAAAGAAACTGAAGGGAATGAGACAGTGATGCTTCTTTAATAATTTGTGCTTAATTTGTTTGCCTTTGCTGCAGTTTTGGGAAAAGTTAAAGACTTCTTAGGAGTGATATCAGAGGCTAATGAAAGGCTTCAAGATGGTGCAAAGGTTGTGTTTTGATATTTTATGTTTAATTGAATTACATAGAGTCTCCTTTAATCTCTAATTCATGCTTTCTCTTCCCTTTCTTTCTTTTTATTTTTTTTTTATTTTTAAATTTTAAATTTTCTATTTACTTCTAACCTGTGTATATCTATAACTAAAATGCAGGACAATTCTGAGAACTATGATATCGAAGTGCTCACTGGAAATGAATCTGAAATCATTGAATTGGTAAGCGTTCTCTTTCTGCCTACTTAACTTTGCAATCAACGATATCATAACTGATCTTTTCAGTGCTTCTTAATATAAGGATTTGATGCTTGGTATTGCTGATCTTCATACCCCTGAGGCTGTTGCTGCTGCTGAATCTGCAATTGCTGGTTGTCACCCTGTGATTCCATTGGCTGCTAGCAATAGCGGGACAGATTCAGAAGATAGCAGTGATAATGATGATGATGATGGTGAAGCATGCCTTCCTGTGAATCTTAAAAGATCAAAGTCTAGCCAAGACCATTCTTTGAGTGTAGATGTCAATCAATCAGAAAAGCGTCAGAAGATTGTTGAGCTATCATGAAAACTTTGTCCAGTAAATGGAGTTGGAATCCGGAATGAATGTTATGAGATGTAGTTGAAGGAAACAAGTATTTAGGTATGTGTCAAATTATCGTAATGGTTGCATCAGGAGTCGAAGACTTGACTAGGAAGGGAGCTTAGTGAATGATTTTGGGAATGTTTTAGAATTTTATTACTGCAGTGTTGAGCGAAACAATGGTAAAGAAAACTGATGTGGAGAGTTTTTTTCTTATGTAGAGTTTTAGACAAGGCATCTAGTGAAAAAGGGGCACTATGGGTTGTCACTTGTCTGTGTATTGTATAAGTTGTCTTTGATAATGTTCTTAATTTGATCAAGTATGTAGTTATGTTTTCAGGTAGTTTCTAATGCTGTTACTTCCCCACTGTCCATGTACTCGTGTATACGTGTGATATATATAAAACATAACATAACATAACATTGCAGCTCCTTTTAAGGACCAATTCTTGAAATTCAGTTTCTCCTTTTTTTTTTTTAAGATGCCCTGTACCATTTCAGTTTTTCCCCTGGGTGCAGTTGTCAACATGAATTCAAATCCTCAAGTAGGCAATGAAGAGATGGCAAGTGCGTTTCCAACAACTTTTATTTTTAAAAAAATTAAATCTATTTACTTGTGTAGCGTTTTTAAAAACTTACTTTTTATGAACACAATTATACTTAAATTTGTTTTAACAAATAAGTCAGGGCTGTTTGGATTTGCTGTTTTCATAACTCATAATTCTGTTCCTATAACTCATAACTCAAAAATGGTGGGACCTATGATTGAGAAATCCAATTTCTATCGCTCAATATTTTTTATACTATTCATGGACCCCACACCTGTTACTGTATCAGAGCACTTCTGTTTTGTTACCCGCGGAACATTTTCATCAAAATTTCTCTTTTCTCATTTCCTCTTCCCCTTCAGCCCTGTCACTCTCCCAAAGCAGAAACCCAAACCCAGAAAAATGTCTCAACCTCCCTCGCCTCGTCAGGACCATCATCACCAGTGAACAACACCCAAGTCTCCGATGTGTATAGCGGCGCGATCTCCTCCGTCATGACCCATTTCCCAGCGACGCCGACGAGGAAACCCAAACCCATAAAAATTTCTCAAGCTTTCTCGACTCGTCAGGACATCACCAGTGAACAACACCCAACTCTCCGACGTGTACAGCGGCGCGATCTCCTCCGTCGTGACCCATTTCCCAGCGGCACCGACGAGCAACAACAACAACGTCACCCATTTCCCCATTTTGTCACGAACGATCTCCTCCGACCCAAGACGGTGCTTCCCTCCCTCACTTAGCTCAGCTCAGGTATTCCTTTTTCATTTTCTTTTCTTTTCAATACTTTCTTTATTAAACTTTGTTTATGAAGTTCGTTTTTATTTCCTTAACTGTTGTGTCTTAAATATCTTTGTTGCTAAAGGGTTTTTTTTTCCTATTTTGTAGATCTGCTAGTTGTTCTATACTTTTAATAATAATACTGTTTGTGTTTGTGGGAAAAAGCCCTCTGATCTTTGTTTGGTACCTGGGAAAACATAGTAAAGTGCTATTTTTATGTTTTAGACAATAACTGAATTATTGTAGACTAAAGTCGGAAGCTTTTTGATGTAGGAGCTATGGACTGACTTGTTGAATTTATTGTAAATATTGGTTTGCATACTCTATATGCTTGTAGCTCTCCAAGTTTACTCTTTATGGTTTTGAATAGAAATACCCACTTTAATTTTTAAATTCTTTGTTGATATTGCGAGCTATAAATGTATTTTCTGGAACTGTTAATGGTGTTTGGATCCTGTTTTAATGAGTGAATAAAATCATTGTTACAGGACACCTACATAATTTACTTTATTTGGTTACGTTGTTTGCTATATACAAAAGCAAGTTTGTAATGCTAGTGATTAGTTGGTATTGTTCATATTGTATTTGATTGGAAGCTGGCAATGGGTATGGGTTTATGTTTTTGCAGGAGATTGAATCCCCAGATCCTTGAACAATTTTTTTTGTCAATAATTTGCATAGATGTTCATATATTTTCATGTCTGCTTTTGTGTGAAAATTATGTTTTAGTGATATTATTTGTTACTCTAAATAACCCATTTTCCCACTGTTTGAAGTATGCCGATTTGCTTCAATGGTTTGATCTACTGAACTCCCGTGGTTATGGGTTTATTTTATTTATTTTTTAAATAATTTATGGAACTAATTTATGGTGCTTTTCTGTTTGATTTTTTTTTTCAATTAAGCTGGTTGTTCTTGTTACCAACCAATTGCTCTGTAGATATTGATGGTGCTACTTTATTTGATTTTGTTTGCTATGAATTATGAATTATGAATTATGATTTTGTTTGCTTTGTTGATTTTGTTTGCTATGAATTATGAATCTTAAAGGTCCATTGGGATTGAAGTATTGGAAATGGTAAAAACTTGTTGAGGTAAAGGCTCAAAAACAAAGATATAAGAAAGGATAAGTTAGGATTGATGGAAAAATGGTTTGGAAATTATGTTCTCAACCATTAGAAACAAAGAAAAATGGGAATCATATGAGGTTCGAAGAAAGTCTACAACCATACTAATTGGAACTTAAGTTAGTTGGATTTGAAGAAAGTCTACAACCATACTAATTGGAACTTTCACATTTACATGTTGAAACAGTGCGGCTTTGGAGAGAAATGGACGAATTGGATTATTTGTTGCATTTCTACAATTAGGTTTTTGATTCTAGCTAATGGCAGCTTGAATGGAAATGTGGGATTTTTTTTTTTGTTTTGTTTTTTTTATTTTTTTTTATTTTTTTAGTTCTAAAGGTTTATGTCAAGGTGATCCATTGTCACAATTGTTATTGATGATAGTGATGGAGGCACTGAGTAAGTAATTCGTAAGAGCAGTGGCAGGGCAGTATCTTGTGAAGTGCAGGACAGCATCTTGCTGGTTTCACAGTGGGAAGTAGAACATGTGATATGTTGATGGTTTCTCTCACCTCTTATTTTTATACGATACTTGATTTTTTTTTTTGTGGGAATGCCTGGAACAACTTAGTTAAAGAACCTTTGAGCTTTATTGGCAGGGACGGAGCTAGAGCCAAAGGTTTGGGGGGGCAAAGTTTGGACTTTAAAAAAAAAAAAAAGAAAAAAAAATTGCAACTTCAAGAATAAAAATTTTTTCTGGTCAATTTAATATTTTATCATCTATTTGGGTCAACAATTCAAATTGTATTGTTGAGATTGGGTATGTTTTTAAGACCACATTATCTAGCCTCATGTTCTATTATAGTCTCTTCTCTTGTGGGTCCATTAGACTAATTGTAGGAGTGCATAGCATGTTGGTTTCTATGAAGGGGTCATGTATGTGTGTAGTTGGTGTCCATACAAGTAGCACTAGAAGATCGAAGTGCGATGATGAGAAATAATAGGAGCCAACAACTAAGTTGTGTGTGAAATAATAGGTGCCATTAGTATTTGAGTTTATCTACTAATATACTATTGTTATATTAAAGTTAGAATTTGGTATTGTCATTGACTTATTGTTATCTTTTACTTATTGCAACGTTAGAGTTTATTTTCAGACGTCAGGAGCCCTAATAGGTTGGGTAGTTGAGTCATTGTAGCTTATAGCACAGTTCCATGTATAAAGCAGCTTTTCCCAACAAGTATTTTGGTTGGCAGTGCGTAAGTGAAAGACAGGTTGCAATGGTGATCTCATGCGTTTTTTTTTTTTTTTGAGAAACACTCATTCATTATATTTATATAAATAAAAAGATTAATCCTCTATTTGTCTTCTTGTTAACTCTACAAATCTGAGAAATTTTTTTCACAACAAGCCCTTCATATTTTGAAAACCAGAGAACTTTCAAAAAATGAGGAATTTAGGATATACATTCTGCATCCTACTTACACTTATTGAGGCATACCATTTTTTAATTCCATTTTATTCAATTCTTTCGTGATTTATTCAATTCTTTGGTCATTAAGAAATAGAATTTAGGCTAATTTTGATATTGAGAATCCAAAAAAATGTAGTACAAGAAATTGATTTGGGTTAAAATTAAAAAGCTTGTTTTTAATTCCTTTTGTTTTGTTTCATTCCATTGCTCTGTTCCTTGTATATATAAGTAGAGCTGTACTTTTTCTATTCATTTGATGAGAAATTTCTTTCTCTCATCTTCATATCCGAGTAAGAAGAGACTAATAATGACCAAGTTTAATTTTTTTTTTTAGGCTAATTGAACATTAAATATACCTATAATATGTCTTCTGCCAGTGTGTTATTATTGGACTTATTGCATGAGTTTCATTTTCTCAGCCTATAATATGTCTTCTGCCACTACTTATGAGTCCACTTCTAGTGGCCATATGTGCGATATGGATCGGTGTGTGGAAAGGACCTCCCTATCTACCCATAATTTCGGTAGGAGGTTCTATGGATATCAACAGTGGTCGCCGGTTAGTATTACATGATTTTATTGTCGTTACATATTTGACTTGTCATATTCTTACTATCTTTATTAACCATCTTTTATATGTCTTCAATGTTGTATGCAGGACTCCGATCAGGCATGTAAGTTCTTCAAATGGTTGGACAAGAACACATGCCCACATGGCCGTGCAACAGCACCACTTGTCCATGAAAGGTTTATCCGATATAAGGCCGAGGCCGTAGCTGCAAGAAATGAAAGGGATGAGGCTCATGCAAGGGAAGCAGAAGCACGGGTGCTCCTAAGGATAGCAAAGCGCAAGGATGAAAAAACTAAGCTCGTACTCCGGATTGTTGAAGACAAGGTCTACAAGTATAGGCTAGCTTTATTTTTCTCTTGGACTATGCTTGGCATTTATTTTGTATTCTCTACTGCTTTTAGGGGCCATGGCCATACACAACTGTGTCTGCCATGACCCATTGACGATCACGTGTGTAATGTAAATATCTTTCATATTTAAGCTTCCTTTTTTGGTTGGATCATCTTTTTCTTTTCTTTTTTCAAAGAAGAGTTTGATCAGCTATCTAGTTGTTGTGATCCAAAATTTTGCAATAGTGTATCTTGCTATATTTCTAGATTACTATATACTTGTTAAATGATGTGGGAAATGATGAGGTGATCTTGGGGAAAGTTGGATGAAACAAATGTGAAGCAGCGTGCTTTGTGCAGATGTGTTCAGTTTTGTGGGGCAATTTATGACTGATGCGTATATTTGTGGGGCAAATTTAGCACTTCCCCCTCTACATATCATAATTCCTAAATCGAATGTTATCCTTATTTTCTTCTAATAAGTCAATATTATCCTTTATGATCTAAGTGATGAAGTAAAGATGTTCTTTCTTATTTACTGGTTTTGGTTCGAATATGAAAGTATTTTGTACAACAAAACCAAAAGTAATCCCGATCAGTAACTTCTTATTCAAATGGATTCTATTCCATTTTTTTAAAAATAAATCTACAAACCTTGTATAAGTGAGACATTAAACTGTATTAAGATTATCAACAAGTACACTTATGTTTCTCAAAAAAAAAAAAAAAAAACAAGTACACTTATTTTCCTAAAAAAAAAAAAAATTCCCTCTTTAAGTTAACAGCAAAAACTTTATTTGATGTAGATATAATATTTAAGTGTATCATGGTTGCTTGGATGGATGGTTTTCACAGCTTTGGTGGGCGGGTCTGTTGCAATATATTGGTTGCTAAAGAGTGCAAATCAACAAATAATACAAATACAAATCCAAATCACAAAAAATGCATTATAAAAAAAAAAAAAAATCCCTGCAACCTACATGCCTTTTGACGAGGGTCCAACTCAATTGCCTTATCGAATTTCACTACAGAACCAAGAACATCACCCTTAACAATAACAAAGCATTCCAAATTATACAGACCCAAAATACTTATAAACCAAAAGTACATAATATTCCAAATTACACAGACCTAAAATAGTGCAGTAAAATTACAAGTTAGGCTGAAAACCCAAAATACTTATATTCATCTCACATTGCCACGAGCAACATAATCATTTCATATTGTGTCAGTGGTATTGTCCCTAACTTGGCCCATCGCTCACTTTGATGCACTTGACATTTCTAGTACATGCATTTGGGTCGCTGAGCTTGTTGATGCTCCAACATCTCCACTGCCTTCGCCATTGGTCGCACTACCTTCGCCATCACTCTCTCCTATTGTTCTGAACAATTCATCACTCCGATTGTTCATGCGTATGAAATTGTGTAGAGCACAACACACAATAACCACGTACCGCTGCCTAATTGGCTTGAAGTTTGGCATTAAATTCAGAATGGGGAAACGGGCTTTCAACACTTCAAAGGACCACTCAATAACCATCCGTAAGGACGAATGCCTGTAGTTGTACAACTCTTTCTTTGATGTTATCCGTCTACCGCTTGAGTTGAATTCCTGCACATGGTACCTAGTTGACTTGTGAAGGGGGGAGAAAACTAGTGCCAATTGGTAGACCTGAATCCACTAAGTAGTACGACCCTACACACACACACACACACACAACTAGTAAGCACGTAATTAAGTTGTTCATAAACATACTACTTAGACGTGGAGGATAAAATAATTTTAGTTAAAGTCACAGTAATTTTAGTTAAAGTCACAGTATAGTACCTGTTGGTGGCTATGAGAATCCATGCTTCCGGTCACTGATTGCATCCTCGAAAACCCTTGAGTCATTCGCACTGCCCTCCCACCCACCATGGACAAATGTGAACTGCATGTCCATGTTACACACACAGAGCACATTAGTTGTTATAAGACTCTTGCGGTCCCTGTGTGCTTGAGTCTCATTTGCAGGAGGGCGGGCACTCATGTGCGTTCCATCAATTGCTTCTATACATCTCTACACATGAAAGTTTTCATTAATCTTAGCAAGCATATATCAAATATCATATTATTTTACTGTTATGTCCAGTTAGTTAAGTAAGAGAATGTTTTGTACCTCAAATCATGGCCAGTACTTGTTCACTTGAAGATGTTCAGGAAGGCCTGTGACATTTTGATCAGGTTTAATTAAATGCTTCGCGTAGTGGTGAACAGCTTACAACGCCTTACAAAAATGCCGGCACATGGTTTCTGTTGAGTGCTGAAACCTGTCGGCAACACATCTAAAGCGGGTGTTGTGTCCAAGTATGTACAATAACATGGCCACGACCTGAGTGGCATTCACCTCACCACGTTCGTCCCTCAAGTAACCATGTTGAGCCAACTCATCCACTAAATGTAACAGTAATTTAGGTGTTATGCGGAACATCTCATAACAGTTCATAGCATTACCTTCAATGACCTCGTCCATATACGCCTTACTGGTCAACGCATTAGCACGCATTGGTTGTTTATTATAATGCCGCTGCATATACGCATATATCTCTCCAACTATAAGATTCACTAAATTAAACTCTGCCTCTTCTTCACGTTCGGAATCCGAATGTGTCCAATCACCATCATCAAGTTCACAGTCATTGCTGGAACCAACGTTGTTGAAGTATGCATCATCAAAGTCATACTCTTGGATCGCCCGCCACCAGTCATTTCCGGACACCATAAGTCATCTATACATTAGCACAAACACACTATTCAAGTAGGTTATGTAAAGAGAGATATAAAAGTAAATATGTAAATCTTAACAATCTACACCTCAACATGTAATTCAACAAAGTTATGAGAGACCACCTACATAGGAAATAGAAACCTATCAAATAGTCCTACTAATAACATCAACCATAGATTATAAAAAGACAAAAAAAATAAAATAAAATAAAACAAGTACATTGCATAATATAAACACCTAATTCAACCATCACCATAATAAACACCTAAAAATCAACAAACCCAAAATCCGAATCCGTCACATAATATAACACAAACCATACAAACATCACAAGTTCATAAATAAGATAAACCTTCGTATTATCTATACGAAACACAAACCATACAAACATCTCAAGTTCATAAATAACATAAACCTTCGTATTATCCATACGAAACATAATATAAATGTAAATAGAACAACTCGAATCCATAGTACATAAAAACCAAATAACTTAGACACAGGTGATACAATGCATCATCGATCCTCCTCCGGGTTTAGAATGTCCTCAATCCAAGATTTCCTCCTATGCTCCGGCATACACATAAACACTACCCTATTATCCTTTTGCTGCAAAACCTTTGACATCTTGATGTAGGCCTTGTTACTTAGATCCGGATACGTGTTCAGCACGTCCATTGCCTTGGTGAGTGAACAAGGATCATCCCCTATAACGGATTGAGCGAATTGGTCGGATGAACCGGTAGTCCTGCCGAGTTTACCACTATACCTACGTTCGGACATTGCGTTGTACTCTTTTAGGGCCGCAGTCATTTCACTTGCCCTATCCGACTTCTTCGAGGCCTTCTTACCCTTGCCACTTGCATCTTGCACATGACGTTTTTCCGCCCTCCGGGTTACCTTCTCAACCTTAGCATCCTCCACAGTTTGTGGGAAACTATCAAAGTTAGGGGTGTAACAGTCATCATCCAGATGAGTGGGTGCACTTGCATCAGCATTGGCATCTGTATTGGCATTGGCAAGCTCTTCTTCTAGGGCACACTCCTCGTCACTATTCAGGGGAGGAGTGTTTGAGGAGATCTGGAGGTTCCCAGTCGCAGTACTAGTGGCGAACAACTGCTGCAGTGATGGGTAGTCTGGGCATCCCTGTTTCCTCAAGTTAGCTGCACCACGATTGGCCTGCAATATTCTTGAAAACATTAGCACACTGAACACAACAGTTCATATATTACCAACTTGGAGGCAAATTGCATAAATAAATAATTGCAATAGGTTATAATTAATAAACAACAATAAACATACCGCAATCACATTCTGCCACACCTCGTCAGAACAAGTCACTGTTTGGGTCTGCTCGTCCCACCCCAACCCCGTGTGTCTTAGCAATTGGCTCCACTTGCGTTGTTTGAGTCAGAGCCTATTGGCTTCTGTTGAACTTGCTTAAAGACAAAATCTTTCTCGGTCCTTCGGTTAAGTTCAGCTGTAATTGATGCCCATGTAGGACCCTTGAACACACCGCTTGGCATGTTACCCTTAAGTTGTTCCTCCAACATGATCTCAATAAAAATATGTTCTACATGTGGAGGCCACTTTTTCTCATCTGTCTCTTGTGATTCATGTGCCATCTATTTGAAATATCTCACGTGGTAAGCTCATGATAGATAATAATTTTAACAATTGATTAATAGGACTATAGGATTCATGTACCATGTAGAATTAAAGAGTCCAAAAAATAAAAAATATTCCACAGTTAAATCAACATGGATAAGAAAAAGCATGCACGAAATGTAAGAAATAGTGGCAATATATAAGAAATAGTGGTAATATATAAATACTTCATCGAGGTTTACCACATATATTGTGTGACCAGATATACAAAAGATGGAAGATCGAAACAATGAGTTAGTAAACGGTTGTAAGTGGCCACAAATACAACTAGGTTAGTGCATGGTTAAGTACATGGTAACCCATAACAAAGTACGCTACTGAACATAATTGGAACAAAATATGTCAGCAGTATATCAAAAAAGACATGCACTACATTAGTTCAACTACGCATCCACCTCTTACTGAGGCGGGTCATCAGACAATCGGTCTGGAGAGGACACGGGGGAAACATTAGGCCCAAGAGCTCTGGTACGGACCCCCATTGATCTTTGATAATTCCGTCGAGTATGCTTCCATCTCCTCATTACCCGCCTCACAGTAAAGGCCTTTCCCAAGCGGGCATTAATAAAGTTTGTGATCTCCTCCCACACGTGCGCATTGGCATGATAAGGACGTAAATTCCCACAAACAAAGTGTCCAAGTATGGAGTCACACAACATATCCTCACAATTGGCATCCCATGTTCTCAACTCCGCAACCATCTTAAAGAACAACACACACATCTCATACACAATCATATCACAAGTACAATAAAGATATCCCAGTATTTTTAGATGAACAAATATTGAGCATATGATCCATATTAATATGTATATATGACTGCAATGACATGTACTGACTTATGTTCTTTGAAATCCATAAACAGTATTAAAGATATAAGACAAAAAAGAAGGCACAAATCATCGTATCAGTTGTTAATAAATTCAAACCAAACAGTGTGTAGTGCTAGAACTAAATTAATGTGATTTACAAAGGCCACCATAACTAAAAAACAAAAGCCACCATAACTAAAAAACAAGACTTTCCCCTCTGTCTAAGCAAGACTTTTTTTGTTTTTGTTTTTGTTTTTTTGCTATGTACTTTGTAGGAATTTCCTAGTACATGAAATTAATGTGATTTACAAAGGCCACCATAACTAAAAAACAAACATCAGAGACCAAACATTGTGTATTAAGTAGCATAAAAAAGGCAAGCACCAAAGTTTCCAACCTAGACCACAAGGTGCGGATGGCTTAAGAAAAAAAAATTCAATATTTTCTATAGTGTTTTTCAATTATAATTGTTTGTCATGTCAAGAAATGCCAAAGTGCCAAATGTTACATCAGAGACCCCAACACACATGCGCACCCGGGAAAAAAAAAATCCTTAATTCAGAAAAGGAAAGAAAGGCAAGAAGCTGTTGAATAAAGCAAAAACAGATAATAAGATAAAAACTAGCAGATTTCAGAAATTCATTATTATTAAATAAATAAAAACTTTGTTAGTATTTTTTTTAATATCATACACGAGATAGCATATAATGGCCTTTGCTAAAAAAGTATCATCTGTTCATAATATGGTAAGCTGGGTTTGAAGCCCTACAATCTCAAACAGAACAATGGGCTAGTGCAGAAATTTAAAACTTAAATTTTACAGAACAATGGGCCAGTATGGACTAAGTATTTTATAGAACAATCAACTTGTCAAATTAAGGTTGTCTTCAAACTTAAATTTAAAACTAGTGCAAAAATCAAACATACAAAACCAATCAATTTCAGGTCACTAAGACAAGCCGAAGCCCAGCCAAAGCATGGTCTAACAAGCCTTTCAATCTTAATTAAAGAAAAAACTGCAAACCCATAACCATTGAAGCAAACCCATAACCACGGTTTCAATAAATCAACTAAAATGCTTACCCAAACATCAAACAAAGGAAAAAAGAAGAAGAAAAAACTGCAAACCCATAACCATTGAAGCAAACCCATAACCACGATTTCAATAAATCAACTAAAATGCTTACCCAAACATCAAACAAAGAAAAAAAAAATTGCAAACCCATAACCATTGAAGCAAACCCATAATCACGGTTTCAATAAATCAACTAAAATGCTTACCCAAACATCAAACAAAGAAAAAAAAAAGAAAAAACTGCAAACCCATAACCATTGAAGCAAACCCATAACCACGGTTTCAATAAATCAAATAAAATGCTTACCCAAACATCAAACAAAGAAAAAACTGCAAACCCATAACCATTGAAGCAAACCCATAACCACGGTTTCAATAAATCAAATAAAATGCTTACCCAAACATCAAACAAAGAAAAAACTGAAGAAGCAAACAGAGAAGCACTGCATTACCGTGACATGGCGGCGCGGTTGGCTGAGCTCGGAGCGGTGAAATAGTGCGTGAGGAGGTGAGGGCAGTGAGAGCTTCTTCTAGGAGTACTGGAATGGAGATGAAGCTCTGCTTTACTGAAGTGAAGAGAGAAGTCTGAGATGATTGAAGAGCCGTTGAAGAGAGTATGAAAAGGAGCGCACCACGTGAATTTGTTCTGACTGTGGGACCGGGTAAGTAGTTTTATTTACAAAAATACCATTGAGTTATAAGTTATGGAAACTGAAAACAGCCAAAATGTGTTTTCAGTTTCCATAACTCATAACTCAAAAATCAGAGAATTGAGTGATGGAAACAGAGTTATCGTTTGGCCAAACAACCTTTTTGCTATGAGTCCCACCGTTTTTGAGTTATGAGTTATGAAAACTGAGAACTGAGTTACGGAAACAGCTAAACCAAACAGGCTCTTAAGTGTTTTCAGTTTCCATAACTCTGTTTTTAATGGCATTTCCGTAATTAAACATACACCAAGGGACCCACCAGCCGCAACTTTTGACTCACTCTCCTTTCTTTTCTTTTCTTTTTTTCCTTCTCCACTTTTCTTTCTTCTTTCTCTGTTCTTCCGTTCAGTCTTTCTTTCTTTTTCTTCTTCCTTTTTCGTCTTTCTCACCTCAGTTATTTCTTTCTCTTTTTTTTCCCTTCCTTTTCACCTTTCTCATCTCAATTTGTTCTTTTTTTTTCCCCTCTTCCTTTTCGCCTTTCTCATCTTGGACCCATAAAAAAAAAAAAAAAAAAAATCAAGAAACAGGGCTGAAGGGGTGGGTTGCTTGAATCGGTCTGAGTTTGGTGTTGAAGGACAATTTGAATTTCGGTCTTAAATCGGTGGGTTGCTTGCCGGTTTGGGTGTGAGTTTTTTCTGGGTTTGGTAAGTGGTGGTGGTGAGCGGTGGAGGGCTTTTTTTTGGGATTTGTTGTTTGTAGTGGATGGTGATGGTGGTGAAGGGTCTGACTCATTTACAGGTATGGGGCTCACAAATAGTTGAACAAATATTGAGTGATGACAAGTTGAGTGATGGTGCCAAACAGACTTTGTGTAGAGTGATAGGGTATTTTAAGTGATAAGTGATGAAAAAAAAAATCCAAACAGGGCCTAGGGAAGGAGGTGACATGGCAACAACTCAACAAGTAGCCCCTCAAATCCCAAACGAAACTTTGGAATACAAAAGTTGGACGCTGATTATAAATTAAATTATAAACTAGCGCAATGTCCCATTGTATCCTTGTAGTTGTAGACCAAAAACGAGTGTTGATATTTTGGCCCAGTAATCAATAACAAGAGCATACAAATTAGAACTAAGAAGAGATATGTGGTGCTAAGAGTTCTGTAACTCATCACCGCACATTCTTGGTGTGATGGTCACTTCACAAGTGTAAGTGCTTGTGGGGTGTGAGGGGTAAGGGCCATGGTTCAAGTCTCCAAGAAGGAGCTTACACATATACACTTAGATTATACTAGAGTAAAATTTCTATTATGTATAAAAAAAAAGGGGGTTCTGTAACTCGACTGGTTGACACTTCTTTATGTTTCCAACAAGACATTTGTGGTTCCAATCTCTCATCCTTATTGTATCTATCAAATTATCCTAGAAAAAAAAAAAAGAAAGAAAAAGGAAGAGAGATGGGGTTTAGTGGTTATTAAAATTAGAACAATAGTGTAATCCACTTCCAGTCATACGAAGCCAAAGTTAGTCCATATTAAACTACCCAAAAATTGCCCAAGTGCTACAAATCCAATTTCCCTAGTAATTCTTAAGTATCACTCCTAAGACCTATAGGTTTTAGGTTACCAATTATATTGTTATCCTTGTTAAGCTTGATAAATGGTGGTTTAGGTGGCAATGATTTGATCTAGATAAAACAAGTAGGTGGTGGTATTATTTATTTATTTATTTTTTGAGCCCTAGTTGGTGGTATGTTGGTAGAAAGACAAATTAGAAAGAAAATTTCGTTAACAATATTGGTTATTTGGAAAATAGTTTAGTGTATTGGTGAAGTTCATGATGCCCTCTTAAGTCTTAACCCTTAAATTGGCCATCCAAACATTGCCTCTCTTTTGTTGTATTTGAAGGGGACTCCCTCAATATCATTGAGGCTCTCCATCACTCTTTAGTTAAGGCGCTAGATTTTATTACCCTTTTTTGCCATATTTATTTGCTTCTCTTAATCCCTCTTCTTGTCAGGATTTTTGTTTTGTAAACAAAAATATTAATTGTTTGGCCCACAATTATTTTTGGTCGGTTTATTGTAAGTGAGATGAGCCTATAAATATCTGTTATCTTCCTGATTGAATCTCTTCATTGAGATAGTTTAAGACCATTTTTTCCATGATTGATATTATTTTTACTCATTTAAAAAAACTCGACGAAGTAGTACTATGCTAATGTTATAATATAATACATGGATTAAAAGAAATATAATAAATAAAATTGAAAATTACAATAAATAATAAAAAATAAATGAGCAAAAATGACTGAAGTTGCATCATGAAAACATATTGTGTAAAAATAAATTATTAAATTTACTTTTAAATCTGTTTTTTTTTTGGAAACTTTGGCTTAAGATTCTCAAAAAAGTTTTTAATAAAGGCGTGTGATACTGCTTTGAAAGCTGGCAACCCATTTAGAAGCCATGGAACAGCAAACGACAGGGGAGAAAAGCGTTACTCACACGTGTGTGAAGCTCCCGAATGGTTTTTGTTTTTGAAAGTAAAATAATAATAATAATATGTGGGCACCACTACCTAGAATTGAAGAGTATAGAATAGAATAGAACATTTGTGAAGTGAGGTAGACAGAAAGAGAGAGAGAGAGTGAGAAGTGAGAGTGTGAATGGCGAGCCTAGTAGTTCAGAAGCCATGGAAAGCGGAATACGCGAAGTCATCACGATCGTCGTGCAAGACGTGCAAGACTCCCATCGACAAAGAGGTCCTCCGCCTCGGCAAAATGGTCCAAGCCACCCAATTCGACGGCTTCATGCCCGTAAATTATCTTTTTTCATCTTCTCAAACCCTTTCCCATTTTCTTTCTCTCTTTTGCTTCCTTATCTAATATTTAGGGTTTTCGCTCTAAAGATTATGCTATTTCGTTTCTGATCATCGACTTTTTGTTATTTTTAGTAATTCTCATTCTCATTTCTTTCGTATTTCTACTTTCTATTGCTGTTGACTGTTGTGTTGTTTTCCATCTTTTACAATTTTGGTTTTTGGTTCTTCTATATTTTATATTATGTTTTTCATTTTTTGCATTTGGGTTTCTTTTTATTTTTTATGTGAACTGGTCTTCATTTTTGTATTATTTTTATCTTGATGATCAGTGACACTGGCTATGTGTTAAGCAATTTCGATTAATTATTGATTCATGACACTTAGAGAGGGTATCTTTATTTTTTGGGTACCAAACCAAGCCAAGCCAATGCCATTATATGGGAAAATTTATAAGTTGGACTCTAGGAAGCACAGACATAGGCACGGCCACAACACAGCGACACAAGCAATTTCTTAAAAATTATAACATGTAACGGCTTGTATAACACCGGGTATGACTCCCTAAATGAAGTGTCTGTGCTTCCTAGGTTGGACTTCAAAGTGAGCCCCATTTTCATTTTCAAAGTCGTTTTGGTTTGGCTAAAGAAAATAGTATCTATAATGTTCCGTTGTTTAGAGGTGTACGATCAAAAAAATAAAGCTGATCATGGGTACACATCCCTCGACTTTTTAACAACCTGCTACAACTTTTCATGGTGTGGTAGGATTAGCTTTTCTCAATTACTTTGAAGTTCTATAACAAGATCAGTTCAGGGCTTCTATGATGATTGATGTTTGTATGTTTTCAGATTTTTTTTGATAATTCAATAGTTACAACAATGGGATGGGGGATTTGAACCCTAGTTCTCCTAATAAAGGAGATCATACCATGCCACTAAGCCACAAGCCTCATGACTTTAAATTGGAATTTTTTACTTTCCATATCAACCTCGCATATTTATGGATGTATACAATACAACTTTGATATGTTTTTTGTTTTCTGAATCAGATGTGGAATCATGCTAGTTGCATACTGAAGAAAGCAAAGCAGATAAAATCGTATGTATGCTTGTATTATTTATCACCATTTCCATCAAGTAAATCAGATAGATGCAGTAATTAACTTAACTGCTATGCATTATTTGGCTTTTAGTATTGATGATGTTGAAGGCATTGAGTTGCTTCGTTGGGAAGATCAGCAGAAGATCAGAAAGTATGTTGAGGGTGGTGGACCCTCGACCCCGGATACAAGTGCTGTCCCTACTGCACAATATGGTATTGAAGTTTCACAAACTTCTCGTGCTACCTGCAAGCACTGCAGCCAGAAGATTATGAAAGGAGAGGTTGTTTATTAATTTTCTCTGTATGTTTCTATTTTCAGAAGATATTTTTAAGCATGAAATTTGAATTTACTGGATATCAAGGGATTTTCTGGGGGAAACAAGATCTGGAAATTATAATGGCTTCTTCTAGAAATTGAAACATAAGATAAGACTTAGAGAGGAAGATTTGTTAGAAAAATTATTAATGAAATTATTGTCCTTTTTATCAATCTGCTCTGTATTCCAAAATGAGTCAGAGATTGAATTGGTCAGCATTGTTACCAAAGCACAAGGAATCTGCAGATTTTTGATAGGTGAGACGGACAAGGGCTTGAGCAAAGTGTCCTATGTTACCTTACTTACCATAATAGGTGTCTATTACACAGTGATCAGCATATGTTTGCTACTTTTCTTCTATTAGTTCTTACCAATAGCATTTCATTGTCATGACATTATTGTAATGTTATTAATGGCTTAGCACCTTTTTTCTTTCAAGTGTCTAGTGCTCAAAAGTCCTTAAATAATGTGTCTAAGTTGCTCCACCATGCTACCAATCCAAAAACTATTGCAAGTGGTCACTTCTCATGACCTTTTTATAAAGTATGCGGTATGCTATATGGGTTTTATAATTGAAGGAGTTGACTGCAAAAAAAATGACAATGAAGCAGGTATTATTTTTGGGTCTAATTGTAGTTAATGTCCAAAAAGAAGAGCCTGATTTAAGGAGCTTTTTAAGATTTTATAGAAGTCCTTGAAGAAGTTTTAAAATTTATATTAGTGATGTTAAGAGTTGAATTCATAAAGTTACATCGGCATCTGAATTCTGAAGATAAGATTATATATGCCAAAGTAACTAGTAATGCATAAATGCTACTTGAAGATAAAATAGCTATGCCAAAGGTGGTGACAATGATTATTTGTCACGAAGATGTTTATGTACTGAATGTTTTCACCTTTTTTTTTGATGGTTGAATTATTGCGAATAGTAATGCATAATGCTTTCAATTTTCTTTCAAGTCAATAATTTTATTATTTTACCCCTAGGTTCGTATATCCACCAAGCCTGATGGCCAAGGAGCTAGGGGCTTGACATGGAACCATGCCAACTGTTTCTTGGAACAGTCTCCATCTACTCAAGTGGAGAAGTTGTCTGGATGGGAGAGCCTCTCAGCTTCTGACCAGGCAGTCATCTGTGCCCTTACTAAGAAGGTTCCATCTACTGCAAAGAGTGGTATGAAGTTCACTTTGATTTTATAGGAGATTGTTTTCTAATGCTGTAGCAACCACAGAACTCTTTTTTTTTCTTCACTTTTCTCTTTCACTGTACTTGTCCTTTCAGGCACTAAAGTTGAGATACAAGAGAATAAAGAACTCTTGCAACAATCAACTTCCAAAGCTGGTGTAAAACGTAAAAAAGAAGTTAGTGGTGATCAGAAGCCAAAGGCTGCTAAGGCTAAAGGAGAAATGTCAGCAAGTACGGCTGCATGTATGGAGAATGTTGCGGACTCCAGGAATGAACATTCAAAAGCTTCTGATTTGGAGAGTAAACTAGAGACCCAAACTAAAGAACTGTGGGCTCTGAAAGATGATCTTAAAAAATATGTGTCAACAGTAGAGTTGCGTGAAATGCTTGAAGCCAATGGGCAAGAGTTGACAGGATCAGAACTTGATTTGCGTGAGCGCTGGTAATATATTTTTTTTGTGCTATCTTTGAGCGTCTTATATATATATATATATATATATATATATCAAATTGTCTACAAATTTTGTCATGAATTTGTGTATCTGTTCCTGATGAAATGTCATCACTAAATTCTCCAAAGGAGATATTTTTTTATTTTTATTTTTTGTCTTGACACTAACCTCTTGTATGCCAAGTGTATCATTATTGTTCTCTAGATCACTATTACCCTGATAAATAAGTTTTGACATAAATGAGTGAAACTGTTGCTTTGTTTGTCATACTTTGCAATTATTAAACCGTTTTTTATATTTGAAAATAGTTCAAATGGATACGTAAGTTGTTAATAAGGCGATAATTACCACTATTTTGTATTACTCTCATCCCTTTTACTAACATGGACACAATATTGATTGTTGTAATTCTTATTTAGTGCTGATGGGATGATGTTTGGAGCACTAGCTACCTGCCCACTTTGTTCTGGTTCTCTTTGTTATTCTGGAGGCATGTATCGGTGCCGTGGGTTCTTATCAGCATGGAGCAAGTGTTCTTACTCTACTCATGAACCTGAACGTCTGAAAGGGAAGTGGAAAGTCCCGGAAGAAACCAATAATCAATATCTCAGCAAGGTATTCAACTTGTATTCTTGTCATGTTTTAAAGTACCCAAATTGTGACATAAGTTACTCAATTGTGTGCAGTGGTTTAGATCACAAAAGGGTACCAAACCTGTTCGGATATTGCCTACATCATCATCCAACAATCCTTCTGGAAGTCAAGCTACTAACAGCCCATCCCAATCAACAAAGAGTGAAAGTTTGGGAGACTTAAGGGTTGCTGTATCTGGAATACCTAAGGAATCCATGGTATGATTTTTTCCTTCCATTTTTTTTGATAATTAGTATAGGTTTTATTGATGACGAAAATACTGTGTTCATGATGCTGAACTAAAATAAAAAATTACAAGAAGATTAAAGAAAAGATTTAAAAGAGCATGGGAGCTTAAAAATGGATATACAATGTGTGATTCCCCATGCTCAAGACCAATCAAACAGAGTACGAATCAACAAGGATTTTAATTGATCAAGGGTTCTCTCAAGGTCCTCAAACATAAGACTATTTTGTTCCATCCACGCTATCCATGTCAAGCATGCTGGCACCAGATTCCATAAATCCAAAGAATGTTTCCCAAACCAATCAACAAGGATTTCATTCCACTTTTTTTTTTTTTTTTTTTGATGTTATACACTTTTACAGAAATCATGTCCAAGGTGGTTCCAAAATCTGTGGTAAATAATTTAGTAGTGAGCTAATCTCATGATGGAGAATTTTGCAGGAGGAATTTAAGAGAAAAATTGAGGGGGCAGGTGGATCTGTTCATACCAAGATCAAGAAAGGTATATAATCCATTAACTGAATCTTAGTCTTAATAATATTGTGTCTCAACTGAACCTTAAGTTTAAAGTCTTGTGTCTTCAAAGTTATGGATGTAATGATGCATTGTTTTAGTTGTTTTGCTTAACAATTTAAATTGCAGATACTAACTGCTTAGTTGTGAGTGGAGTGCTGGATGATCAAAATGCTGAGACGAGGAAGGCAAGGTAAAGCTGACTCAAATTGTGGGTCTTTAGTATTTTGTCTTCTTTGATTCATTTTCATTTGACTTGGAATGGTATCATTAACAGGAGGATGAAGTTACCAATTGTTCGGGAGGATTATCTGACTGATTGCATCAAAAGACAAAAGAAGCTTCCATTTGATTTGTACAAAGTTGAAGCCATTGGTGAGGCCTCTAGCATGGTCACTGTTAAAGTAAAAGGGCGAAGTGCTGTGCATGAATCTTCTGGCCTGCAAGACACAGGTCACATACTTGAGGATGGGAAAAGCATCTATAATACGACATTGAGTATGTCTGACTTATCAACTGGTGTTAACAGGTAATATTATTTTAGGCCAGACTACACTTTTGGTCCTCCAACAATTAGGGGTAGTTTCAATTTCGTCCCTCAACTATTAAGCGTGTCCCTTAACTTTCAAAATTAAGTGACTTGATTTTGAAATTTTAAGGGATGAAATTGTCACAACTAATAGTTGAGAGACCTTGATTTTGAAGTTGAAGGACGAAATTGACACAATTAAGTGTAGCAGGACGAAATTGAAACTGTGACAAATGTAGAGGGACCAAAATTGTAATTTGACATTTGTTTTATTCCATCTTTCTTTTGAATCTCTTTAATGATTTTATTTATCTCTTTTTCAAATAATAGCTATGATTTATCCTGGCTTAAAATCAAATGTATGCAAAGTTGGGCAGAAATATACAGCATCATTTTTATTGGGATATTTTGTGTGAATGCAGCAATATTTCATAGTACTACAGCTCCATGTAGTTAGGATCATAGTTTAGTTAGGGGATGACCAAGAAATTTTCTATTGGTAATTTGGGTTTGCTATCTGAATATATAGTGTACGTTTATTTCTAAGACTTTGGAGAATGAGCATTTCCATAACCCAACAAGAATTAAAAGGTAAGTTGGAAGTGAAATTGTTATATGCTTGGGGGGATTGTATAGAAACTATAAATAGTGTTGGTGACCAAAACTATAATTTTTCAAGCAAACATATAATCTCTCAAAGAAAAGTCTGAGTGATTATAAAACATTGGAACTAGAGAAGAGAAGGGGGGCGGGTGTTGAACTTTGAGACAATTTCAAATAGCGTGGTTCACGTTGAGCTAATTTTTACCTCAACCTCTTATCCTACTGTAGTTTGACATATACACTGTTAAATTGGACTCTCAAATTTCTGCGTTATCTTTCCAAGTTTCTGCATTGGCCATTTTCTCTTCTTTTAAATCTTTTATATTAACTTTTACCTTCTGCATGTTATTCCTCTATATGTTGCCCAAGTACAGTTATTACATCCTCCAAATAATCCAAGATGATAAAGGTTCAGATTGCTATGTGTTCCGTAAATGGGGTCGAGTGGGAAATGAAAAAATTGGAGGAAGCAAATTGGAAGAAATGTCAAAATCAGATGCAATTCGCGAATTCAAACGTTTGTTTCTTGAGAAGACTGGGAACCCATGGGAGGCATGGGAAAAAAAGCAAAATTTTCAGAAACAACCTGGAAGATTTTTCCCATTGGATATTGTAAAGATTTTTATTTATTTATTTATTTTATGTTTTTCCAGTATTTGCTTTGGTAGTAGTCATATCTCATAGTTATTAATTTATTTTTTAGTACTTGCTTGGGTAGTAGTCATTTCTCATAGTTATTAATTTATTTGGAATTTGTAGGACTATGGAGTTAACAAACAGGTGTCTAAGAAAAGACAGAACGATGCAGAGAGCAAACTTGCTCCTGCTGTAGTTGAATTGATGAAGATGCTCTTTAATGTGGAAACATACAGGTTATAAGCAGATCATTATTTTATTATTTATTCATTGGAGATTTAGGGAATGTTTGGTAACTGTTTTTTCCTTTTATTTTCTGTTTTCAAAAACAATTTTCTATTTTTGAGACTAAAAAACTTGTTTGACAATCCAAAATAGACAGAAAACAAAAACTGTTTTCAAAACTCAATTTGTAAAGGAAACTGAAAACATGCAAAAGGCTGTTTTCAGTTTCTAATTTTCAAAAGTCAATGAAAACATGCATTTAGTTTAATGAATCTGTCTTATTTAATGAGTTTGCATTAAAGTTTAAATCCTAGTAACAACATATTTTAATATTTTCTATTTTTTTTCTTCAAAAAACTATCTTTTTAATTTCAACTAATCAAACATGTTTTTCATTTCAAAAATACAAGAAAATTATTTTTTCTTTATATTCCGAAAAACAAGTTTTTGAAAATAGAAAACAAAAACTGTTATCAAACATAACCTTATATGCCTGGAAAGCTAAATCTCAATCCTTACAGAGCTGCCATGCTGGAATTTGAGATTAATATGTCAGAAATGCCATTGGGAAAACTGAGCAAAAGCAATATCCAAAAGGGTACATACCGTCAAAAATCTTGTCTTGCACTTAAGATATGTTGCTATTTTGTTCTTAAACTAACTTGGACAGAAGGATGCACAAAAAGAAAAAGAGGATATGTTAACATTTTGCTAATTTTATAATTTTCCTTTTCCCCCAGGGTTTGAGGCATTAACTGAAATACAGAATCTACTAAATAGTAATGCTCATAATCCTTCTGTCAAGGAAAGCTTGATTGTTGATGCCAGCAATCGTTTTTTCACTGTGATCCCTTCCATTCATCCACATATTATTAGAGATGAGGATGATTTTAAGTCAAAGGTACAAGATCCAGCATGGAGCATCTATCATGCTTTTGGCTTTTTGCATATTCTCAATCTACTTGTCTCTTTAATTAGAGATGATATTAACTCACATAAATGATGGATTATTATTATTATTATTTTGCTAACCCTGTTGTATTTGTATCTAAAAATTTACTATTTTTAGGTGGCATGTTATCTGATGTAATAAACTCTTACCCTTTTCTTGTTAAAGCTAACAGCATTATTCTGAAGAATCTCTGTTAATCTTATATATTCAAATATTTTCAGTTGATTTTGATAGTATGAGCAATTAGTAAATAATAGAGGAAGACATTTCCCTTTACCTATTTACATGTTTTCTTCATTTATCATGTCAATTGTATTAGATAAGAATATTGTAAGAATATTTCATGACTTGGAAGACCTCTGAAACCTAGTATACAAAAACTAAGTTGTACCCTGAAATTAAAAGATGGATGTTGTTTTATTTGAAACACACAATGAAGAATGGAAATGGAAATCAAGGAAGGTCTAGGAATGGAAGTGTGTATTGATAAAAACCAATAAGTGCCAAATTATCACTTGGTTCGAAGTGGTTATGAATTCTTGGTTCAGCATCACTTTTGGTCGTGGCTTGAACTATGAAGCAGAGTGAAGAAAATGGAGTGGAAAATTTATGCTGAAAATTTCAAATTGGTTGGACTTGAGATGGTCTGAAATAGGACAGATTCCAAAATCATTTTAAAATTCAGTTCAGATTCGTAGTCATTCTGTCTAGAGTTGACCTTAATGACAATAGTTTGAGTTGGGAAGTTGGGGGTAAGGCTGCCTACCAATCACCTCTCCTAGACCCACCTGATTTGGCATTTGCTGTTAACTCTGTTTGTCAACACATACAATCTCCTACAGATGACCACTTTACTGCATGCAAAAGTGGGGGGCATTGTGCACAGGGTATCACCTTTTTTTGTTGAGCTGGGAAGCTCTGTAGGAAAGAGTATTTTCTTTTGCACCATCTCCAAAATGGTTGAAAAAACAATGAGATGGAATTTCATTATTGTTCATGCATTGTATGGAACACAGGAATTTTTATTTTTGATGGCTGAGTAATGCGATACACATGCAAGTCACTCGTTCATTTTCCACATACAGTACAAGGACTTATGCTCAGCACGCTGTTTTTGTTCCATGGTAGGTTAAAATGTTAGAAGCTCTCCAGGATATTGAAATAGCTTCCAGATTAGTAGGTTTTGATGCTGATAGTGATGACTCCCTAGATGAAAAGTATATGAAGCTCCATTGTGATGTTGCTCCACTTCCTCATGATAGTGAAGATTATCAGCTGATTGAGAAGTATCTCCTTACTACTCATGCCCCTACACATACGGTGGGTTTACTTTGGGCACTGACGCTTACTAGGCTGGTGATGACTTCTTGTTTATTTCTTGGATTCTTTTTCATTTTGACAAATTAATTCTGGAAACTGTTAATATCATCAGGAATGGTCACTTGAACTGGAAGAAGTTTTCTCACTTGAGAGAGAAGGGGAATTTGATAAGTTTGCTCCATACCGAGAGAAGCTTAAAAACAGAATGCTCCTATGGCATGGTAAGTTACGGTGCTGATTAATAGTAGTTCTTTGCTCTGACTTGTGAGTGACAGTATTTTCTTGAAAGTTTGTTCTAGATCGAGGTTTGTGGGATTCTATTGGAGTGTCGGGAAAGTCAAATTAGAGGTAGAAGTAAATTTAAAGATTCAAAACAATTTGTTTTTGGCAGGTTCTCGGTTGACAAATTTTGTGGGAATAATTAGCCAAGGACTGAGAATAGCCCCTCCTGAAGCCCCAGCTACTGGCTATATGGTTATCTCTCTCTCTCTCTCTGTGCATATGTGTGTTTATATTTACATGCATATGTGATATATTGACCTACTTTTCTGCCAGCCTTACTTTCTTCATTTTGCTTTGCAGTTTGGCAAAGGGGTTTACTTTGCTGACCTTGTCAGTAAGAGTGCCCAGTATTGCTTTACTGATAAGAAAAATCCTGTTGGCCTAATGCTTCTTAGTGAAGTTGCTCTGGGGGAGATCTATGAGCTCAAAAAGGCCAAAGTGAGTCCAAAATACATGATTTTAAGTTTGAATATTTAAGAGTGTTTTATGTAGTGAAGTGATAATTTGATGTGCACGAACTCACTCAAATGTGCATGTGCAATATCATAACCTAGCATACATAGCTGCAGTATACTTTTGGACACACTTTCATTCTCCCATAACTTTTCCAATATGGTTTGTTGGGGAAAAAAAATCAGCCCACACAGATACATTAAACTTGTTATTTCTCTAGCGACTTTCACCCTTCTCACGATCTTTCCTATTTTCATTCAGTATATGGATAAACCTCCTGAAGGAAAGCACTCTACAAAAGGACTTGGCAAGAATATACCTCTGGAGTCAGAATATGTGAATTGGAAAGATGACATTGTTGTCCCTTGTGGCAAACCTGTGCCATCAAAGGTCAAGGCATCTGAGCTGATGTACAATGAGTACATTGTTTACAATACAGCTCAGGTAAGTTATCTGCTTTTATTTTTCTCAATTCCCCATCACTGGTTTGGCAAACTAGCAATTCGTTTTTATTTACACTTATCCATGGTGGCGAATTGCTAATGTAAATTACTCCCTTTTAGTTTGTGGTAGTTTTGATTTTGGTCCATAATTAAATTTTTTTATTTTAATCCTTCAACTCAGTTTTACACTGTTTTTAATGGCATCCTGCTGTCCATCCTGTTAATAATGTTACAGTAAAATTCCATTTAAGCCTGTAATATGTGCTGACAGGGCCAATTAAAATATGTCATGTCATTTAAAATGTCAGATCAATTGAATAGCAAAAAAAAAAAAAAAAAAAACCCTTAAAAAATTAAATAATTCTCTAAAATTGAAAATTAAATCAATTAAAAAACTCAAAAAGATATTTCTTTCCAGCATTATTGCGGCATCCAAACAAAGAGCCAGCAACCACAATCTCCAAACATACCACCAAATAGACCAATCAATCTCCAAAACCACCAAATCAACCATAATTTGCCATTGCTGCCTTCAACTGGTCACCAAAAGGACCATCAAAGTTCCAGCATCAACATACTCAAACCCCATCTTATCTCTTTTCTATTGGCTGCCACACACCTTGCAACCACACCAAGCTCAACCCACCATCCACAACCACAGGCACATACCACCAAATAAACCGACCAATCTCCATAACCACCAAAGCAACCTGATGCGGGCAGTGGGTCAATCTCAGTTTTATTTATTTTAAAGTGTCAGGAAATTTTGTAATTTCCTAAATTCTGGACATGGGCTGTACTAATGGTCCATTAGGTCTTATTTTGGGTTTTATTTAAGTTTAGTTATTTAGTTGGGTTTAGTAATAAAAGGCCAAGGAGTCCAACTCTTATTAGGGTTTTAAGAAGTTCAAGTTCTACTAGGAATAGGTGTTAGTCTTCTATTAAAAACATATATTGCTTTTTATAGAATATAAATAAGGTTTTATATTTTAAGAGGAGCTATGAATCTTGTTAGAGGTTTGTGTGATGCAACCTTCTCTGAGGTGTGATGCCAAGGAAACCCTAGATGTGATGCAAATTTGACACCCATTAAACCACAAAAATCCAAAGCTTTAAAACCCATTAAGCCACTCATCTATCAAATAGCTCTAAAATAACCCTTAAACAGTGCCATCACTGTTCATGGGTTACTGTGCACAGCCTGAGAGCAGCAACCCATATCTTGGTTTTTCCCCTTTGTTTCATCCACAAAGCCCACTATTCTTTTTACTGGTTAGAAACCCTAGTAATCCTTGTTATTTCCAGCCTTTCCATAATTGAAGCCTGACCCTAATCCTCAAAATCTCAGCGCAGCCCAGATCTGACCCAGTAGTTTTAAAACTGATTTTGCTTGTTCCCTCTTGTCCTACATCACTACCAAAATTCACCACAGCTGCATTCAACTGGCCACCAAATAGACTGTCAAAGCTCCAGCACCAACAGATTCAGACCCCATTTTATCTCTTTGCTATTGGCTGCACACACCATGCAACAACACCAATATCAACCCACCATCAGCCACAACAACCACAGGTCCCCACACAACAACAATCAAAATAAGCCAAAGAAATTTAAACTTAGTAATAGAAATTTAAGAAACATTCTAATCTATGACATATCTGTTACATTTTCTTTTTTTGATAAGTAATAAGAATTTTATCAAACAGACTGAAAAATAGAAGAAAGCAAGTACAAGGTGTTCATGATGGAGAACACATCTGTTACATTTTCAATGCACTGTTGCATTTTCAGTGCACTAACAGAAAGTGTGGTTCCCAATTTGCTAACCTCTCATCGCTGATTCAATTCTCAACCCCTTCTTTCTTTGCTAACCTCTTCTTACGAATGCCTTCCATTTCTCCTTTCTTTCTTTCCCTCCTGCCTGATGTCTTCATCTAACGCACCCGTGTCCAACTCTCGTGCGGGGTGCGACGCGGCTGCACGTGCGTTCACATGATTTTTTTTTTTTTAAGGGCAACAAACTAAATGACCTGCATATTCACTTTCAAGAAATGAGTTGTGCTATCACGTGTGGACAAAGGAGGTTCTTCAAAGGTTCTTGGAGAGTTTTCAAGCTATGGTGGACGAAGAAGCTCTCAAAGCTTAAAGATTGCATCTGGAGAGTTTTCAAAATGGGTAAAGTGAGATGAGTCAGATGACCATTAGTGGGGTAGGAGGTGGGACATTGGAATGTGCATTGTGCCATCACGTGGGGTAGGGGTAGGTGGTGCCGTGGTGGAACGTATAAATATCCCATTATATTTGTTTATTTACAATAATACCTGAATTTGAATTTTATTTTTCTCAATTACCAATTTAATTACTTTATGATTTTCTTAATCTCACTTTATTTAAGATTTTTTTTTTTTTAAATTCATTATTTTATATAATATTAATAATATATGTGTGTGTGTATATATATTTCATTATCAAGTTTATATTACTGTTTTAATTTGTACCTTTTTTATTCAATTTTATATTCTAATTTCTAAACATCATTTAATAGTTATATGTTCACTTTATTATCCATTGTTCTTCTTAAATTGATATGTATTTAACAATTATATGAAAAAAAGGCCTAACAATATATAGAAAATAAAAATAAAAATATATTTAATAATTAATTAATAAACGTGTTCCGCCGCACCTGTGTCCTACTTTTTCAGAAATTGCCATGTTGCCGCTCTGCACCTGAATCGGCACCCATGCTTCCTAGCTCTTCATCTTCACTGTTTTCTCTCATATCACCTGATTCTCTCTCTCTCTCTCTCTCGATTCTGATCTCTTGATTCTGATCTCTGTCTAATTTTTATCATTGTGGGATGGTGGAGAGTGTCTCTTAGATGGCAGCGACATGGGGTCAAGTTGTTTGTGGTGTGGGTTGAGGATTGGGTCTTGGTTCAGAAAGGCAATGGCAATTTTGGGCCTTTGAGTGGGTCAATCAGGGTTCTTTGGTGACATGTTTGGGTATATGGGTGTAATTTGCATTTTAGTCTTAAATTTAAGTCAGACTTGATAGATGTTTATGTACTACAGATATGAAAATAGATTTGAAGTTCCAGGGTCTTCTGGAATGTGGATTAATTAATGTTACCATAAAAAACCTGCCGTGAGCAGGCACTTCAATTATTTGAATGTCATCAGATTCAGTATTGTGAGTTAACTGAGTTATAATATTCATTGTTAAAATTATCTGATACTTAGACATCCTTGGTTCGATCCCCACTAGGGGTTCTCTTGGATTCTCTGACACGGTTCTGGTGGGTGGGATCATGTATCCATGGTTTAATCCTCAAGGATGGGTCCAAAGGGCCCTGCTTTGGTGAGGTTCCATGTCATTAAAAAAAAAAAATTTATTGTTAAAATTAATGTGAGGAAGAGGATTGTATCTGTTTGAAATATATATATATATATTTTGAATTAGTGGGTGTTTTTAGTACTGTGGACTCGGCACCAATTTATTTGACCTGAGGGCGGGTTTACTGACACAGCCTACTTAAAAGTTAATAATGCTTTGGAGTTGGGCAGGCTATATACTAAATAAGTTTTCTTTCAACAATATTGATCTGCTTTTTATATAATTGTGCTCTTTTAGAGCATGTCCATGTGGCAAGTTAGTGTGACTGAACTGGCGGTTCTTATCTTGGACAGGTTAAGATGCAGTTCTTGTTGAAGGTGAGGTTTCATCACAAGAGGTGAGGAGAGGTAAGTGGATTTATATAGCATCCTGTTCAGTTCAGCATTTCACACAATGTTCTCTCTGTTTTGGGATCCTTTAACCTATTAGTCTCGATAAGATCTCGTTTTGGGGTTTGCTGGAGATCTTTCAATGTGTAAATGTTGGTTGTAAGTAGTAGAAGCAAGTTCAGTATCTTGGGAAAATTCATAGTTTTTGGTATGAAGCATTTCATGCAAATTAGACCCTTTTGTTTTGTATGCTTCAATGATTGCCTTTTTTCATTGATGGGCCCTCCCCTTCCATACTGTGAAGTGTTATATATTTTCAACTGTCACACCACAAGCTACCGCACATGTGGGTTTTTTGTCATGCAAACTTTTGGATTCAAATGCACAAGTTTTTCTCCACTGTTCTGCCCTTTTTGACTTTTCTAAGTGTAGCGAAATGCATTTGCACTTGGACTTAAGAGTAGTAAATGGAGTTCTTGTCCTTTTTTTTGTTGGGATGAGTGCTTGTCTTCAACATGTACCAAGTGCAGAGTACCCCCCCGGCCAAAAAAAAAAAAAATGTAGGGTGGAGTGAGCTGGGGGAGAGTAAAAGAGGGTGGTGTTATTATAATTACCCAGATTACACCATCCAGAATGTTATATTGGTTGTTGACTACCAAATGCCAACCTTAGTTGGATTGCAAATGTTATGTTGGTACTTGAAGTAATTAAAAAAAAAAAAAAATTTAGTGGTTCCTGGCTTAATTCTCAAATAAGTTCATTGGCCTTCTGAGACAATATAATTAAACTAAAAAGCAGTTTCTTTGCCATATTGGTGCCAAATACAGCTTTGAGGACGTGTTTGGGTCCATGTAGATTTAACAAAATGAAACGATTACATTGGCAAAGATCCTAAGATTTTGCTCGTTACACCCTTTGATTTTCTGGCATGTTTGTTCTTTTAGCATGTCTTGGGGATTCCTGTTCTGATTAGTGCAGCCATGTTTCAATTGTACTCCGTTTCCTGCTATTTGTTCTTTACGAATTTCGTATTCACTAAAAAAAGTGAAAATCTTTTAAGTGTTTCTAAAAGTTGTGTTCGCTGACAATGGTGTGTTGTCTGAAAACGACGCTGCCCTCTGCTTCTATTGCTGGTGAAAAAGGAAATCCCATCCCATGGAAAAAAGCATTTTTTATGGTGTAATATGGCATTAGAT
This sequence comes from Quercus lobata, assembly GCF_001633185.2. Classification (NCBI taxonomy): domain Eukaryota; kingdom Viridiplantae; phylum Streptophyta; class Magnoliopsida; order Fagales; family Fagaceae; genus Quercus; species Quercus lobata. The sequence goes on from NC_044912.1 coordinate 37,781,422, forward strand.
ATGGGCACAAATTGAAGTTGATAAGAGGGTATAAGTTTCAGTTTCGTTCAAAAACAAATGCTTAGCCAAGAGCCTTGTAGTTTAACTAGTACGTCCTATTATTGAATTCAACGGAGACGTTCAAAGTTCAAATCGTGCTTTCCCCACCATCAAAAAAGGAAAAAGAAAAAGAAAAAAAAAAAAAAAGGTGTTTAAACAATGAAAGCATGAGAATGTTCTCGTTAACCAAGCTAGCCTTTGGTCCTGCCGCAGATAGAACAGTGTTGGTTGGGTAGATGTTTTTTAAGTTAGGACATCTTTTAGGCAGCCTGCATGTGTGCCATGTGCATGGATGATGTTATAGATTGACTCAAAAATTAATGATGCTTGTGTCACTGTTTGGTAGACCAGAAAATTTTGCATGTGAGCAATTCTTATGGATCCCTTAAAGGCTGTGTGTGTTGTGGTTGTTAATGGTTTCCAAGCAAAGATAAAGCATGAAGCGGCATAGCTGAGGTAAGGAGGATGACATGGAGTGTACTTTCTATGCAAAGAGCCATTTTCCTTGGTTAAGAGTGACGAACCCATTCATGCTTGTTTTTGTTTTCTTTTCTTTTCATCTTCAAATGATGTATGCTCTACCTTTTTAATATTTGGTACAAGGAACGTGGCTCTTCTTGCACCATTCTCAAACCCAACTTTCTCTACAGCTGGTTTTGACTGTTGTGAGATTGGAGTTGAAAATTCTAAGTTTAGACCAAATTGTTTTCTTCTCCCATGGCTGATGATTCAAAAGATGGTGTATCCTCTCCAGTAACTTGTAGCTTAGGCTACAGCCTAACGTGCAACCCGCATGGGTAGGAAAATGAGTGAGATATAAAATACACAACATATTAAATGCGGGAAATTGTAGTAGAGAAAAGTAATAAGTATGTCACTAAGAGAGAGAGAGGAGGCCGACAACCATGTAGGTGGATATGGCGATAGGTAAGATAATATGGTTGATAAATGAGCAAGGCAAGACTATAATAAGTAAATGTATAAGAGACTTGTAACTCAATGACATTATTTAATTTCTGGTCTTCTCCTCTTTATAGCATGAAAAAAAGAGGTTAGTAATTGGGTATTTTTTTAGGTAATTGGTTCTGAATGTAGGGAAAATTAATGGATGCCTTATGGGCCATTAGTTTATGAATTATTTTTGAAAATATTTTATGGAAAAATGATAAAATAATTAAATTTTTTAACGGTTTTTTATATTTTTTATAAAAATTATGTTAAAACTTTTCTAAGATGGTTTATTAACAATTTGTCCTAAGGACATTTATTAACATGACACCTGAATATATAGCAACAATGAATTATTGCCGGAAAAGCCATGCAACCATATTGAAAAAAAAAAAAAAAACGACAAATATAATTGCTAGAATTTTTGGATGAATAACCCCTGCGAATCCAATTGAAGACGCTAGTGATAAAAAAATTACAAAATTATGAGTGTTCGAACTTTCTGTATCATACCTTTCCGTGGATGCTATAGAAATGACCATCCTTCAATGTATTTAATTTTTGTTATAATAATGGCTATGAAAAAAATTGTTATAATAAATAATTAATGCTTTTCCTTGTGGTTAAAAAAAAGTAGAAAAAAGGGATGCGATATACTAGTGATTAGTGAGAGGTCATTTGCTTTGTGGAAATGATGGCCTATGTGCAAAGCAGCTTAGTTTGTTGCCACTTTAAGCTACTATTTTTGTCTCATGTAATAAATTGAGCTTATTGCACGAGGGTCACACAGCTTCTATGCCTAGACTTTCTTAGGATTGAAGACTTTGAGAAAGAAAAGCACTAGTTTCATGACTATTTGGTGTCCCTATTTCAAGCTTTCACACTCCGGGATTTAAAATAAAAATAAAAAATCGCCAATGCTACTGTAAAAGAGTGGAACAACTTGTCTAACTTTTTTTTTTTTTTTTTTTTTTTTTTTGTTGTTGTTGTTACCATTGAGAAAAAGTAAAATCTAAATAAATTAAATAAAAGATTAACATGAGACTCGCAAATAGTAAGGAAAAAAAAAGTAATAAAGTTGACTTATAAATAAGATCCAAATGCACACAAAGTCTACATTGGAGAAGGTGACTTAGAAATTTTTTTTTCTAAGTATTGTTTAAAAAAAAAAAACCTTTTTCCTCTTAAGCTCATCTTTTAAAACAACTCATTTCTAGCAAATTTTATCAAGTTAAAGAGTACGTATGACTTTTACTTATTTTATTTGTTTGTCTCAATTATTTTGGTAAATACCCAACTTTTTAAAATTTTTTAAAAATAAGTTAATTTTTAACTTTTAATCACACGTTTAATATAAAAAAATCCAAAATTTAAATTTTTAATAAATACCATACAAATAAGCTACTAAAAATAAGTTACGGCCAAACAACATACACCATTTTCCTAGTGCAATGACTTCTCCAAATATATATATACAGACACCAATAATACATTTATTTTTAGAAACTCCACCTCTTTTGAAAGAGAGGGGGAACAAATATTTAGAACACACGTTTATAAATTTGAAGATTATAACGTTTACTTTACCACAAAAAACAAAGTAGTTCCTAAAAGCATGAGTGTGGTATGAGTGTTGTTGTCGGTAGAAGTAAACCGGCAGGTGGCAGTATCCACAAAGCGACAAACAGCAGCAGTTCCCAGGTGCGGCGTTCGGCGGAAAATTAAATCCCCAAAATCAAACTTACCCAAATATTATATTACAAAGTTACTTATTAAACCATACTCTTAAAAAAAGTCTATAAGTTGGTCCAAGTTTTAACCCATATATTAAAAAAAAACAAAAACAAAAACAAAAACTAGCAAACCCATTAAAAAATGTTCCCTTAGAACCCTGCACATAGGCCCTCTATGTCTCCCATTCACACTCCTTATAAACTTCCCCTTCTCTATGTATCTTTAACTTCATTGCCCCACTTTCCTAGCCAACCCATACCCCCAGACCATAGCACACATAAGTCTTTCCTCATTTTTTTTGTGCACCATTTCCTAGTGTGCTCGTGTGCCTAAAAATTGTTTTTGATTATTCTGTCTCTTATTCCTTTTTTCTTGTTTCACTGTATCTTTCTAGTTGCTACTATGGCATCTGGGGCTGGGAATAATGGAACTACTGCCACTGGTACTGGCTCTCCTTGTGGGGCATGCAAGTTTCTCAGAAGAAAGTGTGCCACAGATTGTATCTTTGCTCCTTATTTTTGCTCTGAACAAGGTCCTGCTAGATTTGCAGCCATTCACAAGGTGTTTGGTGCTAGTAATGTGTCCAAACTTTTGTTGCATGTCCCAGTTCATGATCGCTGTGAGGCTGTTGTCACTATTGCCTATGAAGCTCAAGCAAGGATTAGAGACCCCGTTTATGGCTGTGTGGCTCACATTTTTGCCTTGCAACAACAGGTTATTTTCAATATTTCTTCTTCTTCTTCTTCTTTTTTTTTTTTTTTTTTTTTTTTTTTTTTTTTTTTTTTATTTTTTTTTTAAATTTATTTTTCCCTGCCTGGCATTACATGCATATCTACAAATTTTTTTTTTCTTCCTTCTGGGCTAAAAGCTATTTCTTACTTGGGTTGCGAGCTAGGTGTACGATTTTACAAAGCCTTCTGATGAGATTTTGAGTTAAGTTGTTTTTCCTTCTATTTTTTGGTTCCTTCCATAAGTCATTTTATGTTGCATAAATTATGTTCAAGATAAAATTCATGGAGATGTGTTTTTCTTTGGTTTGTTCTTTCCATTTAAAAAAATAAAAAAAAAAATTAAATACGGCTCTTCCTTTTTCATCATTAAAAAAAGGAAGAGTTGAATCAATTAGATGACTAAAATTGCAACTTCTCGTTAATGGGTACCAATCATATCCATTAAAAACATCACTCATCACATCAATCAATTTAAAATTTTTGCACCAAAGCAAATTTCTTCTAATTTTCTACCAAAGCAAATTTCTTCTAATTTTCTTGATAAATTAAGCGTCTAAGGAGGCTTTAGCAAGTCCTCAAGAGCCAAGTCTATGGTTGGTTACATAAAATAGCAATGTACAAACAAAATCTAATTATATTTTTTTATAGGTGGCATGCTTGCAAGCACAATTGCTTCAAGTGAAGGCTCAAATGGCTCAAAGCCTAATTGATTCGAGGAACATAGAGAATCAGTGGCCGGGGAATAACGTTGCTGGGGTGCCAATGGTTCCAACTTATCCAACTTACATGAATCCCATTTCCCCTCAGAGCTCACTTGAGTCAATTGACCATAGCAATGATGGAATGTACATGCAAGAAATACAAAGCTGTAGAGAGGATTGCTCAGTCCAACCTTGTTCTAAGAAAAGACCTTATGGCAATGACTTGGGTGAGCTTCAAGCACTAGCCCTTAGAATGATGAGGAACTAATTCATCATGTCTCTTTGTAGAATATGATGTTGACGTTGATGTTGATGTTAATGATGATGAGGATGAGGATGAGGGTGAGGATGATCTATGCTCAAATGTTGTATATAATGAGAATTTCTAAGTTTTTGGGTATGACTGATAAGCCTAAAATAGGCATGTCCCTGAATTTTTTTTTTAATCTTTTGTCCCAATCACTAATTTTCCTCTTTGTCAGAACAAACAAAATTAGTTTCAAGAACTCGGAAATGAGCCCCTCTCTCCCTCTCTCTTATTACTATGAAGACTTAAAGTTCACTTTCTTCATGAAGATAATGTAGTTTTTACTGAACAACAATAATGGAGTGACTCCACGTTAAGTCTTGGAATTTGGGTCAGCTTGAATTGTTTTACATTCTTCACCTATCAAGTTCAATAATGATACATATATCACTCTCAATTGTCCTTCCCATCCCACATGCGGTTTATATTGTTTTAATTAAAGAGCTAGCCAAACATGGTTCAAGATGTTCTAGATAACACATACTTAATTACAATATCAATGGGAATCCCAAAGATTTATGTTTATATTTTCTTATTCTTCCTTAGCCATTAGCCAAGATGATTGGTCACCTCTGTCCTATCTTCACTAGATTAAAAAATCATATTCATGCTTCTAATATAATGCTAGTAGTAAAACTAACGTAACATATATAGAAAATTTAACTAGTCATTAGCTCTCTAGCTAGCTCTAGAGTCAACAATGAGTGTTGACTTTAAGGAACTCTTGGGGGCCAAAATATATAGAAAATGTAGATCTTTCTTTTGTCCCCCGGCTCAAAAAATTAAAAAAAGAAGAAGAAGAAGAAGAAGAAGAAAGAATTCGTCCCCTTGGGATGAATTGAAGAGCTAGCTTGCTTTGAAATTTTTGATTTGGCTGTATAGGGATTAGTGAAGAGGTGAACGATATCATTCTTGTTGAAGCTAAGCACTCCCTTGATGTGAGTACTTAATGGACCCACTTGCATAGGGTTTATGTGCTAATAAGTAGGTTCACCTAACATTAGTAGTTTAGTACTCTTAATGTAATTTTAATAATGACAACCTTATGATTTTGTATTCATATGTATAGACAAAATGTCCCCTTGATTGAATGCACAGGGATACATCATGATTGAGTATTTTGGAAACTATTAACATCAAATAGTTTGGTTCTCCTAATCCTGTAGCAAAGCAAATTAGGAAACGGTCTTATTTTGAAGTTAGTCTCGGTTTATTTGTTACCTTACAAGCACCACTCAAAGAAAAATATAGTTCTCTTACAGGTATATTAGGTGAATCAAACTGTTCATAAATAACTTATTTTAACTTTAAAAACTAGTTTATTAGCTTACAATAAATTGGAGGAAGGGACTAAACTAATGTATATCAGTGTTGGTTTAAGATTGGTTCATCTATGCTAAGGGTTATTAAGGCATATAATATCTAAGATTTATATTTTAACATATTTCCCTAGCCTACTTTTCAGGTTAATTTTTCTATATATAAAAATATGCATGTATATACATGTTTTAATCTTTATTTTATACTATAGGTTCATAAATGTTAAAGTAAGGGACATCAATAATATATTGTTGAATGAAATAAGTACTGTATAAATAGGGTCTATATATAGAGGTCAATTAACCTAGTGGAACATTCTTAAAAAAAAAAAAAAAAAAAAAAAAAAAAAAAAAAAAAGTGGTACAAAATAAGTACGAGATTGTAATGCATGTAAACTATAATAGTACAAAGTGGTACAGAAATAGTACAATGAGCCTTATAGGGGAATTGAGTCTAATACTTTAACAACCCCTTAAACTCAAGGTGGAGTGCAATAGCCTAATTTTAATTTGAATACAAGATCACGAAAATGCCATAAGAATCTGATTTTGGGATGTCTTCACACGGAGCATGAGATGAAATAGAATGGAGTTGTAAGGAGCCCTAAAGAAGACTATGACAAACAAAATGACAATGATCTCAATATAAACATGTTTGGTTTGTTTGTGGAAGAAATTTTTATGAATAATCTAAATGGCACTTTTGTTGTCACAATATATAGGAGTAGTAAAAGATAGCAGGACCCTTGTATATTCCTCTAAGGTAGTGTCAGTAATCTTAGTGGTAAAGTAAGTAATTAATAACAACTAGTAAGTTGCCCGTGCGATGCACGGATAATGTTCTAATGGTTTATGCAATTTTTTATGAAGAATATTGTACATATATTATAACATATTTGTTATAAAACTTTGTTAGTACTGAGTTTATCATAAGAAGTAACAATTATAAATTGCAGACACATATTCATTATAATTATTTTTTTGAAGTAACTACGAAAAAAGAATCAGCTTTAGAGTAATATTGTGTTGATCATTGATGAAATGGCATTGGAAGATTCTTAGCTGGATTTTAAAAAAGTTTCTGCTAGTAGATTTGTTGTCGCTAAGATTTTGCATAGGTATCTGCATTCATATTAAATTTGAGCATGTTATTTACATCAGTATAGTGTAGCAAAAGAAATAATATAACATACTGGCTTGTGTTTTTTTTTTCTTCTATACCTTTTTCTCATTTGAAGGTGCATCAAAAATCTTAGCAACGGTGTAATTTTCAAAACCATCCTTCAGATTGAATTCATTCAAGCGAAGTAGAAAAATGTATTTTCTTCCAAAAATTTTCTTAAGATCACATGGGATTCCTTCTTCAATATCAATCTGCATATTAGGAATTTTAATTTATATTATAATCAATAGTTTCACAATAAATTTAATAATTTAAATAAGTTGTACCCCAGTTTGTTTTTCAGCAAGGTCTCTTGCAGATTTATTTAGGATTTTCTCAGCATCTCGATCAAATATGACAAAAGTTGTCTTGTTAGTTGAATCAAAAACTTCAATTTGAATCTAGTATTTTGCAATTGCATAGTAATTATAGTAAGATGAATATGTTTATAAAAAAAATTGCAAACTTTGTAGTTAATGTGTGTGCCACTAACCTTGGGATAGGCAGATTTGTTTTTGTTTCACATTTTGTGCACCAAAACGATCCTGATTACGATTTGACCTTCTTTCCACATAACACACATGAAATATAATACCAACCCATTGTAGTATCAATGTTGCTTATTGTTGCAACACAATAGCAGTTAACATCCTACAATGAACTTTGAAGTTAATATGCTTTTTTATTTTATTTTATTTTATTTTATTTTTTTTTATTTTTAACTAAATGATGTATTATTATATTTTCATGTAAATGATGAGTCTACTTTGAAATGATTAACAAACCTATTTCGTAGGATCTCATTCAATGCATTTGAGCTTTGGTATTGTCTTCATATTGTTTGAAGATAAATCCTCCTTTGAAAACTGTTTTGCATGTATTTTTGGTATTTCTTATATAGGATCATGTTTTTTACCATTCCTATCATTGAATTTTTCAAAAGGAAAAAAGAATGTAAATGGTATTTTGTGAGATAAAAAAATGTTGTTTATCATATTTTTTTTTGTTATTAATAATTTTAAAAATATGCACCTGTCAATTATTTCAGCAATCTCGAGAATCTCAAGATTTAGATATACTTTTGTTGCACTGGTCGATGACAAAGAGGATTTGCCTGCAAAAATTGCAGAATACATTATAATAACCAAAATCGTATTGAATTGAAATTGAGAAAAAAGAAGACATGTTTTAATGAGAATGAGATTCTCTAAAAGTATCATTAGATTGATTTGAAAATGAATAAGTTTGAGTACAAAAAATTTATAATTAGTGATTACATTTCTCAATGTAAAATTTATGGCCTAAGATTAGTAACCAATATACTTATTAACTTGATAGCAGTACTAAGTACATTAAAATTGATAGTTGGAAACATTATTTAGTTATACTTACCTCCAAATGATTTGACAATAGTCGGAGTTGCAATTAAGACAAAAGGTCTTGGATTGTTCTTATATACATCTTCATCGATTTGCCAGACACTTGTTCCCCATAATGAAAGCCTAATTTCTTTTCCCATGGTATAGTTTAAATCATTGAGGATTTTTTTGTTATCAGTAATTTTTATTATTATTTATAATTGATTTTTCTATATAAACATATAATGACATCAATATCACATCAAAAAATGTCTTACTCTTTCAAAAGCAATTGTAGGTTGCGCAATTTTCTTGGTGTGCCATTAACTTGAGGCTCTACACACAAAACTTTTAGCATTTTAATTCACCATTTTCACCTCTTGCACTTCTAAAAGTAGTTCCAAACTATTGATTGGCTTTTGTTCACTAATATTAATATATGAGATTGAAATTGTATAGTTCTTAAGCATTTCTAGGAGACCATACCATATTATAAATTTAATATTAAAAATAATATGTAGAAAAATTGGAACTAAATCGCAATTATAGTATGCAAAATAAGGTATAATGAAAATACTTACTTTCCAAATTGATGGTATACCATTCTCTTTAATTAGCTTTGTTAGAGTATCCGTGCAATTATCCTCAATGTTCATATTCAAAATATTTTTAGTATTTAATAGATTTGTGAAGCAAGCTCCCAACTGTTCAAATATAGTATAAGGAAATTCAGCCAAAAAAAACATATAGTATAAGGAAAATTGCAAAAGAAAAAAGAAAAAAAATCTAAAAGATTTCGTACGATTTTTTAAATTCATATAAAATAACTTAATGTTAACTATTAACATATTTTCTCAAATCTATTAAATTATAAACCTCATTCATAATTTTAAATACAATTCAAATAGTTCACACTAATAAGGGAAAAAAAATTATTTCATTTATGCGTATGCAATAAAAGTAAAAAAATACAAAAAAAAAAAGACTAATGTAGAGAATAAGTTTTTTTTAAAAGTGAAATAAGGGTTGAAGGTTGATAGAATAGTTTACAGTGACATATATATCTATCAAATCAAAAGTCTCAAAGCCCATAAAACATTCTTTGTGGCTTCAACCTGTTACCAAAAATCCAGTCACACATCATCGTAAACCCAATACAAAAGCTCCAACACTAAAAATCTCAAACAACCAAAGACCCATATCCAATCACAACCCTCACAAAACCCACAATGACCTTTGACCTCTGCATCAAAATCACAAGTCGTTTACATCATTTCTAGTTTGGAGAATCTCATATGTGCATTTGAGGTGTTAAGGAACCTCATGGTTTTTGAAAAGGAATTTGAAATTAATTGTAAATACTTCCTTTGATTTGTTTTATTTGTGTTTTCTTTTTTTTGGTTCAACAAGCAAATCAATATTGTTTCTGTGGGTTAACAACTATTGAATTATAAATAGTTTTCAAAGATGGCTGAACTAAATAAATAACAAATCAATAAACAAACTATTGAAGATAAACATGAAATTAACAATGAATGTGAAATGAGATGTAAGATTATAGTGGCATAACAATGAACATAGTATTTTGGGATTCAAAAATAAATTAATAAACGAACTATTTAAGAGGAACATAAAATTAAGAAAGTAAACATACCTCTCTAAAATGAATTGTGAGAAATTATAGTGGCATAAGTTTTGAGGCATAAGGAGACGGAGATATATAAAAGAACAAATTTTACAACATGCAAAGCAAACATTAAATGAAACTAACCCTTCAATTTCATAAATCAGGTGGCATTTACCTGGTGTTAATTGCATTGTATAATTGGTTGGAAGTGGCTGCATTGAAGCCCAAAATACTAAACGCTAAAATCTTTTAAGCTAGCTCCTTCATTTATGTCTTCAAATAATCACCGAGTCAGAGTGGAAACCGTTGTTTTTTTTAGAAGTTGAAGAGTATTTGCACAGATAATCATTGAGTTGGAATGGAAATCGTTGTTTTCTTAGAAGTTGAAGAGTTTTTGTATAGAGAAACAGAGGTTGAAAGTGACTGAATTTCTTGGCTGGGCTTCATCTACAGGTGGGAGGAAGAAGAGGGTTTGTGAGTAAAAATTTAGGCTTTCATCTACTAAACTGTGGCGTGGGTCAGCCTTGGCATGGGTTAGCCTTTGAGCTACACATTGGTGGGGTGTTTAGACTTGGCATGGGTTAGCCTTTGAGGTACACGTTGGTGGGGAATTCAGATTGTAGCCTTTGAGCTACATGTTGGTGGGGAATTCATATTTGGGTCAATATTTATGTGCTTGGGCTTTTCATCTACTTTGAGAACGTAGTTATTTTTTTAGAAGATTACAATTGTTTGGTCATTGTCAACCTCAACCCATATATGTGACAGTAAAAATAAGTTACTATAAATTATTGGGTTACAGTGAAAAAATTTAATGTGGAAAAAGGTTAAAAAGACTAAATGGAAGCTTAGAGTACCACATGGCAAGACCTCATGCATTCCCGCATGAGGTCACTGCTTTTATATATATATTGATTTGTTTCTTACTTCACCATGATATAAGAGAAAAGTAAATAAAGTTGTACTCAATAGCAAATGACAATTAGTAAGGTCTTTTGCCTATCAACATTAGGTTAGGCTCGAAGTATAAGAGGTTTATTGTGAAGAGAAGTGTAGGCCATGAAAAACGGTCTCCTTAACATAGCAGATGATACAAAAGCATAATAGACCCTCATTGTGACTAAAAGTAGCAAACGATGTTAATTGTTTTTCAAGTTAACAAAAAATGTAATTAAAAGTACCAGTAGACATTGATCACAAATCATAAGTGGAAGTGCATAGCCAAGTCGAGAAGTCCAAAGTGCAACTGAGGGTAGCTAGGGGTGTCAATATAGCTACTAAAAATCCATAGGTAGAAATCGAAATGTGTAAGATGGAGAGCTTGAACAAGAACCCAAGTATATGACCTGTGCCGATTGCCTGTCCCGTCAAAGGATCTTGCACAACACAATTGGAGGAAAGTATGGGGACATGAAAACCTCAAGTGCATAAAATATATGTTAGAAGAAGAGACAATGTCTATTGTTTGAACAGACATAATGGAGCTATAGTTTTGTGAATTTCAAGTGGATGATGTGCAGGTGTAGTAGTAAATAATGAGGGGTATAGTGTTTGATTGCAATAGGCTTAATCCAAAAGACGAGGGATATGACTCAGACAGATGTTCCTTTTAAGTGGGCATTCTTGAGTTCCTCTGTGACATAGAGCCAAAATTTGCAACCCTAGAAAAAGTTGTGCATGGATTGGGACCAAAGAATGTAATTTATGTCATACAGAGTTATGCAAATAAGGCGAGAAATATCTTTCTAGGCCATCTAGACACTTCACATGAAAAACATACCGAAAATATGAAATCAACATAAAATAATTAGTGAGAAACACATGTCAAAGTTAGTGAATATTTAACATTGATGTGGCTACTGACATAGTAGATAGGGTTTATTTGGTGCTCTCGTGGCACTGATGACATGATCACTTTTGCTGATGTGGCACTAATTACATGGCAACCTTTGTTGACATGGTAGCTAGGATGCATTAATGTGACATTGATTTTGGCCTACGATGATGTGGAGATAGGCCTAACTTGTCAAAATAGGATGGCAACACGTGATAGAAGTCATGTTTTGACACATGAAAGAGCATGTGACATGTGGTAGCATGTGTGGCACTATTGAGAAAAACGCCGGAAAAAGGAAAGGAAAGGTGGTGGTAGAGTTTCATGACATTGGATATGATACCATGTTTAGATGGATTTTTTTTTTTTTTTTTCACAATAACATCATTTTTCTAACAATTTCGCTAGTTAGCATCGTTTGGAAACTATTTAGGGAACTAACATCTCGAGTTTGTGAGAGTCGAATTCACTGTAGCAAATTGAGTGGAATAGTCTAGAGTTCGATGGAACTCGAGTTTTAGAAACTTGAGTTCCTTGCTCTTTTTCGTTTTCCTTCGTTCTTCATTCTCCAGATGCTAGATCGTTTCTCTAGACCAAATCAAGAACAAACCCACAAAGACCAAATCAAGAACAACCTCAAGAACCTAGAAACAAACCCACAAACACCCACCCACGGCAAAAACCACACCCACTTCAGGAACAAACCCACAAATCACAAAAATAGTTTTGGTTTGGGTTGAGAGAGATGAGCTGGAGATCAGACCATTGCCGATGGTTGCGATGATGGTCGGAGGAAGAGCCAAGGAGCTCAGCCACAGAAGTTCAGAGAGCAAAGGAGTGGGTTCGTTGTTTTTGATTGATTTGGGTTTGTTGTTCTCTTCTTCTTTGTTGGTTTGCCTTCTTCTTTGTGGTCTCTGCCTCTTTCTTCTTAGTGAATTTGTGGAACTCGAGTCTTAGAGACTCGATTTTTACATTGATTTTCATAGAAATCGAGTCTTTGATACTCGAGTTGCTACAGTGAAATCGAGTCTAAGACACTCGAGATGTTAGTTTCCTAAATAGTTTGGAAAATATGCTAACTAACGAAATTGTTTGAAAATTGGTGTTATTTTGAAAAAAAAAATCCATGTTTAGATCAAGACTATAGTTGAATATATTAATAAATGAATAAGTAATGAGTACTGTATAAGGTCAATATATAAAGGCCGATTAATCTAATAGTACAATAAAACTACATAACTATAGTAAATGCGTAGTGTGATTTTATAAGGTGGTTCAAGAATAATACAAAGACAATAAATAGGCCTAAGAGTGGGCTTGGTCATGATACTCTAACAAAATATAAATCTCAATTTAAAAAAAAAAAATGATATGTATTAGTTTATATATAATATTTTAACGAGGGGAATGAGAGGCAAAATAGAACCAACAACAAGAGAAAGGGAGAGGAGGTAGGATACTATTGGACTGTAAGCCCATTGACAAATTTGTATGTTTTCTTAGCTTGCTAATATTTGATGAAGACGGCAAATGAGGAACAAATTTGGGTAAAGATTTGATGTTATTTATGACATTTGATCATACACTTGGAGACAAAAAAAGGAAAAAAGAAAAAAAGAGAGGTTAATTTAACAAGCTCATTAATAAACTAAATCAAACTTGTCTGTAAAGGTCTATGAGCTTTGTTTGAATTTGATGGGATAAGAATCCTTCGACTGAATCCACCGATTCGTTCCAATTTTTGTTTAGAAGTAAGACATGTAGAATCAATAGCCCATGACTAATAATAATGAAGGGTTCACTCAACTGCAGAGTAAGAAAACTTCAAAGCAAAAGAGCCACATCCATTTCCGGTGAAGTTAAAGGTTGAAGGCTCAAGCTGATAAAGAATCAAGCATATTGAATGAAACAAAGGACTTGGAAAAGTTGAGCAATGTGTTAGTGATTTCGTGCACACAACTTCATATATACTTGGAGAATTTTACTCGTATTATTAGTCTTCCGCCCCACCAAATCAGGCATTAGACAAGTTGATATACAAAAATCCACCTTAAATTAGATCATCATCGCTAAATAAGTCTTTACAAATGTTGTAGGGGCAAGGGGGTGTTATTATTGTTGTGCAATAATGGCCATTGAAGCTAGCCTTTGGTGCTCTTCTGGTCATGGACCACCTTAAAACGTAAGACAAAGAGAGGAAAAATACATGCAAATTTATTTAAAGTGAACATATTGTCTTAGTCAAGCCACATTGTTATTGTTATTAATCAAATGTCATGTTTTTCGAGCCCATGACCATGGAATAAAATGTATATTATAACTCATCTAGTCAAGGGACATGTAATCACTACCATACTTTGTAGTCAGCATTAAACAATAGCAAGGAAAAAAGAGAAAAAGAAATTGAAAAACTTTAGCTCTAGAATCCCATTTTGTTCATCCCCCCGCCCCCCCAATAGACTTTCATTAGTTGCACTTGGAAAGTAATTATTCCAAAGACACATAATTTAATTGGTAATGAGTGATCATTAGTTGAATGTGAGTTTGAGGGCAAAAGCTGTCACCAAAAAGTAGAATAAGGACCAAAAAAAAGAAGACAATAAAGAATTGAACTTTTCAATATAAAAATAGATATGTAACTCAGAGTTCAAAAGAGAAAAAAAGTGTGGTCTCTTCCTTGATAGTCTTCTTCCATTAGGAGAGGGACGCATGTTATATGTGTTTGAATCATGACAAACACTTCCCCATCTTCCCTCTTAATTTCTATCTATATGTTGTGGAATAAGTTGGAATTAATTTAATTTTCTAAAAAGAAAATGAAATTATATATATATATATATATATATATAGCTGCACTAAGGGAAATAATATACTCTTAGTACTAATCAATGCAAATTCATGTTGCCACCAGTATAAATTTTTAATTTTTTGGAACTTCATAAGTGCCTCATCAAATTAATTTTGTATAGATTCCTTGTTCACAACCGGAATATAATATAGATTTGTAGTACCAAGTGATTGTTTGTAAAGCAGTTGTTTTATTCACATGACAGCAGTGTTGATTATGTATCAATCTAATTAGTTAATTAATAAACAGAAACAGCTATTTAAAAAAAAAAAAAAGGAAAATAGATAATATAAAACAGAAAGATTGGACCAAGCATATAAAAAACACCAAGAGTAATAGTTTCTTTTTGGCTTTAAAAAAACAAAAATTTGACCATTGAATACGAGCACACGTGCGACCTTAGCCGTCCGATATAGGGGCCAACTGACCTATCAAACAAGAGACTTTGTCTTTACAAGTAACTACCATTATTTTTAAAACACTTATATGTAGTAATATTATATGAGAAAGAGAAATCAGAAGTTTGGCAATTGCAACTTTACATAAAGAGTAGTGTAAAAAAATGAGTTTAGCTCATTGAGCTGTGTGCAGTGTCTTGTGTGAAAATGACCAAATGTCGCTGATGATAAAGCAAAATACTCTCCTGGTGGGCTAAATTATAGAGTTTTGTACAAGCTACTAGACTTTGGATGTTGCATGTGAATCTCAAGAAAAAGATGTGAACCCATCGACTTATTAACATACAATAGCTGATTCTTACTTAGGATTTTTCACATAATCGTGAATCGTGATTGTACATTGGTTGAAATTAAAATTTTGGGTCTGCAAACCCAACATACGGGTGTCTTAAAATTGGACTTGGCTTTTGTTTAGTGTCCAATTATACTGAACCCATCAAAATGATGACATATGTTCATTTCTGGACATGTGTCATTATCTTAACAGATTCAGTGCAACTGGATACTAAACTTAAACTTTACCCCTTCAAAATTTAGTTATTGTGAAAATCAATAAGATCTTATACATGGTTCATTTGGTAATACGGTAGTACCTACCAAGTAGAAGCGGCTTTGTGGCAATATAACCTCTCTTTCATTGAGTCAAACCCATCCATGGCCAATTAGGCTAGGCTTCACCTCAAATCATTATTCATTGCTCATGCCACCACCATCACCAACAATGGCTCTCCTTTCTCCTATCTCTACTTGATTTGACCAAGTCTCAAACCTCTCTCTCTAGTTCAAACCTCGAAGGCCAAGAGACATCAAGCACCACCTCACACTAGGCAACGTTGGTTTGTGGTGGACGTAAGGGGTGGCACAGTGGCATTATGTTCGACATGGGCTTAGATTGTGATGCGATCCAATGGGTTTGTGTGTGGACACAGTCTGATTTGCATCAAATCGTTTGCTTTTGTGGGTGGATACAGGGCGGGCTATAGTATGAAAGTGAGTGAGGCCGCCGCCTAAAGCCCTAAGTAGAAAAAAGCCCCCAAATTTTAGTCAATAAAGTAATTTTTTTTTATTATAAACTTATTCATTAAGCCCAAAAATAATAGCTAATAAATAAAATGACATTTTTTATCAAATAAAAAACAAGAAAAAAGAGAGAAAAATGCTACGTCTACAACATTTTTCACAACAAATTCTAAGTGGTAGGTTGTTATTGGCTGTTATTGGTAGGAAAAAAAGTAATTTCAGTGGTGAGTTTAAATTAGAACCAGTAACAACTTAATATTTAGGATTTATTATGAAAATATTGTGAAGATAACACTTTTCAAAAATGAAAAAAGAAAAAGAAAAAGAGCAATACACAAAGAATTTCACAACAGTTGAGTTGGCAATTACAAGTTTTCATTTAGATCTATCACTAACATCATATTTTTACTTATTATTACCAATCTGCCACATCAACAACTATGAAAATTTTTGTCAATTTTTTTTGTATTTATAGATTTTCTGAAGAAAAAAAGATTCTACATGGTTAATATTAGTAATTTTTCATCTAAAACAAGATAATAGAATTTAAGTAATATTAATTTTTTTAATAAAAAAATTCATATTTAAATATATGAAAAGTCTCAAGTCAATTTTTACCTAAGGCCCCTAAATCTATCAAGTCGCCCCTGGGTGGATATGGTCTAAAATGTGCTAATAATGGTGTTTTGTGGATGGATTCAGTTGGGTTAGCACTGATTTGGTAGATTATGGGTGGTGGTGTGTGAGATTGGAAAATGTTTTCATTTCATGCTGCACCAAACAATTGAAAATATTTTTCAAAGCATTTTCAGTAATGCAACCAAACATCAAAAAAACAAATATTTTCTCTAAAAACATTATACATTGAAAAATATTTTATAGTAAATAAACAAAACATCAGGTTATGAAATCGTATTTCTAAAATATGATTAAAAAAGATTAGATCCCAAATAACTTCAAAACAATGTCGATTTAAATATTAATACTAAAATAATTAATTTTCAAATTTCACCTTTTTTAACCCCTCAACCTATTATATTACGGGTCCATTTGGGGACGACTAATTTAGTTGAAAATGAAAACTTTTTTGTTGAAAATATAAAAAAAAAGTTAAAATCTAGCTGAATGATATAATGAAATCTATAAATAATACAAAAAAGTATGATGGGGCTCATGAATAGTACCAAAAAAAATTTTCTTTTTTCTTTTTTTATATATGATAGAATTTCTACTCTAGCCTAATCTAAATGTATACGTGTGTGAAACTCCCTCTTAGAGACTTGAATTCCAGCCTTTACCCCCCACATCCTACAAGTACTTATACTTGTGGAGTGACCATCGCACCAAGAATATGCGGTAGTAATACAAAAAAAAAAAAGTTAAAAACTCAAATAAGTTGAACTTTTCACCACATCACAAACAAACTCTATATATATATATTTAGTGTATTTGTATAAACGGTTGAAAAATTGTGTTTTGAATTTAAAATGAACGTTTGTAAAAAAATTTATAATGAGTTGTAAAACAGAGTTTTGAATTTTATAATTGCTATTTAAAAATCCTAAAATGTCTAAAACCAGACTTTTATTTATTTTCTTTTTTTATCTATTTATTTACTATGCCCATGTGCGGTGACGATGCTAATCTCAAAATTCCATGTAACTTTTGCTATTTCACCGAGGAAAGTACAAAGTTGGTGACGTGGGTTTTGAATAAAGTCAGTCCAATTGAATTGGGTCTTGCGCTCTTGCTTGCTCGTGCGGAAAGCCTTTTCTTTATTCTTTTTAATATACATATATTTGTTTTCCTAAAAAAAAAAAAAAAAAATTGTGTTTTCCTTCTATCTTGCCATATAGCGCTATTTCAATGAACTTGTTTATAATAATAATAATAAATCGGTTCAAATAAATAATGTATGGGAAGTGATCGACCAAAAATTTTCATAAGAAATCATAAATAACAGTGGTTATTAGTTTTAATTTGAATCAACAATTTAAATTACTTTTTTGCTCAACTATAACATCTAATAAAAACCTACCATTTTAGAATTGTTATGAAAATATTATAGGCATAAGCATTTCTCTTATTTAAGTAATGGGATGTTTGTGTCCAGTGCACTGAACACGTTAAGATGCGGACACATATCCAATTTAAACCTTAGTAATAACATATTTTATAATGTCCAATATTTATGGTACTAACACCACCTCTCCCTCCACTATTTACCCATCTCACAACCAAAAATAAACTGTGTTCCATAGAATGATAGGTCATTAGAAGATAGTAAATGGATTTGAATTACAATCTAATAATTTAGTAAATGAAGGATTATTACTTGTTGTTTTGAAGTGGTATTTACTATAACTCCGTATAAGCCCAACTAAATTTAGGAGGGTTTTTTTTAATATATTTTTTTTTATGGGAGGAGGGTTTTTATTTTTATTTTTTATTTTTTATTGTTGGGTGGAGGCTACAATCTAATGCTTACTGAGTCAGACTTTGTAAAACAGAAGTTGGGTCTAATATGTTTGTTCTTGGTCCAAAGAAAAAGGATAGTGGCCAGGGCCTCATATATTATTAGCATTTGGATTGGGCCAACTAGATTTTTCTCATTAAAAGCAGTTGTAGTTGTAAGTTGTAACCTGGTCTTCTCATCTAAAAGTTGCTGGAAAGGCTATTGCATCAATGCTGTAAATGGATTGCACAAGACAAGGATGGGTGTCTAGCTTTATATCATATTACTTCTATTTTCCCCCTCAACTTTTGGCACACAGCTAAATCTGAAAGTTAAAATAAGCATTATTTTTTAGTAGCATTCCAGAAGAGCTTTTCTTGCTTCTCAAAGTATATTGAAAAAGAGAATATAAGACATGACAACCTAAGAGCACCTTTATGTTCTTCTGATTGGTGTCATAAGATCAATCAAGACAATTATTTTACAAATTTGTTAGTATTCTGGGAAACAGAACATGGATTCACTTTGACTGTAATGGTGGTCCAAACACCCCACTTCGTACAATAATGGTACAAGAACATTGTTATTAAGTATTGGGACATAAACTTTCATTAAAAAGCACAAAGGCATGGCTTTTGTAAGAATTGAATACCAAAGTTGTACTAGTACTGCAGAACTTGCATGTGGATATTTAGTATATATGGGGCTATAGTTAGCGATAATATATGATCAAAGCCAAGCCATTTTCATTAATGCGTGGTAAGCCAGTAACAATTTTTAATGCAAGGGCTAAACATGTTGCACCCAAGCACATTTTAGTAAATGAGAACGACCAATTTTTTTCTTAAAACTTAATTCTAATGAAACAAAGCTATAAATCATTGAATATCAGTGAGATGCATGAACAAGAATGAGAATTTTTGTCACCCACAAAATGCTCTAGGTGTAATGCAGACAGATATAAGAAATTGCCTTTTACCTACATGATAATCTAGCTGGAACATCCACATATTGTATTATATAAACACGTAAACTAACACTTACTAAGGCTGAAGAAAATATATACTGAAGCTTTAGAACTTATATCAATCAGTAGATTAGATTGGGTGGTTTTCTGATTATGTTTCCCCGAATGCTTCAGAATATACACTCTACAGTTGATTCTCATAAGGTTTTCAAACTGTTTTGACAAAAATGGAAATTGCATGCATTATATTTTCCTCTTTTTGCTCATCTAGGAAAAGCATAAGAACAATGAGAAAACCAAACCAAGTCCAATACTTCTTACATGCTTGAAAGCAGGTTAAAGTTGATCTTAAGAGGAATTCCCAATACGCTAAGGGCTGACTCACTAAGAAAAAACAATCAAAAGTTTTCTAGAGCTTTTCAGGATTCTGAAGCCTACATGCCACATATAATCAAGTAAAACAAGTTTCATTTATGTGGATCAGCAAAGAAGAATCCTTGAAAGGCTACAAGGAGAGACTATAAATGAAGTACCTTAATTCAATTACTCAAACTCAGCATAAAATCTTTTGCACTGTGGAACATTATTCTTTAGGTTGCAAGTTCTTACAGAATAATAAAAATGCTTAAAGAATGGTACTATACAATGTAAGGTTCCTAGGGAGGATAACATGTGGTACACTTTTAACAGAGGTGTGTAATCATTTTGAGAAACCTGTCTAGCAAATGAGGGAAGAGATGTTGTTGATAATAAAAGAATTGAAAAAACTACTTCATTTTAGGAAATGTGAGGTTAGATGTATTTCTCAAGCATTCGAAACATTGGGAATAGGGATAAACTAAATAAATAAAGAAACAAGAAAAGGTAGATGAAGACCAAATTTAGGTTTAATCCCGAGTAAACTAACAGTTAGAGGAATCTTTTCTAGGGATTGCATAAATTAGTGAAAACGAGGTACTGCTTAATTTTCATGCACAAACTGAGATACAAATGCAAATGCTTATTCAAAAAATTATTGTCATTAACTTGTTCTGATAATCCATATGTTTTTCTATTACAACACAAAAGAAAAAAGAATGACTAATAAAGCAATGATCGCAGAGACACTAAGCAAAGATGCACTACTGAAGTTCATTCAATGTAAGGCTTAGGTAGAGAAACAAGTATGCTTTGGTAATTTCTTCAACTACATAAATATTAATATCTATATTTTACGTCTGTGTGTCATATGCAGAGGAATTTTTTTACAAACAAAATGAGTTTCAGACATCCATATGCTTATAAATCATCTAGAAAGGGAAAATAGAAGACAATTAGTATGGCCATGACCCATGATCAACAGCAACCAAAGCTACAGAGCTACAGAGACTGGATATTAAGTTACTCTCCAAAAGTTCACTCAATGTGGGAATTAGTATGAAGCTATAGTTGCTCAAGTGATTTGTTAACTACATGAATAACAACACCAGTTTCTTGGTATATAAGCAACTTTCTTTAAAATAAAAAAGTGAGTCCTTAGGTTCCTCAGCACTGATCATGAAAGTATATAGCATATAGGGTTTATAAATTAGTAGATTTTTAACTTAAAAGTATTACCCACTTCCCTTATACCAAACAAGAAGGTCTGCAAAAGCAACTTCTTAGGTTTATGAAGGGAAAGTATCAAACTAGCAAACTAGGTAACTGTATTTATTAAGTCTAAATTTTAGGGTCTTTACTAGCTAGGTCCATAAACAAAGCAAATTTGCTCAAACATAAGGCAGATCTTCAGTTTTGTCAAAGAAGTACACTATTATTCTACTCATATATTCCAAGATTACACTAGATTAAACAAAACAATCATAGGCTGGATTTTAGGGTTTCCAATTGTATGAACATTTCTAGGGTTTCTAGCTTATTTATGGCAACAAAAGTGCATGTTTCAAAGTATGGTGCAGCAATTCAAAACTGACAAAGGTCGTCTTCACCGATTACACATCTGTCACGCCAAGTCCCATATCTTCGATCATGAATGCTGAATATAGCCGAAGGCCGCTGACTGAAGGTCATCAGTTTCTTGGAGAGACCATTGCCTGTCGTATATATTCATGTCTAGAGAAGACATGGAATGAGAAGCCTCTTCATAGCTGCAGCCATATGAAGCATTGATTTCTTCAGGGATGTTTGAATTTCCATAGTTCCCCATAGAGTTTGACATGGACATGTTCTCTTGGTATGGCATTGTTGAGGCATTATTGTTGATGTTTGGATTGAATTGTTGTATCATGTTTGAAATTTCTGACTGAAACCAACTTTGAACATCTTGTGGATGAGAAGGTTTTCCATAGTACTTTTCATTAGGGTTTGCACTAGCAGAGCCATTGAGAAAGCTTTGAGCTGCTTGTAATTCTTTAAGAGATGCTAGTTGAGCTTGTAGATTGACAACCTGCAGAGAACAAAGCAAAATACCAGGATTGAGTCAGGACCAAGAAAAAACAAATTAATTAGGGTTTGAATCATCAAATGAAAGAGAAAGGAAAAAAGGGTACTAAATAAACCTGCTGTTGGAGAGCAAAAATATGAGAAACACAGCCATAAATAGGATCTTGAAGCCTAGCTTGAGCTTCATATGAGATTGTGACCGCGGCTTCACTACGATCACTCACTGGGAGGTGAGCAAGAAGCTTTGATACATTGCTTGCACCAAAAACTTTGTGAATGGCAGCAAAATGGGTGGCTCCCTGTTCATGACAGAAATAAGGAGCAAAAACACAACCCCTTACACATTTCCTTCTCAAGAACTTGCAAGCTCCACAAGGAGAACCAGAACCTGTCATCTTAATTATCTTTTGGGGTTTTGATATTGCTTGTTGGGTTTCTTAGCTTTGTTCCAGGCATTATCACCATGTTTATAAACACCAGAGGAAGAGGGGGGTGGATTATATTATATTGAATAATTAATTACATTAGGTTCCCTTAATGGCCTACAGTTTTCACTATTGTTTAATATAAAACTGGATGTCACCCCCTCCATACCAAATTTTTATCCTTTTATTTAAGATTCCATTCATCATCCTTATAGGACAAAAGAGCTAGCATAAACCAAACCCATTTATTTTCTAGTTTTCTTGATGATTGGATATATTATAGCTCATTTTCTGAATGTATCGGTCCCATATGCGATAACTACAACTACGTTTACAGATTGAATATTATTAGAATCTGAGAGAATGAGGATTAAACAAGGAATTTAGGTTAAAAAGATGTTTGTTACATTTACATATTGTTACAAAATTAAAACAATCACCACCATAAATTGAACTGTGTGTAAAATTCTTCATTAGTTTCTGTGTTGAAGATTAATACCCACTATTTGATGCATCACCCGGAAGCAATCTCTCCAGTGGAAAAAGATTATTCATATTACTTCTTTGAACTTGTGTTGTATGCTTAGTCTACAAATTTGAGACATACACCAAGCTTTTTGGCTTGAAAGTCATACATCATGTTAGATGGAAATGGGTAGGACTCATAAATTGAGAACTGATATAACCAAATTATTTGCCATGGGACGTCTTAAGTCCAACCTATATTACCTGACTCCATTTACTCATCTAAAACACTTCACATGTTCACATGAATCACATTACAATTCAATTTATGTACCTTTAATTGTAATATCATTTGGGTTTTTGATTGTCATACTTGTTATAGTTTGAGACTTTTATTTTGGATGGAATATTTTATTTTATTTTTTTTTTCTTGGTTGCGATATGCTATTTATGAAAACCTTGGGAGATTTTCCAACTCCTTAGTGAACAATGGAGTAAAAACTTGGATTTTTTTTCCCCAATAGGAGGTAAAAACTTGGCATTGAACCTTAATTATGTGCTTAAATCTACTAAATTGGTAATAACAAATGGCAGGCTCTTATGGAGGATGGGTGTTTAATTAGAATATATTCCAGGATGATCAAAGATGAGAATTATCTTGGGAAGGATATTAGATTTTATTTGTACTTATGATGATATGGAATATCCAAATTTAGATATTGTTAGTCTTCCATCACATTTGTCAAAACCAGTAACTTCTCAGGGTAATTGAAAATCTTATGGTTAAAATATTAGCTTAAAAAAAAAACATTTTTTTAATATGGTAAAAATAATAATTTCTTTAAAAAATTGAAAGAATAGTGTCAGATATCAGAAAATCTAAATATATTAACTTTATAAGAACCTATTGCTGAACTACTCTACAGTTGGAATCAGGTCAGAGATCCCTATAACATGTGTTTCATACATTAATTTAGTGTACCAATCAAGGGCAGTTTTAAGGAGATTTAGTTTTAGCAAAAAAAAAAAAAAAGGTGATTTAGTTATACTAACTTTATTGTGGGATCTGAAAGCTAATAAGTAATAGTCAGATTGGTTTAAGAGTCAATACTGTGGATCGACCCAAAAACAAATGGAACAGATCCAAACACTATGGTTTGTTTTGATACCGCTTAATTATTAAAAACTAAAAATACTGTAACAAAATAATTTTTAAATGTGTGAATAGTGTCGTGAGACTCAATTTTAAAGAAATTTTTGTTGAAATTCGTATTTGCGAATCCTATAAACAATGCACGAAACCCACATAAAAAAATACAGATATACACATATGTTGTTTTCAGTGCAATCCAAACATACACTAAAACTTATGCATCATGTTATCTAGAATAATACATTTTTTATAAGGACCCTACCCTAAAGTCTAGCTGCGCGCTATGGTCCTCCTAGAAGTAGACTTTATTCTTCTGCAATCTCTAGGTCTAGGGCACCCAAATCCAATAGTGGATTTCATTAGAGATGCGAAATTTATTATAAGCCTGATCTATCCTCCCTACTGGTACAGTACTACTGTGGGCCAAAGTTGAAATTGGGTTTTAGCCAATATGTGAAAAGTTTAAAGTATTTAATAGGCAAATCCGAACCCAATGAAGCTCCTGGCCCAGGCAACTTTATTTATTAAGATGTATTTAATGCTCTATTATATAATATTTTTATATATTTTTCAAAGAATGAGTTTAAATATGTATAAATATCAAGAAATTAAATTACTCTCAATTACAAGTAATTTTTGCGTACAGACCAATAAATTATTAGCAAATGTATTTTTTTCCCTTTGTTTGATAAAGATTTATTTTGCAAAGAACGGCAATTTTGTACAACTATGAATTTAGGAAAATACTAATGAGTGCCCTTAGGGTATTATTGGTTAAGAATCCAGTTAAAGAAAGTTTTTATGGGAAAAGAAAAAATAATAATTAATGTTTTGACAGCCTTTTTCATTTCCCATAAAAGTAATGTCAAAACTTTCTTAAAATGAATTATTAACGAGTGTCCAAAACATGACGCATGAATTTAAGGGTTATAATTTTTTTTAATGAGTAAAAAAAGGGTAGAAGAGAGCAATTAAAAGTGGTTTCCCTACTTAGGGGGTGACCACTGACCATAATAACATTTTATTCACAAGGTTTAGTGAGCTATAACTATTCTAGTGAGTATCAATAAATATTAAACCAATATTTCACCAATAATCTATAGGCGCTCCCTTTGCAGAAGTCAGACTCAGGAGGACATAATGTCCTCTAACCATTTGGGAGTAAGGCTACTGACCATTAAACGACCACCCTTGGGTCAGGAGTGCATGGGAGAATTGCCCTTCAGGTTTGGTGGGAGGTGGGTAAAATTTGTATTAATATTATTGATATTCCCTTCGTGGATCAAGCTAGGAATTTTCCAAAATATATAATTTACGTTTATTGACGGAAAATTTCATTTTGTTTATATTTTTACTTTTCATTGTTAATTACTGTCTGTTTTAGTGTGCATATTACTATATATATTATTACTAAATCTAGATAATAACACAGTTTTGTGCTCGTTAACATGTTAATCACTAACTGGTGGGATGTCATTATTGGATTAATGATACTAATTAAGAAGAACAGATAATCAAAATGTAAAGGAGCAAAAGAGACAAAGAAAGAAAAAGGAAAAAAGCATATTCCAAAATTGAATAGAACAAAAGATAGTGACACTGGGATAGAACACTTGACCAAAGGGAAGCAAAAATAGGAGATCTAGATGGAGAGAAGGGGAAAGGACTTGTCTTTGATTTATTTAAGCCCTCAAGGTACAGCTTGTCGAGCAATACTGTATTATTATCATTAATTAATCACTATGTATAATCATTAATCACTTTCTTGTGTCACATATATGCACCAACATGTAGACCCTCTCCCAAATGTGCACTGGGACCCTTCACCCTAATTCTAATAATGACACCCCACCTCCCTCTCTCTCTCTCTCTCTCTCTCTCTCTCTCTCTCTCTCTCATTTCCTCCCAAAAACAAAAAAAAAAAAAAAAAAAAATGCCCTTGAAGATTCTTTTAATAGATAGACTTTTACAGTTCTATTTGTTGCGTGCAAAATAAGATTTTGACTGAAAATTAGTTTCAATAAGATGAATATTTTCAAAAATATGTTTTTTATTCTATAATTTTTTTCCCCAAGCAGTCTTCTATAATTTTCTAGTGTTAGCACAAAAAAAACTTCCTTGTATTTTCTAATTCCTAAAGAAAAAATAAAAAATAAAAATGATGATACCCACCCTTTTATAAAGTTGAACCAATGGCATTATCCTCCACTCTCAACTTATAAGAGGAGTTTTTAATTTTTTCTAATTAGAGGAGAAGTAATTTAGTTCGAATTCATTGGCTATTATTTCTTATGAAATAAGGTAGTAATTTTTTGATAATAGGGTTTGTTAGGCCAAATAGGCCCAAGCACATTATAGCTAGGTTTATTGTACGAATTTAACTGTAGTATATTGTATTATTGTACCTTTTGTGTTGTACAGTGGTACTTTTATGCTATTACCCTAGGTCACTAGGCTTATATAACGAATAGCTTTTTTCATCATTCAATACACAATTTTACCGTTCAATTGTCACTTTCATATACATAGAGTGTTTGAAGTGTTTAGGAGAAAATAGTTCAAACTGAGTGTTTAACAGCATATTTTAATTATCTTTGAATAAATACACAATTTTCTACAATTCTTACATGGTATTACCGTATTAGAGCTGGGGTTCTAAGAATCTTTCTTCTTCTTTTTTGGTGCCTTCTATTCATCATTCTAGCACTATTCTCTCATAAATTGTTTTGGGCAATCAACTACAACCCGAGAAAGATGAACTATAATGCTCCATTTGTTTCACTATAAAATACTTTACAAAAAACATTTCATTATTTTATCGTGTTTATTTCATTGTAAAATTTGGTCAAACTTGAAAACGTTTTTATTATTTTGTTTGTGTTTATTTCAGTGATGAGGAAAATTTGAATGTTAATACTCTTTATAAAGGAGACTAAGTAATATCACTGAACTTCATTTGTACTCAAATCTTGTTTGTTTGGTTTAATATTCTATTCATTTATGGTTTTTATTTTTTTATTTTTTTTAATAAGTTGAGAATTGGAAGGTAGGGTTGTGCAAAAAAACCACATAACTCGCCAACCTACCTAACCCACACTAACTCGACCCAACTTATGCGGGTCATTAAGTGTCCGTTTGACATGAATTATTTTTGCCAACTTATTTTATTATTTAGCTTATTTTTGGTGCTATTCATGGGTCTTATTGTACATTTTAGTACTATTCATGGGTCCTACTATACTATTTCAGTTAAAATTTACCTTTATTTACAGTACTTTCAGTAAAAAGTTTTCAATTTCAGCAAAATAAATGGATCCCAAACAGACATTAAGTGAGGCAGGTCAAGTTGGGCAGGTTAGATAGATAATTTAGCGGGTTGAGATATTTATAACACGCCACCTTACCCACCCCCCCCCCCCCCCGAGCAATGCTGGTGCCACACACTTGTGCACAATTTTGTGCCACAACTCGCCACATGGCGAGTTGTGGTTGGTCAGAATGTGTTAGTGGGCCATGTGGGGGACACACTCTGACCAACCACAATTCGCCATGTGGCGAGTTGTGGCACAAAGTTGTGCACAAATGTGTGGCACCAGAATTTCTCTATCCCCTCCCTCCTCCCCCCCCCCCCCCCAACACACACACACACACACACACACATTGTCATCTTGCAAACTTTATGTCCAAAGTTGTTTTATTGTAGTCTTTGGTTAATTTTAATCATCAACTTAACAACATAGATCAGAAGCAGGGGGAAACCTTCTAATCCTCTGATAAAGATGAAATTGTTCATCCAAATTGTGATATGAGATGTGTAGTTTAACCAAGTGTGGGGCGTTAAATAAAAGTGAGTATATGGGATACTACATTGAAGATAACTTTGTTGCTAATATAAGAAAATTTAACCTAAATAAAGGTATCTGCTAGAAGTTTAGCCTCATCATCTACAAGATAACCATATGAAACTAAAGAAATCTCCTCGCTTAACAGCGATTTGATGACTATTTTAGAATCACCCTCAAGTATGATAGAAGAGAGGCTGAGTTCCTCAGAAAAGAGTAAAGCTCTCAATGCCACCATAGCTTTAACTTCATCTACTGTTTGAGGAAGAGCAACCCTATCAGATATGGATGCTATGTGACCATACCCCATTAGAGTTGTACTTGTAACACATGTTCTAACTTATCAAAGCACAATTACCATATGATATATGAGTTAATTAGAAGTTAGCACTGTTGAAGTGGGCCATGTGTGGCTTGAATTGCCACAAGCCCACATCCACTTTAAGTCAGTCCATTTTGACCGAATTCAACTAGGAATTTAGTTCCTAGTGTAGCCGACCTTCACATATATATATATATATATATATTAGGTTTGTGTGAAATATGTGCAGCCGTGTGAGTGTATAGAAAAATTCCAATTAACCTAGTGAGCAAGCCGCATGAGAGAAAATAGAGAAAAGAGAGACAGTCAGTTCCTATTCTTATTTTTTCTGTGAGAGAGTGCTAGGGTGTAATTGGGATTTGGGTTTCTTGAGAGTGTTCTTCTGCACTATTGTATTTTCTCTGATAATAGTGAAATCCCTGCAACTCCGTGGACGTAGGCAAATTGCCGAACCACGTAAATATTGTCTTGTGCGTGTGATTATTTTTCTTTGGCGTGTGTTTTCTCTATTTGTTTTGTTTCTCACAGGTTAGGAATTTTGGTTAAATTCCCTACAACTGGTATCAGAGCCTAGGGTTAGGTTTGAGTGGGAGCAATGGCAGAGGAAGCAGGAAAGGCGTCTGGAATAGAAAAGTTTGACGGCACAGACTTCGCGTATTGGAGGATGCAGATTGAAGATTATCTTTATGGGAGGAAATTGCATCTGCCTCTTTTGGGGACAAAACCTGAGGCTATGAAGGTTGAGGAATGGGCTCTTCTTGACAGACAGGTACTAGGAGTTATCAGGTTAACTCTATCTAGGTCTGTTGCACACAATGTTGTAAAGGAGAAGACCACAGCAGATCTGATGAAGGCTTTGTCTGGTATGTATGAAAAGCCGTCAGCAAACAATAAGGTGCACTTGATGAAGAAACTGTTCAATCTGAAGATGGCAGAGAATGCATCAGTAGCACAACATCTGAATGAATTTAATACTATCACAAATCAATTGTCGTCTGTAGAAATTGATTTTGATGATGAGATTCGTGCTCTGATCGTCTTGGCTTCTTTGCCAAACAGTTGGGAGGCAATGAGGATGGCAGTAAGCAATTCTACAGGAAAAGAAAAACTCAAGTACAATGATATACGAGATTTAGTTCTGGCTGAGGAGATTCGCAGAAGAGATGCAGGTGAATCCTCAGGATCTGGTTCTGCCCTAAACCTTGAGACAAGAGGCAGAGGTAATAACAGAAATTCAAATCGGGGCAGATCAAAATCCAGAAATTCTAATCGGAACAAAAGTAAATCTAGATCAGGCCAACAAGTACAATGCTGGAATTGTGGGAAAACAGGTCACTTTAGGAATCAATGCAAAAGTCCTAAGAAGAAGAATGAAGATGATTCTGCTAATGCTGTAACAGAAGAGGTACAGGATGCATTACTTCTTGCAGTAGACAGTCCACTTGATGATTGAGTTTTGGATTCAGGAGCTTCGTTTCATACCACTCCACACCGAGAAATCATACAGAATTATGTTGCAGGTGATTTTGGTAAGGTGTATTTGGCTGATGGTTCAGCCTTGGATGTTGTAGGTATGGGAGATGTTCGGATATTGTTGCCTAATGGGTCTGTTTGGTTACTGGAGAAGGTTCGACATATTCCTGACCTAAGGAGGAATCTGATTTCTGTTGGACAACTTGATGATGAAGGGCATGCAATACTATTTGTTGGTGGTACTTGGAAGGTTACAAAGGGAGCTAGGGTATTGGCTCGTGGAAAGAAAACTGGTACTCTGTACATGACCTCAAGTCCAAGAGACACAATTGCAGTTGCTGATGCAAGTATTGATACAAGCCTATGGCACCGCAGACTTGGTCATATGAGTGAGAAAGGGATGAAGATGCTGCTGTCAAAAGGAAAACTACCAGAATTGAAGTCCATTGATTTTGACATGTGTGAAAGTTGCATCTTAGGAAAGCAGAAAAAGGTGAGCTTCTTGAAAACTGGCAGGACACCGAAGGCTGAAAAATTGGAGTTAGTACACACTGATTTGTGGGGGCCTTCTCCGGTTGCATCCCTTGGAGGTTCAAGGTACTACATCACTTTTATTGATGACTCAAGCAGAAAGGTATGGGTTTATTTTCTGAAAAATAAATCTGATGTATTTGAAACCTTTAAGAAGTGGAAGGCCATGGTTGAGACAGAAACAGGTTTAAAAGTAAAATGTTTGAGGTCAGATAATGGAGGAGAGTACATAGATGGAGGGTTCAGTGAGTATTGTGCTGCACAGGGAATTAGGATGGAGAAGACCATTCCTGGGACACCACAGTAGAATGGTGTGGCTGAGCGCATGAACAGAACTCTCAATGAGCGTGCTAGGAGTATGAGGTTGCATGCTGGACTACCAAAAACTTTTTGGGCTGATGCTGTTAACACTGCAGCTTACTTGATAAACCGAGGACCTTCAGTTCCCATGGAGTTCAGACTTCCTGAGGAGGTTTGGAGCGGTAAAGAGGTAAAGTTTTCACACTTAAAAGTTTTTGGTTGTGTTTCCTATGTTCATATTGATTCTGATGTTCGTAGTAAACTTGATGCAAAGTCTAAAATATGTTTTTTCATTGGATATGGTGATGAGAAATTTGGCTATAGGTTTTGGGATGAACAAAACAGGAAAATCATCAGAAGTAGAAATGTGATATTTAATGAACAGGTTATGTACAAGGACAGGTCAACTGTAGTGTCAGATGTTACAGAGATAGATCAAAAGAAATCTGAGTTTGTCAACTTAGATGAATTGACTGAAGGTACTGTCCAGAAAAGGGGTGAAGAAGATAAGGAGAATGTAAATTCACAGGTAGATCTGAGTACACCTGTAGCTGAAGCCCGCAGATCTTCCAGGAACATTAGACCTCCACAGCGTTATTCACCCACTTTAAATTATCTCCTATTGACTGATGGTGGTGAGCCAGAGTGTTATGATGAAGCCTTGCAAGATGAGAATTCAAGCAAGTGGGAGTTAGCCATGAAGGATGAGATGGATTCCTTGTTGGGGAATCAAACATGGGAACTAACTGAATTGCCAGTAGGAAAGAAGGCTTTGCACAACAAGTGGGTATACAGAATAAAGAATGAGCATGATGGTAGCAAACGTTACAAAGCCAGATTAGTTGTTAAAGGCTTCCAGCAGAAGGAAGGAATTGACTACACAGAGATATTTTCTCCAGTTGTGAAGATGTCAACAATCAGACTAGTACTGGGAATGGTGGCTGCAGAAAACTTACATCTTGAGCAGTTAGATGTGAAGACAGCATTCCTTCATGGTGACTTGGAGGAAGACCTTTACATGATTCAGCCAGAAGGGTTCATTGCTCAAGGACAAGAGAATTTAGTCTGCAAACTGAGAAAGAGCTTGTATGGCCTAAAACAAGCTCCTAGACAGTGGTACAAGAAATTTGACAGTTTTATGCACAGAATTGGGTTCAAGAGATGTGAAACTGATCACTGTTGCTATGTTAAGTTTTTTGACAATTCTTACATCATATTACTGTTATATGTGGATGATATGCTTATTGCAGGGTCTAGCATTGAGGAGATCAATAATCTGAAGAAGCAATTGTCCAAACAGTTTGCAATGAAGGATTTGGGAGCTGCAAAGCAAATCCTTGGTATGAGAATCATTAGAGACAAGGCTAATGGTACATTGAAGCTTTCACAATCAGAGTATGTGAAGAAAGTTCTCAGCAGGTTCAATATGAATGAAGCTAAACCAGTGAGCACACCCTTGGGTAGTCATTTCAAACTAAGCAAAGAACAGTCACCGAAGACAGAAGTAGAAAGGGACCATATGAGCAAGGTACCCTATGCCTCAGCTATTGGCAGCTTGATGTATGCTATGGTGTGTACAAGGCCAGACATTGCACATGCAGTGGGAGTTGTGAGCAGATTCATGAGTAGGCCTGGAAAGCAGCATTGGGAGGCAGTCAAGTGGATTCTGAGATATCTGAAGGGTTCATCAGATACATGTCTTTACTTCACAGGTGCAAGTTTGAAACTGCAGGGTTATGTAGATGCTGATTTTGCTGGTGATATTGATAGTAGAAAAAGTACTACTGGGTTTGTTTTTACTCTGGGTGGTACAGCTATATCATGGGCTTCAAATCTACAGAAGATTGTTACTTTGTCTAGTACAGAAGCTGAGTATGTTGCAGCAACTGAAGCTGGAAAGGAGATGATTTGGCTACATGGTTTCTTAGATGAATTGGGTAAGAAGCAGGAGATGGGCATTCTACACAGTGACAGTCAGAGTGCAATCTTCCTTGCCAAAAATTCGGCTTTTCATTCAAAGTCGAAGCACATACAGACAAAATACCACTTTATCCGTTACCTTGTTGAAGATAAGCTGGTAATGCTTGAGAAGATTTGTGGATCTAAGAACCCGGCAGACATGTTGACTAAGGGTGTCACTATTGAGAAGTTGAAGCTGTGCGCAGCTTCAATTGGTCTTCTAGCTTGAGGACAGGAGGATGAGTTGCAGGGATGAGGAACTGTGTTATAGAGGATTGTGGCTGATGTTTGCAGCTTGTGAGCCCTTAAGGGCTAAGGTGGAGCTGATGGAGGAGTTTGCTCGTGTAGCTTGATCAATTCAAGCCAAGGTGGAGATTTGTTGAAGTGGGCTCGTGTGGCTTGAATTGCCACAAGCCCACATCCACTTTAAGTCAGTCCATTTTGACCGAATTCAACTAGGAATTTAGTTCCTAGTGTAGCCGACCTTCACATATATATATATATATATATATATATTAGGTTTGTGTGAAATAATGCAGCCGTGAGAACATATATGGAGAGAAATTCTAATTAACCTAGTGTGTAGCCACATGAGAGAAAATAGAGAAAAGAGAGGCAGTCAGTTCCTATTCTTATTTTTTCTGTGAGAGAGTGCTAGGGTGTAATTGGGATTTGGGTTTCTTGAGAGTGTTCTTCTGCACTATTGTATTTTCTCTGATAATAGTGAAATCCCTGCAACTCCGTGGACGTAGGCAAATTGCCGAACCACGTAAATATTGTCTTGTGCGTGTGATTATTTTCTTTGACGTGTGTTTTCTCTATTTGTTTTGTTTCTCACAGGTTAGGAATTTTGGTTAAATTCCCTACAAGCACATGCCCAATTAGTAGTAGTTAGTTATAGTTAGGCATTACCATTTAACACGTGAAATTCAATCAACACGTGTAACAAGTTAACCTCTGAGAAATAAGTTTGTAAATATATAAATACCCTTGTAAAATGTTGGAACTTATCATGGAATAGATTGAAGAAATAAGATGCAACTTCTCAATTTCCTTGTTCAAGATTTTCTTTCTTCATTTCCCTTTCTTATCCTTCTTCATTTTTGGAAGGTGACAACTTCAAATTTTGTTAATTCTCATTCTCCGTAAAAACCAACAAATTCTTTAGTCAATTCCATTCAATTTTACCAATGAGTTTCTTACAAAATTCTTAGGTAAATTACTGATAAAGGTCATCAAAAATCAAAGGAGGACTAGCAAGGAGCACAAATGACACAAATTAAGTTGGAAAATGTAGTGGGGTCACCTTGGAAAGATAACGGCAAGAACGATGGTAAGTGATTGGAGTGAGGCAGCGCAAGGTTGAGTTGGTTTCAAGACAACTTCTTGTGTTTGAGAAGAGGAAATTGTTTTCCTCCTCTCTAGTAAAAGGTCATTGTTTTTCATTAGGAAAAATATTTTTGGAACTAATTTTCCATGTTTTTCACTAGCCTTACATTACCAAATTAAGGGGCCATGAGTCAACTCAAAGGTGGGCTCTAATAAATAAAAACAAAAGTATAATGAATCTGCTCCCAAATCAGTCACGATACACATGTCGTGACTGATTAGCCGAAGGGATGATGACAAGGCTAACCTACTGACGCACAATTGGACAACACAGTTGGACATATCAACAGGAGTTTGCGGCATCTCAACCTCATTGGCAGCCATTATCGTTTACAATGGAGAATTGCCTTTGAGTCATGTGTACTTGTTGGCCACTTGAGCATGAAATGAGAGAATGATCTTGGAGACAAGAAAGCATGTCAATAAATGGGGCTTATTATTATATATAATAATATTCACTTTAGACAATAATGTAGGAGGGGTTCAACTAATCTTTAAAGGAGCACACCATAACACTCCTCTGTCGTCTCAACTTTATTCTAGCTTATATATATATATATATATATATATAACACTCGTGAAAGGCCTTTTTGAAATCCAAAGGTAACTTTTGTGTATTTCTTTTCTGGAAAAGAATTCTCCAACAAAAACCATACTATTAAACTCAAAACTTTGTAGTTTGGCCACGACTACATGTAGTTCCTTAAGTACTGACCGTTTTAATTAGTTTCTATAATAAAACACGATGACTACGTATAACGTATTAGACTACTTTTGTTTATGTGGCATATATTTCTTCCATTTTCGAATAACTTTACCAAACACTATTTCAAACTTTGAATCTTTAGAAAGAACATTTTTGCCGGTAATATTTGTGGGATGGTTTGATGTCCTCCTATTTGAAGACACACGAATTCAAATAATATTTGAGCAACATATTTTTATGTGACTTTTCTCATTTTTAAACTTATTTCTCCTTTTCCTTTTAAGCGTGAACTCACATGATCTGAGGTGGTTCACCATGGCGTGGATCAAAACATTAACAATTATGTACCTTAAGAGACCACCACAAATTAATAACTTGACACTCAATACCTAACATGCATGTATTAGGAAGTTTGTCTTACACCCAATTAGTAGTTGGTAATTCAAATGTTTTAAAAACTTTTATGTCTTAATCATGATCGAAAAATGAAATTCTGACTTACCCATATGGTTTAAGATGCTGGCAACATCCTTGATAGATGATTACTCACATCAAGCATTTAGTATATATTCTTGCTCTAACCAATATACATTACGAACAATTAATCATTACATTGAACAAGAAATATAGGTCATTTTCATGCATCTTTTGTGTAATTTTTTTTGATAATAATCATGCTAATTAATTCCAATATGCAGCTTCGTGGACATAATAAAAAAACAGTAGAACTTTTTAATAATATTTGAGTGATCAGAGGGCATACAAGCTAGATGCTTGAAAAGTAAGAGAGAATGAGCAAAAGGGTCCTCCATATATGGCTAAACAGACACAGAAAAAAAAAAATAATTTCACATTGACAAGTTTACAAACTACAGATTGAACTACCATTCACCATTTTTTTTAAGATCTCATTCCTCCAAATCCAATCCTAGATTAATTAGAAGTAAAATCCGTGTAAAAGTAATGGCATTGGGGACTTTTGATGCAACATAAACCCTATTAATTATAGTATATCTCGAGCCAATAAACAGTGCCAAAACCCAATTGAACCACCCGATCGAGCTGTGTCCACTAAAACCTCTTTACCAAGTGGTTTAAGAAAAATTAGTCCAAATTGTAATTACATAAACTAAGCATGCAGGTGCAGCATGTCTATTGCCCCACCCTCCATTTGGTCTCCACGAAAATACTTCTTGTCCAATCAAAATGCGTGGTATAGATATATAAATGGTCCACCAACTTTATATATTAACATATATGAGATCGACGAAGAGAGCATCTTGTTTAAAATTTATAGGGACTTGCAGATATTATTATATATAACTTCCTCAAGAAATCAAGCAATACCCAACTCTCTTTAGCATTATATGTGATCTATGAAATACTCAGTCTAGCTCCCTCAATTGGTGGTGCGCACCTTTTGTTGATGTCATCACGGTTCAAATCCCGTCTCTTTTGTTATAATTATCAATTTTCTTTTTTATAAATTTTTTTTTTGACTAATACCTTAAGACATTTTAAGGATTTTTCTAGACTATACACATAAAAAAGGTTAGTTAGTTACTTGAAAACTTCTCCACACCCATATCAACAAAAAAAGGAAAAAAAAAAAAAAAATCTAAGTGTGTACCTTGCAAAAAGAAAAAGAAATCATATAGGAAATTTCTAACTGTCTTCCCTCTTATGTGAATTTTTTTTTTCTTCAATATCCTTAATAAGAAGGACTTCAAAATACAAACTCTTTTTTATTTTTAAGTTTTTCGTAGTTTGTGTGTTTAGATGCATCCTGGTCTTCGTTTTCTCGAGATG
Organism: Quercus lobata; assembly: GCF_001633185.2. Taxonomy (NCBI): domain Eukaryota; kingdom Viridiplantae; phylum Streptophyta; class Magnoliopsida; order Fagales; family Fagaceae; genus Quercus; species Quercus lobata. The sequence goes on from NC_044912.1 coordinate 37,817,725, forward strand.
AGCATGAATAATTTGGTTTTTCTTAAAAATTATGCACCCTCTTGATTATGTAAACATCTTTTTTTATTATTATTTTTATTTAAAAAAAAATCATTTTTCCCTTTCTGTTTGCAATATTATATAAGCCATTTAAATCATTGTCAAAAAAAGACAAAGCACTTAATGGGCAATGGATGAATGGACACGCATTTAGAAAAGAAACTCCTAATCTACCCTAAATCTGGATAAGCTGGTTCTTAAATCATTGGCAAAGTTGAGTCCTACATGGATACACTTTCAAGTTTCAACAGTTAATCATCCAATTTTGAATCATAGCTTTTTACCCTCCGAGAAGTTCCTTTATATATATATATATATATATATATATAAAAGATAAAAATTTTATAATTTAATTTAAGTATATATGTAGGTAAAACTCATTCTTGGAGACTTGAATTTTGGCTCATACATCGGAGCTAAGGTTTTAGGTTGGGGGGCAAGATCAAAGAACAAGATTGAGTGTCAAATTAATCTGAAAACATATTAATCAATATTAATAATAAAATAAATAAACAACTATATGCGAATGTAATTGTCATTTGCAATCTAGAATAAAATATAAACTAATTTTTTTTCTTCATATTTGGCTTAATTTACTCAATTGCCCTTGACTTTTTCCATATTTTGAAATTGTTGAATGATTTCTTAATTCCTAGTAGTCTTGAATATATCTTTATTGATGTATGTGACTAAACAATCAGTCATCCATTGATCTCCTATTCAATTGGATAATCAATTTTTAACTATACATGTTCATTGATGAAAAAACTCTTTTGATACGATTTCATTTATAATTCGATCTAAACTCTTTATCAGGATAAGGTTTCTCCATAATCTCAATTAACTACAAATATATATTTCTTTATCATTAAAATAAAGAAAATAATTATCAATTCATAGTTAATAACAGACAAACCAAGAGATAAATCTAAAATACACATAGTTTAATTATGTAATTTGATTTTTTAAAATAAATTGATAAAATAAATTAATGTAAAAATATTAAGAATATAGCAATATATACCTGTGAAGTTGTATAGGTATCTCAATCATTGAATGCTTTTAAAAAATTATGTAGAATTCTGCCTTTTTATCTTCATCTTTTAAGTAGTTAAAATCTGTTTTATAGCAAAAGTTCAGGGTTTGAGAGTTATAGGAGACAGAGGCACTAAAGTGAGTGAAAGTAGGGTTTTTTCTTAGTTCTATTCGCAAAATAGTGGGGGAGAAGTAGGCTATTTAGTATAAGTGGTTTATTTTATTATAATAATATTATAAGGTAGGACCCATTATATTTTATTAAGAGTGTTGTAGCGGCATGTAGGAATGTGAAATTGTTTTCCTGTGATAAACTAATACACAGTACAATATGCATGTAAAAAAGTTGATTGTCCTTAATTGTTAAGGAGTTAAATAGGTCCTTGTACTGTGTAACTAAGAATAAAGATTGAAATTCGATGCAATACTTAGGGTATTGTACCTGATGTAATTGTAATAAAATGTTGAGATTAAAGTAACTTTCAATCTCAACCGTTAAATTAAAAAAAATATTAAAAGGATGTAAAAAATTAAAGTTAAAAATATAAAAATTTTTGTGAAGGAATGAGGTTAATTGCATGGTGCAATTGCACTTGATCTCAATTCTTACGAATAGTAATATTACTTGACAATTTTTGGGGAGGTCAGGGGGCAATTCCCCCGTCCCTTTCCCTCCGCCACTGTTTGCTCTCCACACTCCACAAACACTTATATTTGTAAAATGACTATCACGCTAAGGGTGCGCGATGGTCCAGGAAGTTACTTGAGTACAAAGTTAATTGCGAACAGAGAATTGAATTCATTGTGCAAAAATAATAGAAGGGGGCCAAGAGGCTACTTTATTTATTAATTTTTTTGGTTCGATTAACAGGTGTGCTTAGAGCATTTATTAATACACTAGTTTTAAAAAATATAATTTTTTTTTCTTTTTCCTAAAAAAGTTTTTATAAATATTTCCTAAACCAATGTCTTTAAAGCATCCGTTAACTTTTCATTTTTTTTACAATAAATTAGCCTATCTATTTTTCAGTAAGGCATAAGCACGGTATACATCACATTTTAAACTAAAATTTCTTATTATGGTGTTTTCAACAAAGATATTTAGAGTGCAAATCCCATCTCCTCTATTATAATAACTCGTGTGTAACTCTGTGCATAGGGACAAAGTCAGGACTTGGAGTTGGGGGGGCGGTTTTTTTGTTAGCTATATGCCGTGGTTTTAGCTTTTGGCTCTATTGCTTAGCCGGTAAAAGTTTTCTTTTATTATTATTGTAAGGACACAATTATTCAGCGACCCAAGAATGACATTGGGCTCGTATGTAAAAGGCCCGAATAATATAATTCATAGAGAGTGGGCTAGAAAGGCTGGACCTTGGTCGTTGGACGGTAGGTTGGTCGTGATTTTCATGGAAGCTCAAACGAAGGTAGGCTTGGCTAGAATAGCCAGGCCTTACACCGGTGTAGCTTGGAGGGTCTGAGTCCTCGGACTTAGTCCGAGGAGCATCACATTCTTCCCATTCTTCTTTTTGTGGGATCTTTTTCCTCCCCCCTTTCTCCCCTCGCTCTCTTCCCATTTTATACCAGTGTTTACTTCTCGTTTTTCGTCTACGTGTCAGTTTTTCCTTTTTGGGGTAATGACTCGTCCTATCAATCCATACGTCAGAGTGGTTGGGGGTGGTTGGGAAAAGTTAAATAGCATGGTCTGGAGTATGGGCTTGTCAGCCGCAGGGCTCCACATTACGGTGTTGACAGCTTTCTCCTTTGTACTGCTCTTGTACTGAGTTTGTCATTTTCTTCAGGTGTTTTGTGAGGTGTTGAGCGTGAGATCGTCCTCGGCCACATCCTTGGGCCTTTGAGGGGCTTTCATCATACGTCCTAAGCAGTAGGGCTCCTCGGACTGGGCTTTGGGCCCTGAATACAAAGTGGGCTGGGACCTCAGATTTCGGGCCCTACAATAGCCCCTCAAAATCCTACTGCCCGGTCTTGTGGTTGGGGAGGAGGGTTTTGGTAATGTTAGGCCCAAACCATGACTGGCCCAGCTCAACATTTCTTTAATGCCGGGGTTTTTTCGTTTGCATGGGGGGCGCACCAAATTTGTGAGACATCCCTCTAGATTCTCTCACGCGGCGCCTTTGACGTTTCAGTGTTCGAGGCGTGCCATTAATATGTCTCCTTCACGAGGCTATCCAAACTTTATGGTTGCAGGCGGCGCTGGGAGCTGAGCAAAGACTGTCTCGTCCGTAGCATTTCTTGGGAACATGCGTAGATTAAATGCCATCGGTTTGCCCTCTGTATAAGTAGGATAGGGGGTTACATATAAACCCTTCGGCCTCCTCCCAATTCATAATCCTTCCACCATATTCACAATCTCCATCTGCAATGCCATCCACCCTTAGAGCAATATGTTTGAGGCATGGGTGGGGATGAAGGATCTATATCCGCTTCAGAGGCACCGAATCCTTCCAAGACTCAAGGTGTTGCGGTCTGGACAGGGAAGACATAGACTCAAGATGATCTTTCGCTCTGATAAGGTGGGGATGGTATCTCTGCCTTTTTCAGTTAAAATCCGAAGCAGACACTAGTCGCATTAGATTCTTGGTGCGTCAGAAGTAAGGTTTTCTGTCATCAGCGCCGTCTGCTTTATCGCAGGCGTGGCTAACATGGAGGCTCATCAACTTCCGGCTCCCTACACCTTTTCTTCAATGGTGCCAGCCTCAAGTTGGGCTCTCTGCACCTTTTCTTCAACGGTGCTAGCCCCAAGTTGGGTTCTTTTGCTACCTGAGTTATAGGCATGTAAAAGTATTGAGGAATGGTCTCCATAGACAACATTTTGGAACGGCAGCACCCCTCTTCTTTGCACTTCTTCTTCGGCTTTTTCTTCACTCTCTTGTATCTTTTCTTTCCACTTATGTAGTTAGCTTTTAGTACAAGCTTATTCAAGCTTTTTCATTGTACGTTGTACTATCTCTTTGTGCTAATAAAAGATGAATTTGTTTCCCTCAAAATACCTTTCTTTTCTGCGGCAATTACTTTGTGAATGGATATGCTACATGTGTATTTTCCTTTAATAATACTTAGGATAGGAAGCCTTGTAACAAAAAGCCATTAATTTGAACCTATTGAAGCTATCAAATATAATAATATCAATCAATAGCAGATTAAACTTATGAGACTAACCGAGGTAACAGCTGAGTGTACCGTGACGCGTGTGAGGCAGTTGCCTTAGAATGAGAAACCCAAAATAAACCATCCGAGACGGTTGCCGTGTAGTGTGGAATTTTGGCCGTGTTTTCGATAACACCTGGTCTCTGATCCGAGGAACGAGGTATGATTGTACCGGATTGTGTCCAAAACTTGTACTTTTTAAGTAGTTGGTTTCCCCGTAGACTTGAGTCCGAGGACCATACAAGACCTTGGTTCTGTCCAAAACTTGTATTTTTTCTTTTAAGTAGTTGGTTTCTCCATATGGCTTGAGTCCAAGGACCATACAAGGCCTTGGTTCTGTCCAAAACTTGTATTTTTTCTTTTAAGTAGTTGGTTTCCCCATAGGCTTGAGTCCGAGGACCATACAAGACCTTGGTTCTGTCCAAAACTTGTATTTTTTCTTTTAAGTAGTTGGTTTCTCCATATGGCTTGAGTCCGAGGACCATACAAGGCCTTGGTTCTGTCCAAAACTTATATTTTTTCTTTTAAGTAGTTGGTTTCCCCATAGGCTTGAGTCCGAGGACCATACAAGGCCTTGGTTCTGTTCAAAACTTGTATTTTTTCTTTTAAGTAGTTGGTTTCCCCATAGGGTTGAGTCCGAGGACCATACAAGACCTTGGTTCTGTCTAAAATTTGTATTTTTTCTTTTAAGTAGTTGGTTTCCCCATATGGCTTGAGTCCGAGGACCATACAAGGTCTTGGTTCTGTCCAAAACTTGTATTTTTTTTTTAAGTAGTTGGTTTCCCCATAGGCTTGAGTCCGAGGACCATACAAGGCCTTGATTCTGTCCAAAACTTGTATTTTTTCTTTTAAGTAGTTGGTTTCCCCATATGGCTTGAGTCCGAGGACCATACAAGGCCTTGGTTCTGTCCAAAACTTGTATTTTTTCTTTTAAGTAGTTGGTTTCCCCATATGGCTTGAGTACGAGGACCATACAAGGCCTTGGTTCTGTCCAAAACTTGTATTTTAACTTTTAAATAGTTGGTTTCCCCATAGGCTTAAGTCCGAGGACCATATAAGGCCTTAGTTCTGTCCAAAACTTGTATTTTTTATTTTAAGTAGTTGGTTTCCCCATATGGCTTGAGTCCGAGGACCATACAAGGCCTTGGTTTTGTCCAAAACTTGTATTTTTTCTTTTAAGTAGTTGGTTTCCCCATAGGCTTGAGTCCGAGGACCATACAAGGCCTTGGTTCTGTCCAAAACTTGTGTTCATTTGCTTATTTATTTATTTTTCGAAGGTTAGCCCCTCGACCAAGGTGGGGAGAGTTAGCTTGATGTTGGAAGCCCCTAGAGTTGCCCGTGCCATCGGCACTGCGAGGCGTAGCCCCTGGCGGAAATTTATGTCGGAGCAACAACTGCATGTCGCTGGAAATGGAGGAACCTTTGCAGACCTCTGCTTGATAGAGGCTTGACTCCACCGCCACTTGCGCCAACGCGCAAGCCTTCCCCACAGATGGCGCCAATTGTAAGGACACAATTATTCAGCGACCCAAGAATGACATTAGGCTCGTATGTAAAAGGCCCGAACAATATAATTCATAGAGAGTGGGCTAGAAAGGCTGGACCTTGGTCGTTGGATGGCGGTTGGTCGTGATTTTCATGGAAGCTCAAACGAAGGTAGGCTTGGCTAGAATAGCCAGGCCTTACACCGGTGTAGCTCGGAGGGTCTGAGTCCTCGGACTTAGTCCGAGGAGCATCACATTCTTCCCATTCTTCTTTTTGTGGGATCTTTTTCCTCCCCCCTTTCTCCCCTCGCTCTCTTCCCATTTTATACCAGTGTTTACTTCTCGTTTTTCGTCTACGTGTCAGTTTTTCCTTTTTGGGGTAATGACTCGTCCTATCAATCCATACGTCAGAGTGGTTGGGGGTGGTTGGGAAAAGTTAAATAGCATGGTCTGGAGTATGGGCTTGTCAGACGCAGGGCTCCACATTACAGTGTTGGCAGCTTTCTCCCTTGTACTGCTCTTGTACTGAGTTTGTCATTTTCTTCAGGCGTTTTGTGAGGTGTTGAGTGTGAGATCGTCCTCGGCCACATCCTTGGGCCTTTGAGGGGCTTTCATCATACGTCCTAGGCAGTAGGGCTCCTCGGACTGGGCTTTGGGCCCTGAATACAAAGTGAGCTAGGACCTCAGATTTCAGGCCCCACAATTATTATTTTTTTATTGTGTGTGTAGAGCATGTCTTTTGTTGGAAAGGGAAAAATTATTTTGTTTAAAGTTTTTTAAATGGCTATGTTGTTTATTTTTGGTAAAATTGGTTGATTAGTCTCAATTTATTTTATTTTATTTTATTAGCTTTGCTATTGCCTATTGGTAATTTTTGTTGTTGGGCTAATATTTTGGGCTTGTATATATTTTTTTAAGATTTTTGATCTATAAATTTTTTAATGGACTTTAAAAGGAGAAAAATACTGAATTTACAAATTTTTGTTGTGATTAGTGGTTATTAGTAAGTAAAAAAGTGATATAAGTGGTGGACCTAGATACAAATCAGTAAGAACTTGCTACCTTAATAGTCTGTAAAAATGTGATAAAAAAGTTTGTAACTATAGCATTTCACTTATAATGATTAATAAAGGAGATAAAATGTAATTTTATTGAACGAAGTTGCCAAAATTAGAACCTAAATATATAGTTATATAATTATATTATTTAAAAAAAAAAATTAGGGGGGCCATTGCCCCCCCCCCCCCAGTCCATGAATGGCTTCGTCCATGTCCGTGAATATGTACGGGTACATTTAAAAAAAATCACAATTATACAGTTTAAATTATACATGGTATTAACTTACACATTTTTTAAACCACACATTTTAAAATATGTAATGATTTCTCATTTTAAATATATATATATATATATATATATGTTTTAGAATTTAATAGCGTTTAGACTTTTCGATTTTTGTACCTAATAATTCACGTGGCACAAAAATTAAAAATTTTAAATGGATAAGTGGCAGATAATTGAACTTCAATTGAAATCTAATTTAGAATTTAATTGGATTTGGACTCTTCGACTTTTAAACTCAATAATTCATTTGGCACAAAAATTAAAAATTTAATAGAACACATAACGCAAAATTGAGAATCCATTTGAAATCTAATTAGATTTTCTTTTTACTTTGACTTTTAATATATATATGTATATATAGACTATCAAATTAATTATTAATTATAAATTAAAAAAGTTTTTTAGTATGGGATTTTGAAAATTTTTTTTGACTGTAATTAAAAATTAAGTAGTCAAAAATCATGATTTATATTTCTTAATTAGATCATTTTGCTTCAACCAGTCACCTACAAATAGCTATGGCTTTAATGGAATCCCTAATATGCACGCTAGTCAGCAGTCAGCAGTCAGCACAAAAATGAAAAGCATGGCATGCACATAACATGTAGTAGTAGATCAAACTCAACAAAAAAACAAAAAATGTAATTAATATTGCCAATTAAACAGTAGAAATTAGGTTGGTAAAGGGTTTCTTTCAAGTTTCTTCATTAATCAATTTATTCGAATCCAAACTCAAATCTGAAACTCATTTTCCCAATGATGATAAGCTTAGGTTACTAAATTTAATCTAATTGAAAAATCAACTCAAACTATCGTATACATATGCTAGTATATATGATTCTTTGACCATTACTTGCATCAACAAAACACCAAAAAATTAAATCAACAGGTAGAGCTAAAGCAATTATAATAATAATAAGACACAGTCGTTTTATTCCTTGGGATCTAGGCACACGTGCGGAATAGGAATATACCTTATCTTAGCCAAAGACCCTTGTGTCATTTCGATTTTGACGATGACTCACCACTCGTGTGGCACTATTTTTTTATTTTATTTTTTGCATTTGTGGGTCCCAAAGAGGCTGCGTGGCCCACGTCCACGTCCCTACCAGCTCGAAATTCGGATGTGTTGGCAAAACGATAAAATAAGAGTCATACTCTATTACTCTTATTCCAAGTTTGTGTTTATATGATTTTATAAAATAAAATAAAAATTTTCATATAATTTTATAGAACAACAGACAAAGCCGAAAATGTCAGTAAGAACTGAGAAGTGAACTAAAGATTAAAGAATCCTACAATACAAAGACTTCAGTCAATAATCGTGTGCATATTATTTTTAAAAACAATAATTTATCTTGTAAATAAATAATTACATGCCAACATTTTGATATTTGAATATAATTAAGTTCGTAGGACCGGAAAAACAAAAACAGCAGTTTTAAACTTTAAAATAATGGATCTTGTGCTTTACACCATCGTTGTACGTATTATTTAAATGATTAGATGGTGTCTATATATGTATGACAGGTGTTGTAACTTGTAAATTGTAGTATCTAATATTCTCTCAATAAATAAACACTATACAATCAGATAGTTTTACCATTTTGAACTAAATAAACTTTATAATTGGAAAAGAAAAATGAGTTAAAATCCTATAAATAAATAATTTTGAATGATACGCTCTTATCAGTTTGGCATTGGAATATTGTGGATAAACTCATAAACTAATGGTCATGAAATCCAAACCAATACAGATATAAAAAAAAATTAAAATGAAAGAATCTAGAATTAGAAATGAAGCATGCTTTGTTAAAAATAAAAAAAGAAGGACAAGTTTGGTTGTATGGACAAAGATGGTGCTGGAAAATGATGGTGACAAATGTTCCACTAAGACCAGTCAAGCCGACACCATGGTTGCAGATGGGGCCATTGCACGTGTATGGATGATTGCCAGATATCTGGGGTTTTCTTTTCTTTTCTTCTCTTTTCTTTTTTTGCTTCTTCAATAATCTAGAGGAAATCTAAAACCTCCATTAATTGTTTACTCCCAGACTTCCTGGTAATATTCAAACAACTTATAAGATAACACTCATGTAACTTTGAATACTACAATTTTCCTGCTAACATTCAAAGAAGATAACACATGTTAGAATATATTGGGAATATATTATGATATTATAAACAGTGACAAAAAGCATATATATATATATTTTGGGAGGGGATAAGGTATGAAAAAAAAAAAAAAAATCACTGTTTAAAAATGAAAGATTTGATACTAAATTAATACATGAAAAAATAGAAGTAACATTTATCATATATATCTTAAATTAACCGTATATTAAGATGTAAATTGAAATCCTTTTAAATCTTGAAAATCATTTATAATTATTTTTATATTAAAATTTTAACGAGCTCCCTCGATTTTAGAGCCAAAAAATATCCTAAATTCTTAGAAACAAAATTATGTTTTCATATCCTAACCACCATGCCTAATTTCAAACCCAATAATAATAATAATAATAATAATAATGATGATGATGATGATGATGATGATGATGATGATGAGTTGATGATTATGATGGCGAGAGAAATATATAACTTAAAAAAAAAAATGTAAAATCAAATAATTTGACACAAAAATAGCACTTTTAATTTATTATGAAAAAGTAAAATATATATCTTCCAATCCAAAAGTTTAAACTTTTTTTACTCAATAAAATATAATCATTAATAATATTGATCCAAAATTTTCTTTTTTTCAAAAATAATTCTCGAGGGAGTGGAGAAACATGAGTGAGAACTCTTACTCTAATTGGCATTGTGGGCAGTATTGGGGATCTCGAGGTAGTGATTGTTCACAGATAAGATGGAAATACTTTTTATGGTGATTGACGCCTTCAGTTATAGCATCACTTAAATTTATATATTTATTAACTAAAAAGTATTTTTTTCCCCTTCTTTGGGAGTGACTAAGGAGATTGTAGGTGTGGATCAGTTCGACATTTTCATTTTTTGGGATCTCTTTGAATCATCTTAATTCTTGGGAGGGAGTTAAATGTAACTTTTGTAATTTTAAATATGTACTATTACAAAGAAAAATCAAAGGTTAGGGGATCATGCCCTCTCATTCTCAACATAGTTTTGTTGCTTACCATAAATCTATCATTGTTTTGACTTAAAACAATGATCTACATATTGTTGTTCACGGTTGATCCCAAATTTGGGAAAAGGAAAAAGGATTGTGGTAAGTTAATGGCTAGCATAAAATTTAATCACTCTATTATAAATGAATCTAATACAAATGCTAGTTGGGTGTCCCTAGAACATGTGGCAAACCCTAATTAATCTTGTTGAAGATTTATAACTGACCTCAAAAAATTTGGAATTAAGACTTTGTTATTGTTGTATTATTTTGATTTAAACCTTTAGACCGAGCCACATTGTTTCTATTACTTCTATTTATTCTTTCCAACTAACTTTGTGTTGATTCTTTCTATAAACTGGAATAATACAACAACAAAATTAAAACACAAGTTAACAATTCTCAGAATTTGAACCATACTTCGAGGTCTTTATGAAAGCTACATTGATAATATTGTATAATATCCTGGTGCAACTAATACAATCTATTCTAGACGTTCAACCACCGATTTTGATCCCAACAAGAAATACCTTAAAATAATTTTCACAAGTATAAATAAATGTTTCACATATTTAGTTTAGTGGAAATAAATTCATTAAACTTATATATTAAAATTTCGTGTAGTTTGAATGGGGTGCACTCGTTCAAAGTCTAAACCATAATATAGGGACTGAGAAAATCTTTTAGTAAGAACAATAAGGACAATGGGGGTTGTCAAATCAAGAGCTGTAATAGAAGATTTGTGAGAGGGATGGGTTTGTTTTTGTTTGTGATGGTGAAGGGGGTTCTTCATGACTTAGGAACTGGGTTTGAACTTTGAACTTTATGCCTAAGAAAATATAATTCACAGGTCCAGACAACCTTGGGAAAAAATGCACAATTTAACCTCATCATGTGATAGAATTATTGACCAATGGATTAACTTGTAGTAATGATGTGGAAATATGGTCAAGGAGTCTAGAAATAAAAACCAAACATTATTTAATTTCAATTCAGAGAGAAGTTTCCTTTCAGAATTAGTTTAGGGAGTCCAATTACCTTGTCTCAACGTGTGCATATGAGTCTAAAACTAAACCAAGACATTTGTTTAGCTTGAAATTCAAACGGGGTTACTTCATATTCCAGTTGGTCTTAATTCTCTTGAACATGTTAGCCCCACCAAAACCCCATTTCTCTCTCTCTCTCACACATTTTATGAATTTTCTATCATTTCTTAGCAACTTCACTTCTGATCTGAAGTACAATGGTCTTTGCTAACCAAAAGAAAAATAAAGTACATTACTTTCTTATCACGAAAAAAATATACATTTCTTTCTCAGTTCAATTATGAGATGGTGTCCCATCAAAAAAAAAAAATTATGAGCTGGTGGCCAATGCGTTAGGATCAATCACAAACTGGTTTGTGTTGCTTACAAAATATTATCTTTATCTTCAATTTAAAATGTCATATAAAAAGCCAGTACCATTTTGGTTTCATCACGCATGTTCCCAGTTATAAATTTTCCAATTATGTTTACAATATAATTTTTGTAACAATCACCGCCATTATAAGTCAAATATTGCCACGAAAGTACTGTAGACATGATATATTCATGTTACTATATTAGGATAGTAATTTGTAAGTCTGGTCAAGTTCTTTTTTTATTTTTAATAATAATAACCACCGTCAAGTTACTTGTACATTCCAAACACACCCACCGTTTTTTTTTTCCCCATGATAATAAGAAATAAGGGGGAAAAGCTTGAGTAGATGAACAGCAACAAGGCCAAGCTGCCATTCATGCTTCTACCATTCTTCTTTTGTTTGGGCTAAGCCACCGTTTCTAATAACAATATTTGGATGAACCCTGCTTGGGCCTGTATAGATGCTTTCTTTCCCTAAGATCATGGCCAGCCCAACAAGGCTATATGTCTTCAAAAAAAAAAAAAAAAAAACCTATGTTTACACTGCAGCTGCATGCAACAACTATTTATTTCAGACTGTCGGTCACTTTACTCAAATAAGTTCTCTCTACAACTAAGTACTAGAAAAACTAGGGGGTGTTTGGTAACGTTGTTCTAGTAACGTTATTTATATTTTTTGGAAATAAATGTGGGTGAAAAAGTGTGTGGAAATACATGTAATGTTGTTTAAACACTGAAAACTATTGTTCTAATTACACTACCAAACAGCCTATGCAGCAACTAATTTTTTGGCTAGAAGTGAGATAAAAAATAAAATAAAATAAAAAAGTAGTACATTGTGCATAAAGCTCTCACTTTTACAGAGTTAGAGAGAGGTCTTAGTCTTGAAATATGTCATTGTAAACCTATTTAACTCATGCCACAACTTGTGATTACTTGTTGCAAATAAGTTCTAAATCAATTCATGACATGGGAGAGATTAGAAAGACGAATGGTTATCCTCATTGTACAATCTATTCTTTATCCTTGTCTAAACTATCATAGAAATTGGCCTTTCATTCTTTTCAATTTATGGTCTATTAAAGCTACGACTGCTATTTAAACAAAAGGTAGCATCCCTAATACCCTATTCCACAACTAGGAATAAAAAAAGGGTCCCAGGTGTTGATTGCTCCCATTTCTACTTTACCTTGGATGCTATAGAACCCTAGGACTGGACAGCCCTAGTTAGCAAACAATAGAGCCAATCCATGACTAAACATGCTTTTTTAAGGTAGGTAATGGTGGGAAAGATCCATTATTAACTTGTACCAACAAAAAACTTTTCTTTCACTATATATTTTTCATAATATAACTTGAGAAATTGTCATTTAAAGTTATTTTAGAGAACGTTATTCACGTCATCCACTCAACTACGAGTATGCTGATCAAGAACAATGAGTGACATGGACACTTTCATGGAGTTTGGGCTCCACACTAGGGAAATATAAATTAACAATAGTAGTGAAATAGTGATGAATTAAGTGTAGGAGTGACTACACATTAGATAAGTTTTAGTGCAAAGAACACTAAGAATTAACTGAGTGCCATGCATCAAATGGTCAAGGCATTCAGTTTTCTGTTGGTCAAAGTAAATACCACTAGCAATAACCCTTGCTAACACAATATGAATAGCCCTCAAAAGCCCATGCAAATTTGCACCAGATTCTCTACCTATATATGTGTGTGTGTGTTAAAGCTTGTTTTTGCGATTTTGATTCCTGCTATTCCTTACAAGAATTGATCCTCACTACTCCTGATAAATGACATGTTGAAGCTGGTTCTTACTGCTTTAATTCTTGCTACTCCCCACGAGGGATGATTCACATTGCTAACGGTACAAACCAACAAATTTGTTGACATCATTGCTTAAGTCAATCTACTGAAAATTTGCTGTGAACAGTAAAAAAAAAGACAATTTTATTGTTCACTATTCACTATTTAAATATTGCTTTCTTTTGCTTATATAAGGGTTGTCCCTTCAAGTTGTAAGCAGAACTTAATTTTTACTAGCTTTAAATTTCCCCTTAGTTTCTAGGCTACCTCTTTAAAGGTCCTAAGCTTGTAACATTTTCCCAATTCCTGCTCAAGAAAACTTTGTATTTACTATTACTTCCTGTAAGTGTTTATTTTAAGCCTATTTACTTTAAGCTTATTCACTTCCGCACCTATATATCCAAACTTTCATTAAACTAATTTAGAAATAGTCTTTCCTCTCCAAACACCCCAAACAGAATCCCAGAGGAAAGAGTTATTACAACCGACATAACTATCAACAAAATTAATTGACTTGGCTAAAGCATGAGCTATACTCCATTTGCCTCAATTTTAACCCAATCTACTAGATTCTCTACCAAGATGTATAGGCACTCGTGGGTAGGGTTTGAATAATTTAGACATAGTACTTGAAGAAATTTGTATATGTGCCATTGCAAATTTTATTCAACAATACTAGCTAAGGTCTCCATCCAGAATGATTTGAAATTATTGACTACTCTGAAGTTGCCATTCTGAGAAAAACTACGACTAAAAAACAAAACTGCATATTAATAAGGGAGAAGATAAACAAATGATGAAGCTTAATCGCTAAAGATTGACATTATTTCCCCCTAAAAATCTGTCAAATTACAGAAAACCATAATAACATTTATTAATACATTACAGAAGACTACCGGAGTAAAAAATAAAAAATAACACAACAAACAAGCTCTTTGGACAAAATTTTCATACAAACATAGAGGCAAAGATTTCACGAGTCTGCATCTTGGATCCAACCCCGTGTATTTGGAGAACGTAGTATGATATGTTTGTATAACACTACTCATCATAAAACATTAAGCTTTCATTCATCTGAAAATAGCTTCGTCCTTGGGTCCTGGGAAGCCTTTGAGTACATCTCTTAAAGCATATAAATGGCTATCACACTTGTGGTTTGAAATTAAGTTGTTTGAGAGCACTATCCTCTGGAAATGTTCCCCTGGATGCCTCTTCAAAAGTGTGAAATACTCCCCGCCTCTGCCAGCCTCAGTGTCCGTATTCCTCTTTAGATAGAAAAGAGTTCCTGGTACAAATAACTCCTCAGGCACTGCAGAGACAGCTCCTTCCTTTTCAATGACAACAGCATTCTCTTTTGCTGTGTTGGAGGTAATAGGTAATACAGTGGCAGTAGTTGACTCCTTTGTAAATGAACTTTCTGTTCAAATACCAAAACAACACTTTGGTGAATGGGAGATTGCAAATGTGGCAAATTAATAAGTATGGCATGATAAGCTTAACTATATAGATTAATGTTAATCCATGGATTGCTACAACTAAAGTAAACACTACATTTTTGTTATCATGAGAAGCAGATAGCTTCTTTGAAAAGAGAATTCCATAACTATACTTCTACAATCAAAATGCAGTCCAAACAACAGTTCACTTCATTCTCTTACCCGGCTTCTGTAACAACCTTCCTATGGAAAGAGAACTGTTCACTACATTTTTGTTATCATGAGAAGCATATAGCTTCTTTGAAAAGAGAATTCCATAACTTTACTTCTACAATCAAAATGCACTCCAAACAACAGTTCACTTCATTCTCTTACCTGGCTTCTGTAACAACCTTCGTATGAACAACCCTCAGGCAGTTAGAAAGAATCAAAAAAGGGGGAGGGGGTGGGGTAGATATGTTTGGCAGACAGACATACACACAATGAAAGGAAAATGAGAGATAAGAGAAGTTTTGGGGGTGGGTTGGGGAGGAACCAGCACCAATTCTAAAAGTTCCCAGAAAAGGATGATAAAATCCAATATCAGATTAAATGGACTTACTGATTCAGCATCCATCTTAACATTTAAAGCAAAAGTAACTGATGAAAGAACCATAAAGATAAAACACCTGTGAATTATGAATAATCACTACGTCATCATATGGAAACCCCAAGGGGTAGTACAATCAGCTGGGGACCATGCTTCATAAAATGGAGGTCACCAGTTTAAATCTTCCCTTTCCCTTCCCCTTGGGGCCAAAACTAATTAAAAAAAAATCAGATGGCAAAATCCAAAGCTATAGTTGTCAGAGGTTTAACACAATAACATCTGCAAACATTCAGGGCAGTCCGGGTAGATCTTACCAGAGGAAGTGTCATTGTTACTGAATATTGCATAATCAGCAAGCTTTCGAGCTACATCTTGCACTGAAGACACAACTTGCTTTGCATTTGTAACCAGACCTATTACATTTTTCCAGTCTTCCTTCTCAATCACACTCATCCTGACAAAAATGCAAGAATTAAGTTCCATAAGTTTTTTAATAAGAGAGAAGAAAAATAGTCCATTACCAAAAAAAACTTCCATGTGCATGGAAAAGTGATGTCTGAAACAAGAGAAGCTACCTTCAATATACAGAAGAAACCAGCTTCTATATGCTACAAAATATAACTAGCCCTTCACATGTTTGGTGATCTATATTTGAAGGGAGGAAAAAGATCCTTGATGTAAATAACTGTTTACAGTGTTTACCAACCACTGCCCCAGAATAATATTAGATACCTTAAAAATGAAATTGACAGACTCGTAAACTGTAATGACACTTTCTCTATAATGCATATAAAATGAAAGCCTTATACTTTTTATTGACTCATTCTTTTTGTGCCATATCAGCTTTTGAAAACTCACAATTTTCCACGTCAGCATTTTTTTTTTTTCTTCTATTATGATAATTTAATAGTTAAAATGGGGGAAGGGGAATTTGAACCTTGGACATCTCCATTGTAAACACTAGGAGGTGTTAGTTTAGCTACAAGGCTCTTGGTAGTTTTCCAAGACAACATCATAATATTAATTTTCTTAATTTTGATTTTATTGTGCTGAATTGTTATATGTAAGTTGAAACCAAATATAACTTGTCTCTATTGAACTAAACTAAAGAAACCCGAGACTAAACAAATTATGATTTAATTTGGTTTGATCTTCTTTTAACAGATTTATTATTGGGAAGCCATTGAGTTTGTTAGGGAATTGGTTCATGGGAGTCAGTTCCTCTCTTCAGTTGCCATTATCTTCTCCTATGCCTCTTCCAAATTATCAATTCAAGACCAGGCATTGATGTTGAGGTGAAGCTTTTATGGTTTGCTGCCACGATTAAATATATCTTCAAGGGGGAGACCAAGCCAGCTTATTAAGACCATCACAGAACATGAAGATTTGCTGCTGAATATCCTTCACAATAACGCATTCCTATCATCAAACAAATTTCTCTATTCATTTAATACTTTAATATCAAGGTATAAAACAGATTTTTCTAGAGCAATTTTCATCTCAAAATATGATATATGTATATCATATATTGTGATATATATACTCAAATGGATTTGCCTATTAAGTGCTAAGATTTTTCTTTTGTTTCAACTATTAAGTTATGTTAACGTCATAATTTCTTTCTATTAATTTTAATTTGGTCAAAATGCAAAAACACCTCCTGGGGTTTGGATCAATTGCAAAATGACCCCTGGGGTTTCAATTCTTCCTTATAACTTCTTGAGGTTTTAATATCTTAGAAATTGATCCCTATGTATTATATAATATATATATATATATATATATATCATTTTTAAATAAAATTGAATGAAAATAATATAAAATTTTACTAAAATTATTATAAAAAACAATTAATATATATAAGTAACGTAAAAAATTTTATTAAGAAAAAAGAAAAGCCAACCAAGTACACTAGAAGTGTACTATAGCGGCACAAATCAAGATCCCAGATTAAAACGATCAAAAAGATCGAGGAGAGATAAACAAGAACAAGATGGCACAACTAAACTCCAATGAAGGAGAGTAAGGAAAAAGAAAGACTTAGGCTGCGTTTGTTTTGGCTTCAAACTGATTCCGGAAATGATTTTCCGGAAAAGTGGGTGTTTGGTTGTTACTTCAAATTGGGTCAAACTGAAAAGTATTTCCGAGTTGACCGTATAATATAGCCAAAACGGTGGAAAATGATTTCCGTTTTCATTTTCACTTCAAATGATTTCCGGCCTTGGAAAATAGAAGAGAGAGAGAGAGAGAGCAAGAAGATCGCCTTGTCGGAGCAAGAATACAACCAGATCGCATCGGAGCAAGACGATCGCACCGCTCCGATCGTTCAAACCCACCCTCGTCGAACCCAAGTCACTGATCATCGAGATCGTCTCGCCATTTCTGGACTCAGATGCGCAAAGAGAGAGAGAGAGAGAGAGAGAGAGAAAGAAGAGAAATCGCGAACTCAGAAACCGACTCCGACGAACCCAGAAAATCCAAGACCGAGCTCGTTCGTCGAGCGATGCCCAAACCCATTCGTCAAACCCAGAAAACCCATTCGATCGCACCATCTCAGATCCTTATCGCGCCGATTGCACCACCGGCGAGATCGTCGCACCCCAGCACCAATCCACCCAAAACCGATCGTTCTCGTCGCACCCCAAAACTAATCGTTCTCGTGCTATTTTTGTTGGGTATTGAGAATTTGGGTTTTGTCCTTGACCCAGCTTCGTCGTCCTCGACCCAGATTCGTCGTCCCCAACCCAGCTTCGTCGTCCCCATTCATCAAACCCAGTCGCCTCTCTCTCTCTCTCTCTCAATTTGACCGGATTTGATGAATTTTTTTTGTTGGAATTTGTTTCTTTTGTGTTTATTTACTGAGAAATGATATTAATATTTGTTTGGAAGCTGAGAAAATGTGAGAAACATGATAAAAATGGGTTTTCTAAAGCATTTTCAAGAATACAACCAAACACCAGAAAATATTTTCCAAAATATTTTTTTGAATGCAACCAAACACTTGAAAATATTTTCCTTTCCTGAAAATAGCATTTCCGAAAAATATTTATTTTCCGGAAAATATTTTACGGAAACCAAACACAGCCTTAATGTCAAGAGTAAACCTTTCATAATCCTCAAAGCATCTAGCATTTCGCTCTCACAATAAACACCAGAACAAACAATGCGACACAAACCTCCATAAATCAATATTTCGATGTCTACCGAACTTGCTTTGCCAAGAAGCTAACAGCTCACTAACTTTATACAGCATAGCCCAATGGATACCAAACAAACAAAAAACCATAGACCACAACTCATATGCTATAGAACAATGAAAATAATTAATAAAAACAAAGACAAAAACTCTCTTTTTCTCTGTCTCCCTCTCTAACACTTTCTCTCTTTGCCACAACTCGGACCTCCATGGCCTAGTTCCAGGCTTCGTCTTCTCCGTCAATTGCCACTGCTTACCACCATCTCCGTTGATTTTATTTTCCTCAATTTTCCCAACAGCCAAATAGAGTCTAACAATTTCCCCTGGCATAATCAGCAAAAGCTACAATTCACTAACAGATACAATCCATTCCCTCAGTTTCAACTTGCGCAAGCCCTAAAATTCCACAGAAAATGACTTCAAATCCAAAACTCCAACTGGTTTTGGGTCTTCAGTTCCAAAGCTTAGAAAGCTCAGCAGAGCTTATACTGCTCTTTAGCATGGTAATCTGCAATCACAGATGACCCATCGAAGATTTTAAAAAACGTGTGTTCTTACAAAGGAGTCTTTTGTTCGGATTCGCAAGAGATGGTTGCATCACCTGTTACAGTGGTTGCAGGGAAAGACGTCAATCATGCAAATCATTGAGGCACTCTTGTCAAGGAACTATCTTTACTCACTGATATGTCACTACTCCATCTCAACAGCAACAGGTTTTCAGGCACAGTTCTTGACACTTTCAAAGATCTCTCATCACCCAATTGACAGAGATGGTGGTGAGCAGCGGCAATCAAACAATTGATGGAGCATGAGACTCAGCCAGGAAGGTCCAAGTTGTAAGGGAGAGAGAGAGAGAGAGAGAAAGATTTCATATCTGTTTTTATTAATTTCTATTTTTAAAATTATTTAATTGTTTTTAAAAATAGTTTAATTGGATTTTATATTATTTTCATTAAATTTTAGTTAAAATGATTTTTTTGGTAATACATAGGGATCACTTTCACAGATTTATAATCCTCAGAGAGTTATAAGGAGGAATTGAAACCCTAGGGGTCAGTTGACCCAAATCCCAAGAGGTGTTTTTGCATTTTGGCCTTTTATTGTCAATATACCCATTACTATTGATTGGATAGTGAAATTGTTTCCTGTTTCATTATTAGTTATTATTTACACAATATGAAGAATAGATAACCTTAGAATTGTAGCTGATCAATTTGATTGTTTATGTCAATTTACCACATGCTGCCAATATATAAATGTTATAAGCAAGAATAATTGAAAACAACGAAGATATGTTTAGAAAATATGGATTTTCAAAGGATTTGAATTATTTCTCCAAAATCTAGGTGATGAATTGAATTATAGAATCCTAATAACTTACCAAAATGCTCAACTACTATTAAAGGCTGTTAAAGACACAAATGGGAAGGCTGGGAGTATAAAAAATAAAAACATTATGCAAATAGTATGGATGGTTCTCAGAGTGCATAGGGTTCTGCAAGTATTGTTGTAAGATTAGATTGCATAGGGTTCTGCAAGTATTGTTGCAAGCAAGAATCTTAAAAGTCTAGGGAACTATTTGCTTCTACTATTATTTAACTATATAGCGATGGCTAATGTTGCCCAATTGACCAATCAATATATGTGTTGACACCAATAGGATTCATATTAGAGAAAAGAAATCCATTGAACTTTGTTATTAAGGCTGTGTTTGGTTCGATTTAAATTGAATTCCGATTGTAAAATGAATGCAAGAGAAAATGAATTCCCGTAAGGAAATTAAAATCCGGGCGTTTGGGTGTGCAATGGAAAATATTCTGGAAAACGATTTCCAATGTTTGGTAACATTTTGAAAATGCTATTTTCCTACAAATTTTTCACATTTTCTCAGCTTCCAAACAAATTTTATATTAGAAAATCCACCACCACCCACAGAAAATCCACCTCTATCCACACAAAACCCACCACCACACAACACAAAAACCACCAAAACACCACCACCCACACCACCACAACAACAACAAAAAAAAATCAGAGATCAAAGAGAGAAAGATTGAGAGGTTGAGGGAAAGAGAGATAGATCAGGAAAGAGATATCGGTCTTCAGCGGTGGCGACAATCTTTAGTGGCAGCGACGAGATCGGTCTTGGGTGGTGACGACGGTGCATGGCCTACGGTCGGTTGTCAAGATCAGAGCTCAACTGTCTCGTCAGTGCATGGCTGGCGATCGGAGAGGTGGGTCTTGGGTGTTTGTGGATCGGTGATAGTTGGCGATCGGTGATGAGGGAGAGGCACGGCCCAGACGGCGGTGCCGTAGATCTCAAGTTCAGGAGACCGGACTCTCTCTCTTTGACGGTGGGCGGCTTTGTCTCACTCTCTCTCTCTCTCTGTGTGACAGTGACCGGCCTCTCTCTCTCTCTCTCTCGGTTTGATGCTTTTTTTTTTTTTTTTTTTTTTTTTCCTGGAAATGGTTTGAAGGTAAAATAGATCTATAATCTATTTTACACTTCAGCCAGCCACATTTTACCGTCAACGGAAATGATTTTCCGTTTGACCAAATTTTTCATGTGCAACCAAACACACGGCAGGGTGTAAAATGATTTCGTGAAATGCTTTTCAGGCAAAACAAACGCACTCTAAGCATTTAAAAAAATAAAATTTAATACACACACATACACGTGTGTGTGTATATATATATAAGTTTATTTACAATAAATGTTTATTGGTATATACATTTTTTACTTTTGTTTTGAGTTAAATAAATTTTCAGGATTTTTGGAGAGATCTAAAAAATATAATGCCACTACAGATTCATCGAAAAGTGCAACAATAACATAAATTGGTGATGACGGTAGAAAATGAGTGATCTTTCAAACCGTTAGGAAAACAATTAGGGTTAGTGTTCCTTGAAGATTCAAGTGAGTTCTTGGTCTAGAAATGTTTGGATTTAGGGTTTTGGGAACCAAAGGGGTTTGAATATCACCTAAGAATGGGTTTGTTTTGGGAGTTTGATGTAAATTCTAGATGGTTTTGAAGCTTAGAGGTTTGATGTTGAAGACATTCAGGTTTCAGGTATGGCCCTTGGTTAAGGTGATTTCAATGATTGATGAGAGTTCTTGAAGTGAAATGAAATAGGGCTTAAGGGAAATGAGACTAGGGTTCAAATTGTGACTAGGGATTTGGTTGGTGATGGATCCAATTGATGGGTTGCATACAAATGGAGATTAATTGAATGACTTGTGACTACTTCAAAAGAAACACCACCTAAAAATGATGAGACTTCTTCAAGGGAGTCTCTACCTTCAAAAAAAGATTAGAGAGAAACAAAACTTATAAAACAAAATGGTTATTCTTTATTGATTTCCCAATTGATGGTTTCATGAATCTATTTACATCTCATGCCCTATTCTAATTTCTAATTGGCCACACATGGCTCACTTCTACTGGCTCCTAATTAAGCATGTGCTCCAAAAAATTTACAAGTGATTAATGTGTTACATGTGCATGAGGCCTGTTTGACCCTATCTAATTGTAACTAACTAACCCTACAAGTGCCAAGGTTGTAATCTGATCCAACCAAGCTCAAGACTGACCAACCAAGGTTGTTCCATGCGCATGACAATGAGGAGGAGCTACCACAGAAGTTTAGAAGCCACAGAAGTTTAGAAGCCATTGGACCAAGGAGGACCGATTGGCACTCTAATGTGGGATGGGACTGCTGGTTGGACCATTTTGAGTGTCGGCAATCCCCTAAAATTAGGGTTTTTGTTTTTTTTTTTCAGCTTCTAATGTGTTCCTAATAAAAACTAGTGATACAACATCAACAACTGCTACATACAATTCAAAATTGAATTATGATCAGTTGATGTTTATGCAATTTGATTATTCAACAAACTTCAAATATATGATCAAACTTGAAGTTACGGAACATTAATGCAAAATGCATGATCCTCAGATCATTACAAGAGTCAATTCAATTTGATGAAAGTCGATAAGGCAATAGACAAGGGACAACTCATTCAAGAATAATTTTTTTTTTTTATAAAAATGACCTGAAAATCTAGGGTTTGTCAAAGGGTAAACTATGAAATAAAGTTTTAGGCCAATTTAAGCCCCTTTAAGAAAAAATTGATAAAGTTGCCTTCATGGTGACAGATGACACAGAAACTGCAAGATAGGCATGGCCAAAATGGGTTTCATTCCATTTAAAAGAAAAAAGTTCTATTATGTGATAATTTTGTTCCAGATTTCCAACAAGCATCAATCTGAAAATGCAAGTTCAAAAACCTGAATAATTGATATTGTGAAAGTTTGTAATTCCTTAAGGCTTGAGAGAAAAATACTTGTGCATTGAATGAACTAGCAAGCATGAAATGATTCCTTGATATCAATGGCTGAATTTGATTTATAATTCCTTTTGGCATCTAGAATGCCCTTATCCTTAAAAACACTTCCTTAACTCATGTGTGTATTTGAACTTAGCATACCATAAAAGAACAGTAGTATTAGCTTTGAATAGGTTAGGTTTTGATTACCAATCAGTTTGAAGGATTTCGTTCCTCAGCCTTGTTAGAGAAGCTGCACTTAACCTAGGTACAATATCATCCTGAATAGAAGGAAAAATGAGAAGCAATAAGAGGACATAAGCATGATCATTTAAACAATGGAAACAACAAACACATAACTGAGAGACCATCAATTACATCCACCTACCTGCATGACAACAGTTGTAACAAAATCAGAACAGTTTTCTGCAAGTTCTCTGGAAACACAAGGTGGAGTTGCATATCCAACAGCAGAAACAATATCAGGGCTAAATCCGAGTTCCATGTATGACTTTCTGCGAAGCATTATTGCTAATAAAGAAGCTGTGGCACCTCCGAGAGAATGACCCACAAGCCTTAACCTATATCCCTGTTAATGAGTTAGGCTCACTATGATGGTAACCAAAAAAATAAGAAGGAAAGAGGGTTGGGGGGGGGGGGGAATGTGGGGAGGATTGAAAGAAAACAACATCTGTAAACAGATCAAAGTAAAATTTTCAACACCTCATATTTCTCCAAGCAGTTCCTAATGGTTCCCATCTCATGAAAGAGAAACCAACGAGCAGCTTCAGCAGTGCCAAAGTGAGTGGAATAACCTTCAAATGTCATTTCTCCATCACTTGAGGAAACAATATCAGTGATAAGGTCATAGACAGTCTGAGTTCCACGAATTCCAAGAATCACTAGTTTCCTACGATTATCAATCCCAATATAATATCCAGGCCTCATCACACTGGAACTTTTTACAAACTTCAAAACATTGCTTTCTCGAAGCATGCTGTTCCTTGCAAGCATAGCAGGACTATCCTTATAAGAACCTTTCGCTAACTCTAGGTGGTAGATGAGATCATGCACCTAAATTATGAAATCACTACCTAATAAGAACTTTGGATTACTGAAACAAAATACATAAACAGAAGGTAAGAAAAATAATATTTGTTGAGTGTGCATATCATATATTTCATCAATAACAAGGACATTGAATTACTATTGAATCTGATGATATCTGAACACCCTTAACATCTTCAAATGGTTTTGTAGCTACTTGACGGAGATAAATAAGATACAAGCCAATGGTAAGGTCACTCAAGCTCCAATCCTCAATCCCAATCTTACTCCGTTGAATGCTTGCAATGATTTCTGAAACAGATCGACTACTGGGTAAGGATTTGTTTCCGATTCCATCTCCTGCAAATTTTGAATTTTATATCAGCCACCATGATGACATGGATATTGAAAGGTTACCACTCAACCTCTGTTTCTTTGGAAGACCAAAAACAAAAATTAAAGATAATGTGGTTCAGTTTTAAGAATGTTTTAAGTCAATTGAGTCATCTGTTCTTAGATGCTTGTTCCAAAGTTCCAATGTCAGACAAATTGACACAAACAAAAAGACTCTATCATAGTGCCATGATTGATTCATACAGTAAGCCAAGTGTAGCACCTTCCCCACAAGTTATCCCATTCGATGAACATGAACTAGAATAAACAGACCTGTTGGCAGAGCCCACCTACACAATTGCAGGGCTGGTTCAAGGGCTTTTGTGAGCCAAGCAAGTTCTAACTTCCACTTTCCATCAGTGAAATCTTCCTCATCAGAACTGTATTTGCTGAGCCTAGAATCATCTTCCATCTTCTCAACTTTAGACCTCAAAGAAACTTGAGATGCATCCGTAGCTTCTTTTAGTAAATCTGCTTCTGCTTTATCTGCTTTTGACCGTTGCCACTGAAACCGATTAAGAATACCATACACATAACTCTGACAAGTTCCCTGTCCCTTCAGCAATTTTTTGGTATAATCTGTCAAAAGAACCAACCACGCAATATTGATAAACAAAAATTTCTCATTCAGACACACAAGAAAAAATCTAAAATTCAAGAAAATGTTTTCCCAATTTAGAATTACACCTTAAAACATGACTATTGAGTAGAAAACAAAATGACTTTGCATTTCGGGTAACATTTTATGTTTTCCCAAATTTAGAGTTCCACTTTAAAACATGACTAATGAGCGGGGAATAAACTTTGCATTTCTGTTAGCATTATCACCCCGTATTGTTTTCCAATACCTCACTTGTTACAAAGTAGCCTTGGTTGCATACAACTAACATTCTAATAGGAAGCACAGACACTTTATTTGGAGTGTCATACCGGTGTCATATTCATGTTGCAACGGTGTCCTATCTGCCGTGTCATGTTATGAATTTTCAAAATTTTTTCATGTCACAATATCGCACCCATACCCGTGCATTCTAAATTCTATCTGATAGGAGAAAGCATCTCCAAGTGCACCCTTTACATTGTAAGAGTGTTCTAGAGTGAGTAACAGAGCTATTAGTTAAGCCTTCAACCTTCTTAAATCCTCGACTCTCCCTCGGCTCAAAAAGTTATCCCATTGCCTATTATATCTTCTTCTTTTTTTTCTTTTTCTTTTTCTCATTATCTAAACACATTTCCAAGGATCCTCCAGAGATCAAACTGGACCCAATTCGCACAAAAAAATCATGTACTCCTTATTTTCTTAACAATCTATGGTTAAAAAAAAAAAAAAAAAGGTTAACCAGTTCATAACATATACAGCATAGCTAGCACCGACTATACCATGAACCATTGTTTATATACTACTAGTTCTCAATCACCACATTGAACATGATTAATTATACATACAACCAAAAAAAAATATATATATATATATATCGAACCAGTCCAGTAAAAATTATTAATAACCTATGACTGAATTCAGCTATAGTATAATTTTTTTTGTGAGATAAAATTATTCTTAATTAGCTGCTATTACATTGACAATGATACAGAACAAAAAAGAAAATCAAAATCAAAAGCAGAACAAACAACCACAACGAGAAATCATATAGAAACTTGGAAATTTAGTTATCACATATAAATATAATTGAAAGAAAAAGAAATTGAAGAGTGGGATTTTGAATTTATAAACTATAGGATATTAGGACTTACGATTGTTATGGAAGATACGCTTCAAGTATTGGTTTGCCATTTTTAAGAGAGAGAGTGTGTGTGTGTGGAGTTACAGGTATAAAATGGGGTTGGGATATATGGCGGTGGTGGTTGTTAATGTGAGAGAGAGAGAGAGAATCGATGACGTGGAGTGAAGGGTGGCACGTGGTGTTTGGCGAGTCATCCGTACAGAGTAGAGGACCGCGGACCGCCTTCGCTTGGCGGCTGAATGAAGAAAGGTGTCGTAGTCGTAGTCGTAGAGTCTAGACTCTAGAGAAGAGAGTGACACCACAAACAATTGGGAATTCGTTGATAGATTGATTGGATTCAACTTTCTTTTTTATGAGGGTTATTCATGTCATTTTACATAGAGGGTCTTTTTTTTTTCCTTTTTTTTTTTTTTTTTTTTTTTTTTTTGGGAGAAGAAGCCCCTAGAAAGTGGTAGTATTATTCATTAATCAAACATAAATCATAGTTGTATCCATCAAAAATATCCCAAGGAACATCATCTTCCATCTGGACAAGAAAATGGCTACATATAGCCCTTCTAACTAACCTACAAGCTACACAATTCCCTTGTCCTTCTAACATGGTAAAAAGAAACATCTCTGGAAGAAGAGCTAAAAAGCTTAGATGGCGTTTGGTACGGGAGAATCAACATTATCCCTAACATCTAGATTATTTGGAATGTGATATCTTGCAATTTGAATGTTTTGGAATATAATTATTTCAATGTTTGGTTTATTCATAACAATCTTAAAGGAATTATTTATTTTTCTCGTACTATCCTTAGATTTATAAACCCAATATCAATTTTTTTAATCTTCCTCTAAATAAATAATTATAAACTATAAATTAAGACAAATTTATTAAAATAATAGTCTAACATTTCTGTAAGGACACGATTCGCGACGGACCGTAACAGTATCGGGTTCGCGCCACGTAAAAAGGCCCAAACAATATCATTTGTAGAGCGTGGGTTTAAAAGGCTAGGCCTTGATCGCCAGGCGGTGGGTTTTTCGTGGTATTCGTGCGTGTCTAGGTTATCTTCACCCATGGAGTCTTTCTCCTGGAGGTGGGCTGGGAGGCTCTGGTTTTTGGCCATTTTTCCTAGTCCCCTCTCTAGGTTACTGATTTTTCCTTTTATACTCGCCTGTGTTCACTGTCCTTCGTCCACGTATAGGGTCAACATTTCCAAGGCTGATATTTGTCCCATCAGCCCATACCCAAAGTCGTTGGGGGTGGTTGTAAAAGCCAAAGAATGCGGCTATGTCAGGTTAAGAGTATTAAATGACAGTAAGGGCAGCTTTCCCTGGATATTTTAGATATTTTAGATTTTTCTTCCAAGTTTCAGTCCTATACCGTTTTTACCCCTCTTTCTGGGGGGGCTTTGGGTCTGCCGAGGGCTGAACTGCCCTCGGTCCATAGGCTATCTTGTCAAACTTGGGCCATAGCCCTTCTCGGCTTGGGCCTTTGGATTCTCCCCGGGTAGATGGGCCTGGCCCATAAATCATTTGGGCCCCACAATTTCAAAATGACATGTATAATACAAAAAATAACTATTTAAATTCTTCTTCTTTATGGAAATCACAACATCATGTTTTGTTAATAAAAATAAATATTTTATTTTATTTTAGCAAATAACCAATCCCAAATAGGAGATATAAATATTTTATTTTAGCATTTATATTGTTGTGGTGGGAAGAGATAAAAATAAAGGAATAGATATTGATAATTTGTTTTATGTTTTATTTCCAATTTTTTTTTTTTTTTAATGATAAGTGAAAAATGGTAAAATTGTCAATTTATAACAAATGTAATTTTTTAAGTTTAGGAATCTAGATACCCACTTGTTTCAAAGGGAATCCACATTTTTAAAAGAAGGGGGTTATGTGGGAATCCAGATACCCCTGACATTTGATTCCCTTGTGTAATTTGCAACCAAACATATGAATCTTTCAACATTCCTAGGAATCTTAAAACATTACCTTGTACCAAATGCCACCTTAATGTCCTGTAGCAAATGACCATAGTCAGACAAGTTCATATTGTCGCCTTTGATAGCATTAATAATGATTTTAGAATCACCTTCCATCACCAAATTCTCAAAGCGCAACTCTTGAGCAAAAAGGAGAGCTCGACATGCCGCTAACACTTCTACTATCTCTATTGAAGCTGGTAATGGAATTTGTTTTGATAAAGCAAGCATAACTATCCTTGATCATTTTGAATTATTATGCCGAGACCAATAATGTTTTCTCTAGAGAAAAAGGCACCATCAAAATTTACCTTGACTAACCTAGGTGGAGGAGGGCACCAATGTACAGACCAAGCTATTTGAGGAATCCTGCTGTGAGTGGGGTGGAGTTGCTGAAATTCCTGAAGTGAATCATAGGCCATGAAGCTAACTCGAGTCAGCGGGTAGGAATCTTCATCAACTCTCATTTTTTTCCTTCACAACCATATCATCTAAACTATCATAGCAGATAAATCAAAACATGACAGATCATGTTGGGCACATTGGATAACGTCCAGGAAAGCAGTGCAGCCTGAAGTAGCCTGTAAGTTTGCGAAATTAGCTTGCCACACAACTAATAACTCAAGGCGGGACCATAGGGCATGAAGGCCATCCTCGGGGTTGAGTTTGTAGTGGGGACAGAGAGCATCATCCAGAAGTTTCCTCTTTAACGGATTTGTTTTAGTTGGTAGAGAATCATTCTCTACATGCCAGAGAAGATTTCTAACACGGTTTGGCACCTTGAGCTTCTAAATTCTACTCCAAACACCCTTCATCACTTCTGCAGTAGCCACACCAACTACGTCTTTGTCGTCCTCCTCCAAAAGAAGTTTGTATCTAGATTTAACTAAATAAATTCCATCCGGTGTCTTCGGCCAATAAATAGAATTTGCATTCATAGAAAAACTCAACGGTATAGCTTTGATGATGGTCGCTTCAAAAGGCAAAAAATTTCTATCAATTTCTTTGGCTCTCTAACCACGCAGGTTGTGGTCAATAAAGGTAGAAACCATAGCAGAATGAGGAATATCCCCAACAAGGGAGAGTACTCTTCCTGACTGAGATTCTGGTAGCCAGTTGTCTTGGAAAATTCGAACACATGATCCATCCCCAATCCTCCATCTCAAACCTTTCCTGATGATGTCTCTTCCTTTGAGCATACTCTTCCATGCAAAGGACCCTCTTTTCTCTTTAGCATCAAAAAATTTTCTTTGAAGAATCTATTAAAAAAAGAGTCTTGATTACTCAATAACTGCCAAAATTGTTTCGCCAACATTGCATCATTAAATTTCTGCAATGTTTTTCAGTGATGAGAATTAGTGAGGAAATATTTTTCGTCGCTAAAAATACAGCTTTAGTGACGAAATATGAATTTCGTCACTAATAGTTAAAAAAATTATAACATTTAGCGACGAAAAATAAATTTCGTCGCTATTGGGATCTAAAAAATGGGCGCCAGCGGAGGGAAATTTCGGCGGGAGTATAATTAATCTATAGCGACGAAATATTTCGTCACTAAAAGTTGAAATTTTTAATGATGAAATATTTCGTCATTGTAGGTATTGCTGTGGATAGTATTAGTGACGAAAATTCTTTCGTCGCTATAAGGAAGAATTAGTGACGAAACATATTCGTCACTAAAAATAATAATAATTTTGCACTTATATATTTTTAGTGACGAAATATAAATTCGTCACTAAAAGTATACTACAGAGACGAAAGTTAAATTTCATCGCTAAAAATGTTAACAAAAAATGGTTTCTTTAGTGACGAAAATAAAATTCGTCACTAAAAGTTTAACAAATTCTGGGTCCTTTTGTGACGAAACAGAGATTCGTCACTAAAAGTATGCTACAGCGACGAAATTTAAATTTCGTCGCTAAAAATATTAACAAAAAATGGTTTTTTTAGTGACGAAAAAGAAATTTGTCACTAGAAGTAGGAAACAGCGACGAAAGCATTTCATCGCTATAAAGTTGTCTTTAGCGACGAAATGTTTTCGTCGCTATTGCCCACATCTAGTGACGAATTTCTTTTTCGTCACAGAAAGTGGTCTTTACGACGAAAAAATTTCGTCGCTAAAATACCCCTATAAATGCTCCCAAACAAAAAGCCTCACCCATTCAGCAAAACACTTCATATTGAGAATCCCACGCTCAAAAAAAAAAAAAAAAGAGATTTAAAGCCACCAAAGCCACCGAAGCCTTCTGATGCTGAAGCCAACCGTCGCCGATAAGCTGACCGTCACCATTTAGAGAAGAGATCCGTCGCCGTTATTAGAAGAGAACCGTCGCCGATTTGAGAAGAAGACGACGACGTTTGAGAAGACGACGACGTCGATAACCCAAAAAAGACCAACCGTCGCCGATTTGGTCATTTCGTTGCCGATTTCAGATCATTCCGTCGTCGGCAAGCATTCCGTCGCCGATTTGAGAGTAGTCGTCGCCGTCAAGAGAAGAGAAGCAAACCGTCACCGTTAAGAGAAGAGAATTGTCACCGATAACCCAAAAAAAACCCAAACAAAAAAATGCCGATGAACCTAAACTGTCGCTGTCACTGTTGCCGTTGCCATTGAAGCGTTGCAGCTGTCGTCGCCGTTGCCGTTGAACCATTGCCGAACCGTTGAAGTGTTGCGAAAGAAATACCGACGAACCGTTTCCGTTGCCATTGTCGTTGAAGCGTTGTCGTTGCTGTTGAAGCGTCGCCGTTGCCGTCGCCATTCGCGACGATTGGTAAGGTTTTTCTTATTTTTTATTTTTTATTTTTTATTTTTTCATTCCCTTAAATACATAGTTTGTTCATGACTTAAAGGATCATGTTGTTGAATAATTGTTTCTCTTTAATTTCTCTTTTTAATCTCAATGTGTTTGCCTCCTAGCATATGCACTTCTGATCTGACTGGATTGTTCTTAGAAACATTGAATAATTGTTTTGCAGGAAATAATTGTTTGTACAAGCAACCCTATTCATCCATTATTGGTATGTGCTGTTGATTTAATGAATTTGAATGCCATTAATTTTCATCTACTTTTATGCATTTGCACCAGTTATGTAGTTATTCTATTTGGTAGTTCTGGAATTGCATTTTTATTTGATCATTTATTTTTTAGTCCTTGAAAAGTGAATTCAATGTGGATTATGAATTATGGATTTGTTCTAGAAAACCTGTTAATGTTATCAAAATTTTCATAGAGGCACAGAATTATTAAAAACTTGTAGCCTGTTGTCAAACTCAATTGATTATATGAGGTTCTATTACTTTGAATATTTAGTACCCTTGACTTGTATTATTAGTCTTGACTCATCTTGTATTGTTAAAGAAGTTTGTATTTGACATCTTCATATACACAAAACATATTGAACTTTAATTAGTTTCATACAATATTATTAAGAGGTAGAGTGCATCAGGAGTTGTAAGGTTAAGCCACCATTGTTTTGAAAATGTTCCATTGCCATTTGGTCTTCAATGATGGTCAGGTTTATTTTCTCAGACTGTAGACTTCATAATTTTTTACTTGTGATGGATAACTTTATTGCGTTAATATATCATGTTGGTTTCACTATTATCATTTAACTTTCCTATCAAAAAAATATATTGTGCTGGTCATCATATTTCTTCACCCCACCCCCCTTTCATTTTTTGGTTGAGAAGGCTGCTTTTGGGTTGAATAATATATTACTGGTTATTTTCCCAAATGGCGTGTCTCCCCTTGTAAGAGCAAGGTGGAGGGCAGTAAAGAAAAACTGAAGTGTTGAGAAATGGCAGTAACATACCGACTTTACCATCCTTAGAGCTGAAAAATATTTGAACTATTTTGTTGAGAATGGGTATTTTTGCTGTAATTAACTGAAACCCTTGTTATTACTTTTCCTTTTGTTTATGCGTGATAGTATTGCTAAAAGCTTCATATTTTATATTGTTGGGTTCAATCACATGTTTGATGTCAACGGATGTGGATTAACAAGTTTAGGAGCTGAAATGTTATGTTTCTGTTTGTACTGTTGTGTTCTTTATTTGAAAGAAACATGTATGGTTTATGATACTAAAGGATTTGTTCACTAAACTTGTTTGGTTAATGAAGAAAAACTTAAAGGTGTATATATATATATATATAGAGAGAGAGAGAGAGCTATTAGGTTGTACAATTTCATAAAGTAGGTAAGTAAAGGCCATCTATTTTTTGGTAAGAGCTATTCATTATAAAGACTGAAGTACTTATAAGTTTAACTTTTCTTTTGCAGGCTAAATATACATTGTTTGCAATAACTTTGGATTTTTTCTGAAAGTTGTAAGCTTAGCTTGAGCAAAGTAAGTAAATTTTAGTTGAAAACCCTATAAAACTCTAGACTTGTGATGTTGGAAATTGGATTTGTGGTGGTATGTTGTATTGGAGTAAGCGGGTGGCTTGCATGGTGTTATAAGGTGGTTTAAATACATATTGGGAGTTTTTTTTAATTCTTGCAAATGTGAATGAGAATTGTTGATTAGATGTGATGAATATAACTTTATTTGATTTCAATACTTGTAAGTACTCTAGACTTGTGATGTTTGTGATTGGTTTTGTGGTGAGTTGTTGTGTTGGAGCAAGCGGATGGCTTGCATGGTGTTATAAGGTGGTTTAAATACATATTGTGAGTGTTTTTCAATTCTTGCAAATGTGAAGGAGTATTGTTGATTAGTTGTGATTAATATTACTTTATTTGATTTCAATACTTGTAAGTACTCTAGACTTGTGATGTTTGTGATTGGTTTTGCGGTGGGTTGTTGTGTTAGAGCAAACGGGTGGCTTGCATGGTGTTATAAGGTGGTTTAAATACATATTGGGAGTGTTTTTCAATTCTTGCAAATGTGAATGAGAATTGTTGATTAGATGTGATGAATATAATTTTATTTGATTTCAATACTTGTAAGTACTATAGACTTGTGATGTTTGTGATTGGTTTTGCGGTGGGTTGTTGTGTTGGAGTAAACGGGTGGCTTGCATAGTGTTATAAGGTGGTTTAAATACATATTGGGAGTGTTTTTCAATTCTTGCAAATGTGAATGAGAATTGTTGATTAGATGTGATGAATATAACTTTATTTGATTTCAATACTTGTAAGTACTCTAGACTTGTGATGTTTGTGATTGGTTTTGTGGTGGGTTGTTGTGTTGGAGTAAGCGGGTGGCTTGCATGGTGTTATAAGGTGGTTTAAATACATATTGGGAGTGTTTCAATTCTTGCAAATGTGAATGAGTATTGTTGATTAGATGTGATTAATATTACTTTATTTGATTTCAATACTTGTAAGTACTCTATACTTGTGATGTTTGTGATTGGTTTTGTGGTGGGTTGTTGTATTGGAGCAAGCGGGTGGCTTGCATGGTGTTATAAGGTGGTTTAAATACATATTGGTAGTGTTTTTCAATTCTTGCAAATGTGAATGAGTATTGTTGATTAGATGTGATGAATATAACTTTATTTGATTTCAATACTTGTAAGTGTTAATATAGACTTGTAAGTGTTAATATAGACTTGTTTATTTGTTTAAGTGTTAATATAACTTTATTTTGTGTGTAACGTTTATTTGTTTAAGTGTTAATATAGGCTTGTGCATTCATGAATGTGATAGAACTTTATCTAAGTGGCTTATAGACTTAGATGTTAAAATACATTATGCATGAGTTGTCCTTATTTTACTAAAGTAGGATTCGTTTTATAATTGTAGTCAAACATGGATAAAAGTTGGATGACAATGGGTAAGACACCCGATGGCAGATTAAGTCATCCATATATTGAAGGGGTGAATGCATTTATTAATTCTGCAAGAGCGGTTGTGGACTTGAGTGGTAATATTCCGTGCCCATGTATCCACTGTGTGAATTGCTATCGACAATCTCCTCAAATTGTGCGTATCCATTTGCTTCATCGTGGAATTATGCAATCTTACATTAATTGGTATAATCATAGAGAACCTCGTGTATTGAACGAGAATATTCATGATAATGAAATGTCGAATGGTGATCATATGGATGGTATCGATGCCTTGGTAGATGACCGAATTAGAGGGGAACCAAGAAATGCAACCAAAGATGAGGAGGTGCGTCATTTTGACAAACTTGAGGAAGATGCAAAACGTGAGTTGTATCCGGGTTGCACTGATTATAGTATCCTGAAGTTTGTTATTGAGATGTTGAATGTAAAGGTAATGATCAACTTGAGTAATAAGGGACTTGATATGATGCTAGAATTGCTGACAAAAGTTTTACTGAAAGGTAACTTGGTTCCAAGGTCAACTTATGAAGCAAAGAAGATATTACGTGATTTGGGCATGTCATACGAGCATATAGATGCATGCAAAAATGATTGTGCATTATTTTGGAAGGAAAATGAAAATCTTGATAAATGTCCAGTGTGTGAGGTGCCTAGGTACAAAGATACACGTACTCAAGATAAGAAAATTCCTCATAAAGTATTGCGTTACTTTCCGTTGACACCAAGATTGAGGAGATTGTACATGTCAGGCCAAAGAGCTAAGGACATGAGATGGTATATGGACAAACGTGTGGACGATGGGATAATGAGGCATCTGGCTGATAGTGAGGAGTGGAAGGAATTTGATATGCAACATCCTGATTTTGCCCTCAAACCTCGCAATGTAAGGTTAGGGTTGGCTACAGATGGATTTAATCATTTTGGGAATATGAACAATAATTATAGTATGTGGCCTGTAATACTTATCTCCTATAATCTACCGCATTGGTTGGTTATGAAGGAGCCATATTTTATGTTGTCCTTACTTATTCTCGGTTCCCATCAACTGGGGAATGATATTGATATTTATTTGAAAACATTGGTTGATGAGTTGAAGGAGTTGTGGGAAGAAGGTGTAGAAACTTATGATGCTTATAGTAAAGAGCATTTTCAGATGCGTGCAACTTTGTTGTGGACAATACATGACTATCCTGGATTTGGTAACATATTCGGGTGGAGGACAAAGGATTATCATTCTTGTTACACTTGCAATGATCAACCATATTCAGAAGTTTTGGAAAGTAAAATTAGATTCATTAATCATCGAGCTTATTTACCTATGGAACATCGTTGGAGACATAGTCGGTTGCATAATGGTTTACCGGAGAAACGGAAGAGATTTTTAGAGTTACAAGTGGGAAAGATACAAGAGCAGCTAGATAGAATGCCAAATATAATTTTAGGAAAGCATCCAAGTAACAAGAAGAGACAACTCATTGGGGAGCCAAATTGGTCAAAGGTAAGTATTTTGTACAAGCTTCCATATTGGAAAAATAAGAAGTTTAAGCACAACATTGATGTCATGCATGTGGAGAAGAACATTAGTGAGAGTACTTATGGTACTTTGTTGGGCATTGAGAGGAAAAATAAGGACACTGACAAGGCACGGATAGACTTACAAAATATGAATTTCAGGCACACGTTGCATTTGAAACAACGTCCTGATGGATCATATGACAAGCCTCGGGCTTTCTTTTCATTAAGCCCCAATGAAAGAGATGGTTTTTATGACTTTTTGAAATCAGTCAAGTATCTGGATGGCTATACAGCCAACATATCAAGGTCAGTGAATGCAAAAAATAGTAGATTATCTGGTTTGAAAAGCCACGACTGTCATGTGCTACTACAACGAATTCTTCCAATTAGGTTGTGAGGGTTTGCAGATAAAGACATTAGTATTGTATTGTTTGAGTTAGGCAACTTCTTCCAAGACTTATGCTCAAGGACCCTAAAGCGGAGTGAATTGGAGAAACTAGAAGAACGTATAGTTCTTATACTATGCAAGCTTGAGAGGTTCTTGCCTCCAGCATTCTTTGATGTTATGGTCCACCTTGCTGTTCACTTGCCTCGAGAAACAATTCTAGGAGGCCCGGTACAATATCGGTGGATGTATCCAATTGAAAGGTAATTAGATCTTTTGATGCATTCATCAATTGCATATTTCCCACGTGGTATAAAATCACATTCTGTGCGTATTTTTTCCTCGTAGGTATCTTGGAAAATTGAAAAGATACGTTTCCAATCGAGCTCGACCAGAAGGTTCGATTGCAGAGGCTTACATTCTTAAAGAATGTATTAACAACTGGTCTTTGTATATTGATGGGATCGAAACTGTTCATAATCGAAGAGAAAGAAATGAAGATTTTGGTGAATCTAGCGAAGGATTGATAGTTTTTTCACAGACTGCCCGACCTACAGGTGGTAGGCGAAATGATGGCGACTTCTCTCGTGCATTACTTGATATTGCTCATTGGTACTTGTTGTACAATAGTCCTAAGCTAGAGTCTTATTTAAAGTATGTGATTTCATATGCATATATTGTTTATTCAAGTTTTGAATATTATCTATAATGCTTAGCTGAAAATAAATCATCTTATTTTTAACAGCGAATACAAAAGCACATTGCATAATCCTACTAGAGAAGCCATAACTCAAATCCAACGACAAGAGTTTCCCAAGTGGTTTAGAGAACGTGTAAGACATTTGAAATTTAATCACACACTAATAAATTTAAACATTTAATTGTATTCGTCATTATTTATTACTAATTAATATCACTTGTTGTATATCATTATAGATGAATAGATTGAAAGTTAACGATTCATCAGAAGCTACTAAACAGTTATGGTCATTAGCAAATGGTCCTAAACCGTATGTGAAGGAGTACACAGTTTGTATGGTCAATGGTGTAAAGTTCCATACAAGGGACCTAGACAATCGTCGTGTAACCCAAAACAGTGGTGTATGTACCGAAGGAGACCATGAGGGAGAAATGCACGACTTCTATGGTCATGTGTGCAAAATTTGGGAATTAGAGTATATGTTTCGCCATAAAATTGTTTTATTTAAGTGTGAATGGTACAATACTGGTACCAATGGTCGAAGGAGAATGATACAAACCGATGCACACTGCACAAACATTGATGTTACAAGTCGATGGTATCAAAATGACCCTTTTATACTTCCTAGTCAAGCGAAATAGGTTTTCTACCTTCAAGATACGAAATTGCGTGACCCTTGGAAAATTGTGCAATACATCCAACATAGGGGAGTGTTTGATGTCCCGGAAGTCGGGGGCGGAGAATCCAATGATAATACAGAAGATAGTGACGCATTCCAACAAGAAGCAATTGTTGATGTTGTCCCTATCAATGTTGAAGACAATATTATTGAGTATTGTATGGGTGATGTTGAAACTGAGATTGTTTCTGAAGGTGGAACTTCAAGAGATGCTAATCAAAATGAAGAGCATGACATACCTGATGTTGATCTTGATATGAATTATGATATGTAGAGTTATAACAATTGTCTTAAATGTTATGTGTTTGTCTTAAAGTTTTATGCTTGTTTTAAAATTTTATGCTTGTCTACGTTGCAATTGTTATTTAGATATTTTGTGCTTATCTTAAACTTGATATGGATATTAATGTGGTCATTTGTTGTGTTGAGTTAGTAGCAATTGTGTTCAAATTTTGCACTTGTGAATTGCTTGATATGGATAATGATGTGAACTATAATGTTAAGTTAGTAGCAATTATACTTATCTTTCATGTCAATACATAGTTTCAAAAAATGCCCAAAAAGGCCAAATACACTCATAATATACCGAGGTATGTGATGGCAAGATTGGATAGAATGAGGCAAAACCAAGAGATAATTGATACTTTGGGATTGAAGTACATCTCAACTTCTCTAAAGGATTCCGCTCAGTCCAATTGTGCAAAAAGGAAAAGAAGTAGAGTTAGTATTGTGGTAGATGATGATTATGTACCACTTATTGGTGACGATGAGAATGATGTTGAGTCATCTAACTCTTTAATCCATAAGGTACAATAGATGTTCTATAGGGTACAATAGATAATAACTTTGTCGTTTTATTATTTATAATGACTTTGTTGTTCCATTATATGTATGTTTGTTAGTTACAGATGGCACCAGGACGACTTACACGCTCGCAAGGTGAGGCATCTATCCTGGTGGTCCAATCTATGGTTCATTCTATGGAAACACCTCTTGAAGCAAATCCTCCCGTCCAAAGTTCTTCTAGTGCAGAGGCTATCGACGCATTAACTAGCACGACTGGTAATTACATAAAACATACTTAATTACAACTGGACCTTGTCTTTACTATTGAGATTATACTTAATGTACATAGAATGTATTATTTTATAACATTGATAATTTTTAAATAGGATCTACTAGCAGAAATACCCGTGGAACAACACGTGGTGTAGCAGTACGGGCACTTGTTGAAAAAAGTGGTAAACTGCCAGTACGTATAGCTGCATAGTATGATGCTCCTGTTGGGAAGAATGCGTGCAAGCTTGTCAATCAAATTGGTGTACAAGTGCGAAGTAATTTGTTAAGTTACAACGTAAAAAATTGGAAAAGTGTTGATGCTGCTATTAAAGATGTGGTGCTTCAAAGTATCGAGGTAAATTTATATTGATAACGTCTAACTCGTCTTTGTTGTCACTAAGCATATTAAATTCATATAATAATAATTTTATAATACATATATACTTTAATTTACAGGATCAGTTTGAGCTAGAAGGAGATTCCAACTTAGTAACGAAAGCAATAAATACAAAATGTGGAAGATTATTGAGTAGCGGCTCTAACAAGTTGTATCAGACTTATAAAAAGCTTGTACAATCTCATGGTGCTGACTATGCAAAAACCCTCCCGCCAAAGAATGCCACACTTGCGCAGTGGACTGGACTCATTGAAGGGAGATGGACCAATAAGGATTGGCTGGTAAATTATTTATGCGTATATTATTATTATCTAATATTTACTATATTATGTTGTCAAATGATTAGATTAATACTTAGATGAAGTAAATGTATATTGTTTTAGTCATGATCTAATAAATATCTTAAATGTTCTTTATTAGGAAAAATCAAGAATTAACTCTGAAAATAGGAGCAAAACTTTAGGCAAACATAGATGCAAGACAAAGGCACTTGCTGTTAGGGTTGATGAGGAGGTGTGTTTTTTCATTTTCTTAAACCTTAAGTGTATTACATGTTGTGATTAATTAACTATAAATAACCAACACTCGAATGTTACTTAATTAGACAAATAATAATGACGGTCA
This sequence comes from Quercus lobata, assembly GCF_001633185.2. Lineage (NCBI taxonomy): Eukaryota > Viridiplantae > Streptophyta > Magnoliopsida > Fagales > Fagaceae > Quercus > Quercus lobata. The sequence continues at coordinate 37,857,025 of NC_044912.1, forward strand.
AGTTCCTGAATTGGCAAAAATCTACAAAGATGTTCATTTCAATCAAAATACAAATAGGTGGATACAGCCTGAGGATGAAGCGACATATGTATGTGTATCATTCCATCCCTATTATTCCATCTTTATCATGTTTGTAAAGCTATAGCATATGTATTATTAATGTTGTGATTGCTTGTTTTTTTCTCTTTCAAATGGTAGGAAACTATTCTCAAAGTGCAAGAGGATCATTGTCAAGATCCTAGTGCAATTCCCCTTACACAAGAGGAGATCTCAAATTTGGTTTTTAAGAAGAAATCTGGTATTGTAAAAGGACTTGGCATGAGACCTTCTTCTTCTCTAGTAACCACTGCCTCATCTAATTCCTCGGTGGAGTATATTCATCGGTTAGAAAGTGAGATAATTGAGCTCAAAGAGGCAAGAGCAAGGGACGAAGAGGAGTGAGCTAAGGAGCAAGAGGCGCGAGCTAAGCAAGATGAGGTCCAAAACAATATTCTTAATTTTTTGAGGAGCAAGGGTTATGATGATGCTTTTACCTATGGAGGTGGTTCATCTTCAAGCTAAATCACTTATTGGTTAGTACTTTATCTTTAAATTAAAAAACTTCATTTTTTATGTATCATTTGAAACTAATATTTGTCACGTGATAGGTTATTTAATCTTTAGTTTATGATACTGAAGATATAGAAGTGAATTTTCTGTTGGCACTATGTAGAATTATATTTGACTAAAGATTTATATTTAACTGAAGATTTATATTTGTGCAGATTTCTTATTGGTGGCTTTAGGGGATTTCCTTTAGGCATTATTTGAAGACATATGAGGACATCTTCCGTTAGTTTTAATTATATTATGCCACATTTTTTGTATTGTTATAAAACATCTTAAGTTATTGTATGTGTTGCAAACAATTATTGTATGTGTTGCAAACATTTTTTGTATGGAAGGAGTTTGAATTGGATACTTACTTTAATTTTAACTTGTGGAATGTATGGATCGATTTTTTATAAATGTGTTGTTGAAATGAATATGTTAATCAAATGTGAAGTTTTAATAATATAATGATAGGTTACAGGTTAATATCAACGCTATGAAAATAATAAAAATAGAAAATAAGTTTTAGTGACGAATTTTTTCATCACAAATATGGCAACAAAAAATTGTTTTAGTGACGAAATATTTCGTCACTAAATGCAGTGGACTTTTGTAAGAAATGGTTTTAGTGACGAAAATTTTCGTCACTATATGTGTCTGAATTTTCTTAAAAATAGTTTTAGTGACGAAATATTTTGTCACTAAATATGATTTAATAAACTGAAATGGTTTTAGTGACGAAATATTTTCGTCACTAAATACTGTTTTTAGCGAGGAAAACATTTAGCGATGAAACGTTTTCGTCGCTAAAAGTTTTTTTTTTTAAAAACAAATTGGACTTTTAGTGACAAAAAATTTCGTCGCCAGGACTTTTAGCGACGGGACTACAGCGATGAAACGAATTTCGTCACTAAAAGTCCAATTTCGTCACTAAAGGTTCTTAGTGACGAAAAACAGGACTTTTAGTGACGAATTTTTTCGTCACTAAAAATACATTTTCTTGTAGTGTTGAAACCCATCCCCCCCTTCATTCTTAGGCCGACACAATTTACTCCATTTAATCCAGTGAATTTTCCTCTCACCTCTTTGGCTCTACCAAAATTTACGTATCATAGTCTCTAGTTCATGGCAAAGTGTTTGGGTTAACTTGAAATAGCTCATCGAATAAGTCGGAATAGCTTGCACTGCCACTTTCAGAAGCACCTCCCTACCCGCTTGAGAAAGAAGCTTCTCTCTCCATCCCCGAAGTTTTGACAAAACTCTTTCCTTTATGTACATAAAGCTAGCCTTTTTCTTGCAACCTACAAAAGAAGGAAGGTCCAAATATTTTTCATATTGTTTGATCTCCGGCAATCCCAATATTTGAATAATATCCTCTTGAACCTCCATCGGAGTAGCTTTGTTGGAAAAAAAATTGTTGTTTTGTCTCTATTTAGTTGTTGCCCCAAAGCTTCCTTATACGTTTTAAGTAAACCTTGAATAATGTAATGACACTCTTGGACAAATGCTTTGCAAAACAATAGGCTATCATCTGCAAAAAAATAAATGGGTTAGTCTAGGACCACTTCTGCAAATGGAGATGCCTTTAATATGGCCCGAAGTAGAAGCTTGGTTTATCAAATCATGAAGTCCCTCGGAACAAATAAGGAAAAGATAGGGGGAAAGAGGGCCGCCCTGTCTAATACCTCAGCTGGGATGAATAATATCACAAGGTTCACCATTTATAAGAACAGAGTAATAGACAATAGTCATACACTCCATCATCAATGCAAACCATTTGTCATGAAACCCCATTTGTTTTCAACAAAATCTCCATAAAAGACCATTTCACTCTATCATATGTCTTACTTATATCAAGTTTAAGGGCCATAAAACCTGATTTCCTAAACTGTTGGTGTTTCATATAATGTAGAGTTTTGAAAGCCATCAAAATATTATCTGTGATAACCCTCCCTTCTTTTAGATAATCACAACTCAAGAACAAACTTAATTGAAAAAGGTTTTGAAAAAAATTTGGAGAATAAACTTTTTGTCTTAGAACTAACTAAAGAAAGGTTTTTAATTTGTAAAAAACATGCAAAGGTGTTGTGTCGGTGTTTTAGAAAAGCGAATTAGAATTTTAGAGAAAATGGAGGCAAAAAAAATAACTTTCTCTAGCTAGGGTTTTGATTGGAGACATAAGATGAGTATTTATAAGTTAAAATTAGAGTTTTCAGGGCTTTTTAATGGTCTTTGGACATCCCTAAAGGTCTAGGGGCTGGCCCACATCAAAGAGTGATGTTTTAAGCCCTTAAAAATGAAGTTCGAGAACCTAGAAAATCGACATGTGTATGCAGGTCTTGACCCTGCGTATGCATGCTCCTAAAAACCCTAATCTGCCAACTCTGATGGCCCAAATTCTAATGACCATAACTAACTCAATATAGATCCAAATTATACAAAATTGATGTTCAAATTAAAGCCAAAGATGTCTGCTTTCCAATGAAATAAACTTCACTCAAAATTTTTTTGTGGATAAAAAGTTATGGTCAAAATGGTGAGTAAATGTCATTTTTCAGTATCAATTTCAAAGCAATTTAAACACTTTTGAGTTGTGATTACTTCCAAACTATTGTGAACTCTTTAATTACCCTTGGTTGACACATGTAAAGCTCATCATTGGAGCCAAGGACCAAAATTTATTAATGGGTACAAAATGCGATATCTACAATAATTGACTCCATTTAGACAATTTTTCTCCACATTGCCTAATTTTTTTTAGAAACTATAGGCATAGAAATCACCTGCAAAGAACCTCCCCATGCTACCATTACAGTTTCTCCACGACCTTGGTCTTTCATCCACATTTGTTCGAACTGGAAAAGTTTATTTCTACAAGCTATAATACCTTCGGGCTTGATGATGATTGGATTGTGATTCGAGGAGTTCATGCGAAGGTTCTACACTTGAGTTGCTGGATTGAGAGAAATCCAAGAATTGGTTGCCAAGGCTCGGTCCAGCCTTTCCAATACCATTCCCTCACCTTGCTTTCCTCTTCAAGTAAATTTATGGTTTGCGTATCCCAAATCCACAAATCCACACTCATCCACAATGTCTCTAAAAGCTTTCATCTCCAGTTCACCCCTAGGCACTCCCCCAAGCTTCTCATGGTCTCGTAAGATTTCATTAAAATCCCCGGCACAAACCCATAAGATGTCAAACTTGCCATTTAGTTGCCTTATCGATTCCCATGTCTCATGCTTCCTACTTGCCTCTGAGATACCATAAATACCTATAAATCGCCATGAATCCTCCTTGCCTATATTTATAATTGCATCAATATAAATTAGGAGAAGAGGAGTCCACATCTATCTCCACATATTTTTTCCAAAGTAGAGCTAAACCCCTTACTCTAGTAATTCTAGTAACTGCCCATTTCTCATCAAAACATAAATCATCACACAGTTGCTTTAACTTAACTTCATCTACCCATGTTTTGGCTAAGAATACAACAGAGAGATCTTGTGTCCGCACCAACTTTGCAAGCTCTTGAATTGTACTTTGGTTCCCAAGCCCATGCACATTCCAAAATAACCTACTCATGATGACACCAACCAACATCATTGGGTCATAATTCTTAGAGTTAGTTTGAGTCTCTGCATAACATCGTTTAAAAAGAGGAGTCTCATCAATAGGGGGAGAGTTGTTACGTTTACCTAGTGCAGGGTCTTCACTCCTAAGGCCAATAGGTAATCTATCCTGAGCCATTTAGCAAGCTTCTCCCCTTGTTGGCCCAGCCTTACATTTGTAACATCCTGAAGTGGGCCTGTTTTTGAGGGCCTAGGATTGCCAGCAGTTGATTTACTAGGATTTACGTCACCTATAGCAGTAGATGTAGTAGAATCCTGAGTAACACTGACAATGTTTGATGATATATCAAACTTCTTGATTTCTTGATCAATCTCATTAATTCTCTCCTCAAAATCCTCCAGATTGATATATATATATATATATATATTTTTTTACCCCAAGAAATAGTGTCAATATCAGCTAGCAACACAGATTTAGTGGGATTTGAAGATAAATTAGCATTAATTGTTACCGGGATATACTCCCCTTCCTTACCTTCAGGAAAACGTCTCGTTGGATGTCGTGCTAGGGTATGGTCCACCATGACCAGCTTAACCACCGTTGAGCCAGTCATATCCGTAGCTTTCTTCCTAAAATCTTTGTAGAAACCCGAAACATGGATCGCATTCTTACTGGAGGGATAAACTGCTTGAGCTCGAATACTTGAATCATATTTTTTTCTTCTTTAAATCTAAAGTGCCATCACTATCAATCCAAACCTCATAATCTTTATCATCATGATCCAAGCAACCATACCAATAGCAAAGATTGGGTAGTCACTTGTATTTAAAAGAAACCCAGGTTTTGGCTCCACTTTCCAGGGTGACAACTCTACCCCGACAAAGAGGACATGCCATATCCACTGTCACTCTAACCCGAATGAAACCACCACCACCTGAATCTAGGTCACCTGAGGAATGGATAACTTTCTTTGCTACCATACAAATATCTTCAACTATCTCTCTGTTCATGTAACTCATTGGGATGTTATGGACCTGTATCCATAGTGTTGTTTCATTGAGTGAAAAATCTTGCAACATAATATCTGTGTTGTATCTTTGCAGTACAACCAAATGTTTATCAAAACTCCACGACTCATTGTTTAGAACCCTATTAGCATTAGGCTTATTATCGAAGATAAAGAGGAGTTTGTGATCTCCTTGATTTCGAATCTTGAAACCATTCCTAGCCCTCTAAATAGGTTTAAAGGTTCTGGCCACTGCCTTCATATTCAAAGTGCGCTTTGCCAAAAACTTCGCCACAAGGGAGAACTCTTGGACCTGATTTTTTTTTTTTTTCCAGCAATTTTATATCATCACCCTCTCTATCCAATAGAGGAAGATCATTCCAAGCCTTTGTAATATCTTTCATGACTTGTAATAGAAGAAGAAAAAATAACAAATAAAAAAAAAAAAAAAACTAAGTGGAAAAAGGTTAGAGAATCTTGCTATTTCCCTAAATCCCTGAAAAAGAAATCCATAAGCCCTCGTAATACATTACGTACCACAGGGAACAACACAACCTCCTGAAGAGGGACTACAATTCTACAGTCGAAGAAAGATGAAGGGAGAAGAAAACCCTAGGTCTATTCTTACGGGCAGAGAAAACCTACAGAGAAGGGCTAATAGGTCATAATTTGAATTCATAATTTAAGTTACTTTTTTTCTCTTTCATAACAACCAATAACAACCCACCCTGTTTGTTGTGAAGATATTGTGTAATAGCATTTCTACGTTTTATATATTGCATAATTTGATTTGTACCTCTACTAATGCCGTTATTGGTAAAAGGGTTGAGCTAAAATGAAAGTCGTTTACTTCCTTCTTTTTTTAAAATAATTTTTGAAGAGTGTTCCTTTCATTTCATTTTTTTAATAAATTTCATTTCATTGTTAAATAAACAAAAGAGAGTAAGAAAAAATTGAAATTCTTTCTTTTTCCCTCCATTACGAGGAGAAGGATTACGACTAAATAAATATTGACCAAAAATCCATATACTACATCTAATATTTTGCCAACAACCTTCTACTTGGCCTTTGTCTTTGGCCTTAATTTTCTCAAACACACACCTCATTTCTCTCATATCTCTTTTACCTTCTCATGTCATCTCTCCTCCCATCTACACTCCTCACATCGTCACATTTCTCTTGTATGTTTTTTGGGAAGGAAAACTCATGTCGTCCTTATATTATTGGGTGTGGCCTAAGTAGGCCTGCCCAATTGCTTAGGACCTAACTAGACACGACAACTAAGGGTGTGCATGGTGCGGTTAGTAAGCAAGTTTGCTTTAGGTTCTAATTCCTCTTGTTTTTTTAATCCTAAAAATCTTCCATCTGCCTTGTTTACAGCTTGTAAGGAGGATTCCCCCCTTTGTTTCTCTTCTTTTGTTTAATGAATTGCATATTATCAAAAAAAAAAAAAAAACTTGGTTGGTTTTCCCCTTCTCGAAAACCACTCAACCTTGTTGATTGTTAGTTAACCAACCTCAACGATGGCTTAACCCAATTGGTTTGTAATGAACCTTTGGGCTAGGCCACTTTTTTTAAAAAAGATAAACATTTTTTTTTTTTTGGATTTCTAAGAGAAAAACAAAAACAAAGACAATGTTCTTCACATTTGTACCCATATTAATACATCCATTAAATTTTTGGATAAAAATCATTATTAAGAACCAAATTTTAGCTAATAAGCTCTTCAAAAAAAATTTAGCTAATAAGAACATATAAGATTATTAAAGTCTAACCTTCAAACACAGCCTTTTTGGGTTCCAGAAATATCTCATTTCTTCACTTTTAGTTCTTTAGCCACAACCTTCTACTCCAATTTCTTTGAAAGCCTAACCTTGGGACACATTAACATTTCACTCCAAGATAGACCAAGCACCCCCATCCAAAGTTGTGCCAACATGAGATCATTTCCTTTATCTATCCACATTAATACTATCATCTACTAGTGTTTGCATTTAATGCTACAAGACAAGATCTATCACTATGTCAACTTGGGCATGCAACCTTTTTTTTGAGAATGAAACAAGCTTTCATATATTCATTGAAATACAATCCAGGTACATAGTGATAATAGCTTAATTTTGCATATTTATATCATTATTAGAGAAGCATTATCATACTTATTTTGAGTTAATTCATGCATTTTATAGTTGATTTTGGAATAATGCTGAATAATCAATTTTGTGTTTAATTGAATTTTAATGCGTGAATTTTTTTTTTGTAGGATAATGAAATTAAATAAGTGGATTTGTGCAAAGAAGAAAGCTAATGGACTTTAATCTTCTAAGGGTCATGATGAAGTCAAAGAAGATCAACCCAATTAAATTCATGTCCAATTGGAGAAAGGAATCAAAGGAAATTTGCACTTAATCCAAGTCCAATTCGGATTAGGATTCCAGCCTGTGCACCAATTAGTATTTGGAGCATAATTTTCGGCTCCGATGTCCAATCGAGATGATTCAAGTTGAGATGGAAAGATAACTTAAAGGGCTACAACTTTTTAGTTATGAAAAGTCCGAATTCTGAAGTTAAATGGGCCAAAAACGTCAGTTAAGTGAAGCATAAAAACCTGGAATTTCCTCCAAATGGGAATTCAACTTGTAATAGGATTCCTTGACCTATTTATAGGCTCTTTAGGGCAAAATTAGGGAGGAGCTTCTGTAGAACATAATTTAGGTTTTCTTATAGTTTCTTGACAGTTTTTAGAGTTTTATTTGTGTTATGGCTTGGTAGAAACCTTGCTAAAGCAAGGGTGAAACTCAACCTTTTATTGGTATGTTCTTAACAATTATTTTTTGGTTTTAATGCTTATGTTTTTATGTTCTTGATTTTTTTACTCATCTAGAAAAGTGTTTAGTTCTGTATAATTCTTTGATTTATCGTAGACTCCGGGCACGTTGAATGCTTAGTATTCCCTGCGAACTAATTCACTAGTTTTGTTTTGCCTAAAATCAATCAATTGCATGAAACTACCTTAGACAATTAATTCTCGAGTTTTTATTGTTAAATCGTCCAACTAAAATCATCCTTCGTATGAATTTTAATTGAGTTATAAAATAAATATTGTTAAGACTACCAATAGATGTGTTGTGTATGGATCCCTAAACCTTAGCACCTTAATATATTATTATTTTCACTCAATTTAAATTACCTTTACCAAACTACCAAAAATCTCTTTAGTTAAACTTTATTATTTTAGTTTTATTCTCTTGTGGTTTGCTAATCAATTCTCTTTTCCCTGTGGATTTGACCTCGAACTTTCCGAGTTATTACTTCGCAACAATCCTGCACTTGAGAGCATTATTTAAGTCGTAGCAAGTAATAACAATATATTAAGGTGCTAAGGTTTAGGGATCCACACACAACACATCTATTAGTAGTCTTAACAATATTTATTTTATAACTCAACTAAAATTCATACGAAGGATGATTTAACAATAAAAGCTCGAGAATTAATTGTCTAAGGTAGTTTCATGCAATTGATTGATTTTAGGCAAAACAAAACTAGTGAGTTAGTTCGTAGGGAATACTAAGCATTTAAAGTGCCTGGAGTTTACGATAAATCAAAGAATTATACAGAACTAAACACTTTTCTAGATGAGTAAAACAATCAAAAACATAAAAACAAAAGCATTAAAACCAATAAATAATTGTTAAGAACATACCAATAAACGGTTGGGTTTCACCCTTTACCTTAGCAAGACTTCTAGCAAGCCATAACACAAATAAAACTCTAAAAACTGTCACGAAACTTTAAAAAAACCTAAATTATGTTCTACTGTAGCCCCTCCCTAATTTTTCCCTAAAGAGCCTATAAATAGGTCAAGGAATCCTATTACAAGTTGAATTATCGTTTGGAGGAAATCCCAGGTTTTTAGGCTTCACTTAACCGACGTTTTTGGCCCATTTAACTTCATAATTCGGACTTTTCGTAAACTACAAAGTTGTAGCCCTTTAATTAAGGTAGCCGTAAAGATATTTTGATCATCTTCTTTGCGTCTTCTTTCCACATCCTCCACCACCCCTAGTCTGTTCCTCACCTCTCATGCAACCTAGGGGGAGGCTATATCAAATGGGGCTCCCCAAATTTGGACCCATAAAGATGCATGAGTCCATTTTATATTACCCACATTCATCCCTTTCCTCCAATGTTGAAGCATGAGCAGTTGATTATCAAATGTTTATGGACCCCCCCGTAAGCACTCTATTCATGTCAAACTCCGATTGGAATTTGAATTGGAACAAGTTTGCCCCAACCTCCAGAATTTGTAACGTATCCTCCAATCCCCATGCTCGTCTTAGGATACTTTTTGCTGCCCTTCTATTGAAAGATTTGCACGTAAGAAACTTCCCCAGGAGACTAAGAGTACAACTTTCAATTGCTTCCAAACGTCCGTCATCTGAAATTTCTATAACCACTTCTTCTTCCACTGTTAGTTTCATATTTTCCAGTCCATGAATCACATCCTCAGCCATGATTAGTGAATCTAGTGTAAGAACAGCAAAAAAATACCCTCAGGGCAAGCCTAAGGGAGGGAGAGACTTGATGCTAGTCGAGAGAGAGATCTCCTACGAGGGAGAGATAAGGCATGCAACCTTAAGTAAACACAAAGTTATAAATTCCATTTTTGTAACATTTTCGATAAGCTGACCAATATGAATTCCCCTCCTAAATTCTATCTTGGTTGAATTTCAAACCATTTTGACTTATTCCGTCCAATCCAATCAATTTCACGAAATTTCAACTAAAAATGTAAGATTAAGCTAGTATGCTTTCAAGGCCATTTAAGTTTGTATGGTGATTGTTAAGGTATTTGTGTAATTTTTAATTTGCATTTGAGTTACTCAATTACTAACAAGTTCTTATAATAAACTCAAGGAAGGACTATTACTAACAACCTTAAGTAATCACAAAATTATAAATTTTTTTTTTTAATGGTCGAAATGACCAAAAAAACCTTTATATTGATAACTCCCAAATTCCATCTTGGCTTGAATTTCAAACCATTTCGACTTGTTCCATCCATTCCAGCCAATTTCACAAAATCTTAACTAAAAATGTAAGGTTTAGCTAGTATGCATCAAGGCCATTTAAGGCTTTATGTCAAGGTATTTGTGTAATTTTTAATTTGTATTTGAGTAACTCAGTTACTAACAAGTTCTTATAATAAACTCAAGGAAAAACTATTATTTGTGGAAAAGTTTAAATGGATATTGACGAGTAGCATACACATGATCATCTATCATTCACAAACTGTCACTAACAGTGACGAGTAAGGGTATGGACGAGCGTGCGTGCATTAACTCCACGCAGTAATCAATAAGTGAGAAATGAATAGAACAAAACTGCTACCTTCATCCAATAATGTAGAATTAAGGATCGGTTATAAGCAGAAAACGTTAGAGTTAAATTGTCATCATTAAGCATTGATTACCCAACTGCAACATAACGGTTTGCTGAGTATTAACTCAGCCTAAGACTATATAAAGCCAGGAAAAATAGGTAAATGGACACGAACACACACAACTATAAAAATTATAGTTTTTCCACAAAAAGAATAAGCTAACTTAAGTATCGGAGGGTCCTTGACAGGCCCCACATTGGTGCCCTTATCCACCGAGTGCTTTCTATGACACAGGCTTTACAAGTCGTCCATCAACTGACGAGGAACATACTGATAAGGAAAATTCTTGCTTCATCAATTTGGTGCCGTCTGTGGGGAAGAGAAGATTGAGTTGCAATTCTCTTAAGCAAGTCTCATCGTATCTCTACCAGCAAAGTTCCTCGAGACATATGGACACTTCCACTTCATCACCTCCTATGGATCCAATCGTAATGGTCCAACAGATTCAAGCACTCACCGCTAACATGCAAGAATTGATGAAACAAAATGAAGAATTGAAGCAGAAGGTGCGCTTGGAGACTCCTACTATGTCGCAGTCTCGACGCAATTACAATGACAACGATGATGAGGCTTATAGTCCAGAGAACAGTAGATCAGAGCATACTGCACAGTCAACTTGTGGTAGTGACTAGATGATGAGAAACATGAGGAAGGAGTTGGACGAGGTCAAGAACACCATGATAGGGAAAACAACAATAAACCTAGATGGTATGATCAAGAGGACTGACTCAACCTTCACAGCTAGCGTTCTGGAGTGCCCCTTGCCTCCCAAATTCCATCTTCCTCAACTGGAGGTCTATGCTATTTCTAAAGACCCTCTAGACTATATAGGAGCATTTAAAACACTTCTGAGTCTCCAACAAATCCCAGATGAAGTTATTTGCAGGACATTCACGGCAACCTTTAGGGGAGCAACATGGGTATGGTTTAGTAAATTGTGTGCAACGTTCATTGTGAACTTTGACTAGCTAAGTGACTCCTTTGTCCGTCACTTCATTGGAGGCCAACGCCATAAGAGGCCTACCTCCTACCTGCTAACTGTAAAGCAGTAGGAAAGAGAGACCCTGAGGGAATATGTGAAGCGATTCAACAAAGCAGTCTTGGAAATTAACGAGGCTGACGAGCAGGTGATAATGACAACCTTCCAGGCTAAGCTGAAAAACCCTGACCTCATTTTCTCCCTAGGGGAAACTCTTCCAACCTCGATGTGAGTCTGCTGTTTAAAGTGCAAATATACATGAATGGGGAAGATGTGCTGATGGCAAAGGGACTGACGGGCAAAAGAAAGAAGTACAAAGGTGCAGAGTCCCAAAGCAAGAAGGAGTGTAAAGATAGTCATACAGAAGCTAAGACTAGCAAAAGTAGTTAGGAGGTATCATCAAAGAAGAAGTTAAACTTCACCCCTTTGATAATACCTGTGGACAAGATCCTCATGCAGATAAAAGATGACCCTACCTTGAAATGGCCTAAGCCATTGAGCTCATCCTTGAAGCGAAGAGATCTGAAGAAGTATTGCCGCTTCCATAAGGACCATGGACATTACACAGATGAGTGCCGGGATTTGAAAGAACAGATAGATGAGTTGATCTAGAGGGCAAGGCTCTAGAAGTTTGTTAAGAAAGATTATCAAATTTGTCAGAGGACAGACGAGAAACCCACTGACGACCAAGCAAAGGAGGATCAAGACAATCTCAAACCCATCGTGGGAGAGATAAGGACAATCACTGGGGGACCAGTTGTTGAAGGATCATATAAGTCCCTGAGGAAGGCAGTTCAAAGGTAGGTGAATAGCCTCCATGTCAATCACCCAATGACAAAACATCGTTGCATTGGGAATGACGACAGTGTCTTCTCCGAGCAAGATGTGAAGGGGATTAAGCAACCCCATGATGATCCCCTAGTCATTATGCTAACCATTTAAGGGTTCAATACCCGAAGAGTGTTGGTGGATAATGGAAGGTCGGCAGACGTAATGTACATGACGACTTTCTAGCAGATGAAGTTGGATCCAAAGCACCTCAAGCCTTTTGGATCTCTGTTAGTCAACTTCAGCGGAGATCGTGTTTATCTAAAAGGCATAATTTCACTATAGATCACAGCAGGGACCTACCCTACTGAAGTGACGAGGATGGTAGTCCTTGATCGTCGATTGCCCTTCGTCCTACAACGTGATTCTTGGGTGACCAACCCTTAATTGTCTTAAGGCAGTAACTTCCACATATTGCCTGAAAGTAAAATTCCTGACCCCCCACGGAACTGGAGAAATCGTAGGGGACCAACTTTTGGCTCAAGAATGTTACTAGGCAGTCCTGGTGTCTAAGGAAAATCACATTTGGATGGTAGAAAAAGAACCACCCAAAACCCATGGAGGAGGCAGAAAATGTAGTGCTGGTAGAAGGAGACCCCTCCAAAACCACCAAGGTAGGGAATGAGCTTCAATAGACTCTGAAGAACGAATTGGTGGGGTTTTTGAAAAAGAACTTGGATGTCTTTGCATGGAGCCATGAGGACATGCCGGGGATCAACAAATGAGTGATAGAGCACAGTCTTAATGTTGACCCAACAAAGAAGCCTGTCCAGCAGAAGAGACGAGTGTTTGCTCCAGAGCAGAACAAAGCAATCACGGAAGAGGTGGAAAAACTTTTAATTGCTGAATTCACTATCCAAAGTGGCTTGCGAATATGGTTATGGTAAAGAAGTCCAACAGAAAATGGAGAATGTATGTGGACTTCACTGATTTGAACAATGCATGTCCTAAAGACAGTTTTCCTCTTCTTAGAATTGACCAGCTTGTTGATTCAACGGCTAGCCATGAACTACTAACCTTTCATGGATGCTTTTTCAAGTTATAACCAAATCTTAATGAAGGAGGAAGATTAGGAGAAAACTGCATTCGTCACTAGCCAAGGCCTATATTGCTACAAAGTCATGCTGTTCAGACTGAAGAACGCAGGAGCCACCTATCAAAGGTTGGTGAATCAGATGTTCAGCAAGCAAATAGGAAGGAATATGGAAGTCTATGTGGACGATATGCTCGTAAAAAGTAGGGAAGCTAGAATTCATCTTGTAGACCTTCAAGAGGCATTCGATACCTTGAGAAGGTATAAGATGAAGCTTAACCCTGCGAAGTGCCTCTTTGGAGTTTCATCTGGAAAATTCCTAGGCTTCATGGTGTCTCAGTGAGGAATTGAGGCAAACCTAGAGGAGGTCAAAGCTATACTCGACATGGTTTCTCCCAAAACAGTTAAGGAAGTGCAAAGACTGACGGGGCGAGTAGCAGCATTAAATAGGTTTATCTCAAAGGCCACTGACAAGTGTCTTCCCTTCCTTAAAGTTCTTAAGCAGGCTTTTCAGTGGACGGATGAGTGTAAGGTAGCAGAGCCTCAAGGAGTATCTGGCCAAGCCTCCATTGCTAAGCTCGTCAATTGAAGAAGAAGATTTGTTTTTATACTTGGCAGTATCTCCAACCGCCGTTAGTTCTCCTTTGATCTGTGAGGAATCCAAGATATAAAGGCCAATGTACTACACTAGTCAAGCCTTCCAGGGTGCTGAAGCGAAGTATCCACGCATGGAGAAAATGGCCTTCTCGTTAATCATGGCTTTGAGAAAGCTTTGTCCATACTTCTAGGCTCATATTGACAATTAGTGTAAAATGGTCGTTTATAAAGTGACTGTCATTACTAAGGACGACCATCATTACTAAAGACAACCATCATTACTAAGGACGACCGTCATTACTAAGGACGATCATAAACAGACATTAATGCTCAGATATAAATTCCTCACTTAAATGGTGCAAGTGTAACGGATGTACAACCTTTCTAGCCACCAGCTCACAGCTGTTACAACTACCTCAAGCTGATTATTACACAGCTGTTACAGAACATTGAATGAGAAAGTTAAATTGCTATTAAATGAGCATTTAAGCCTCCAGCTTAACCATAATTAATGGATAGCGATAAAACGCTTGTACATATTGCAAACTGTCCATGTTAATGACAAGTAAAAGTATGGGCAAGCGTAAATGCATTAGTTCCAAACAACATTTAATGTCTAAATGATAAATGAGTATAGTGCCGTTACTGCCATCCAATTATGCACATTTAATGGCCGTTATAGTCGTTAAAGCACTGAGGATAAATGGTCATTATTAGGCCATAAATCCTCCAACTGTGGTACAACGTTAGAGAGGCTAGTAAATTGAGCATTTACTCATACAAAGGCTATATAAAGCCAGGAGAGACAAGTAAGTGGGGTAGGTTTTTTTTTTTTTTTGGTTAAAAGGAAACTTCGTTAACAAAACTAATCGGCCTCTAAAACAAGGGTTACAATGCGATCATGCATCATTCCAGTTGAATCAAGGTTGAGAAGGAGTGTTACATCAGAAGGGGGGGGAGGGGGCAAGAAAAATGATAAAATCTTGACTAAGGAGTGCACCTCGTCTAGAAAGGGCGTCGGCACATTTATTTGCCTCTCTATAACAATGTCTAATCCTAACTAGGGGAATGTCTTTCAAAAACTTCCTACAATCAGCCACCAAAACATCAATACCATTAAGATGATCTAGTTCCTTCTTCATAAGATCCACAACTAGTTTTGAGTCAAGCTTAATTTCAACCGTTGGAAGTTTACACAAGCGAATGCCATCACGAAGGGCCCAAAGTTCTATAGCAACACTTGTTGTGGACCTGATTGCTTGTGCAAATCCCTTGACCCATTCTCCTTTATCATTTCGAATTAAGCCACCTCCACCAGCCAGACTGGGGTTCCCCAATGAAGATCCATCTGTGTTCAACTTGAACCAACTAATAGGAGGTTGGTGCCAACGAACCTGAATTTTTGTTTTAGCTCTTATCTACTTCCCATTGATTCCTAGGTGCAGAAACTCAGCTGCTTTGGCTACGACTTCAGCTTTGAAATCCTTTTGGAGATGAGGTCTTCCAAAGACAGTGTTGTTGTGAAGCCAGATAATCCATAGAGCGAAAGGGAAGAGGATACCCCACTCTGTACCCAAAGAGCTGCTGGACTTGGAGCTCTGATAGTTAAGCTTCAACCACTCCACCACTTAGTATCATAAAATAAGCTTCTTTGTATCGGTGGTGAAAAAGAGTTTTGATAATTTTGTGCCATGGGGCAGTCTCTTAAGGTATGAATAATAGTTTTAGGAGCATTATTGCATATAGGACATAGAAAAGGAACATCCATACCTCTCTTTGCAAGAATGGCCCGGATTGGTATGCTGTGATGACAGCATTGCCAGAGAAAGTGCTTTATCTTCGGAAGGGATTGCACTTTCCACACCCAAGTTCCTCGAAATTTCTAATTTGTTGTATCATTGCCGTCCAAATTTGCAAGGTGATATGCCTCCTTTAACTTGAACTCGCCATTGGGAGAAGAGAACCAAGAGAGTCGATCCTCACTATGGTTTGAGAAAGGGATAGTGGTTGCTTTTATTTCCAATAGAATTGAGGCAGGGAGATCAAAGGATAATCCCTCCCATTTCCATCCAAGGAAGCTAGCAATATCCATCACCTTAAGATTCTCTTCACCTCTGTTCAGTGGTCCAGAAATCAGACTTCTCAAAGGTCCTTTGTTCAGCCACTTATCCAACCAGAGAGATAAGGAGCGATCCTTCCTTGCTATCCACTTGGAACCTTTTGAAAAAATTTCCTTGCCTTTTCTAAGACTAGCCCAAGTAGATGAGCACAGTGTAAGGGTTGTTGCGCTTCTAAAACTTCTTCGATGAGCTCGGTATTTGTTTGACAAAACTCTTACCCATAAGGAGGATTTTTCCGAGTGAAACCTCCAATTAAGCTTCGCAAGAAGGGCAGTATTTTTTGGCTCGGGCTGCTTGAATACTTAAGCCACCTTCCTCTTTTTGCTTTTGTGATTTTGTTCCAGCCAATGAGATGGGCCTTTTTCTTGTTCTCAGATGAACCCTAGATAAAATATCTATTCAACTTATCTAATCCCTAAAGAATTTTAGGAGGAAAAGTTGTGCATTGCATCACATAGTTAGGAATCGTGGGGGTGACCAATTGTGTAAGAACCAAGATTTTTAGACCCGGATCGTTCAATGAACCATAAAATGAAGAGGTTCAAGGTTTTTGAGGTTAGACCGAGGTCGAACCGTGATGACGTCATAATTAATTTAATAATTATTTAAAATATAAATAAATATATTAAATTAGTACAAATAAAAAAAACTAACTAAAATAGTCCAACTAAATATAAAGATTTATTTTTTTCAAATGTATTTTTCATATTATAACTTTTACAAACAAAAATATAGTATTTCTTTCTTTATTTATATGTTGATTAGTTAAACTTATGATAATAATAGTTAATAATAATTATTATAATATAAAAATTAGAAGGGCAACCACCCACCTTAAATAAATTTTTTAAAATGACATATATTATTAAAAAAGGAAAAAAGAAAAAAAAGAAGATACAAGCTGGTATCAACACTGGTGGATAGTAAAGTTTAAAAACATTTGAATAGTCAAATCACTCTAATTACTTCATTGGGCTTCACGAGGTCAAGTGGGTAGTGGTGTTGTCAGCGAAACGGTGCAGCACACTTAACAAAAACATGAATACAAGGAAGCTAGGCAGCAAGTGTCCGTGAACTTCAAAATTTAAAAGCTTTCATTATTTCCAATGCTAGGCAGCAAGTGTCCGTGTACTGTAGACACGTGGAGAGCTTAGGAAGGTTTCAATATTTCCAATGCTAGGTAGCTTTCAGGTGTCCGTGTCAGTGTAGTCAAGTCATAACAAATACAAAGAAAGGGAAAGTGAGAAATCAGACCACATACTTAACAAAGTTCAGCAAAAAAGAGAGAGAGGGAGACGGATAGAGAACAAGAAGAAAAAAGAAAAGAAAGAAGAAGCAGAAGATGAAGAAAAAAGAAAGAAAGGAGAAGCAGAAGTAGAAGAAGAAGCAATTGCTTCATGATGCCACCTTTGCTTCGTCGTCGTCTTTCCTTTTCTCATTTTTTGTGTTATTTATTTATTTTTATTATTTTAGGTTCAGATTCAATGGGTTGCTTCATGGCGCCACCCCTTCATCGTCATCATCTTCTTCCTTTTCTCCTTTTCTGTGTGTGTTTTTTTTTTTTTTTTTTTTTTTGGGTTCAAATTCAATGGGAAGTAAAGAATCGTGAGAACTGGTCTGATCACGGTTCTCAGAACCGTGAGGTCCGACCACGGTTCGCACGGGTTCCTGTTTTTTTACTCATAGAACGGTTCTTGAGGCTAAAAGAACCGTAAAAATGAACGGTTCGAGGTTTTTCCGGTCGGACTGTATGGTTCGGTTCGGGTTTCAAAACATTGGTAAGAACGACTCTGCCCGCAAGAGATAAAAGGTTGGCTTTCCAACCTGCCAACTTACTCTGAATACGAACCAAAATAAAGCCAAAATCTTGTTGAGAACCTTTATGTTTAATGGGAAATACCAAGTATTTTCCAAGGGAGGGGGTAGACTTGAATCCCAGCACATCACCTAGCTCAAACCTTGTATTCTGATCTACATTGGGAGAGAAGAAGGCACGAGACTTCTCCCACTAATTTTTTGCCCCGAAATCTCACAAAAGGAGTCCAAAACTTCCTTAATGGCAACACAATTTTTCCGGTTAGCTTTGGCGAACAACATGAGGTCATCGGCAAAAAATACGTGCGAGAAAGTTGGACCCCCTTGTGAAGCGTTAATTGGATTGCAAAGATTCTCCCGAAATTTATCCTCAATCAAAGCCCTGAGGACTTCCATACATAAGATGGATAGGTAAGGCGATAGAGGGTCACCTTGACATAGCCCTCTTGAAGGTTGAAAAGCATTCAGTGCTCCCCCCATTAAAAAGAATAGAGATAGAGATGGTGGTGTCGCAGCTCATGATTAGAAAACTCAATTAATTAGGGACGTTTCAAAGTTTCAAAGTATCTCTAATGAAACTCCACTCAAGGCGATCATAAGCCTTCTCCAATTCGAGTTTTATTGCCATAACACCTATTTTGCCATTTTTCATTGACATTGTGTGGATTTACTCTTGGACTGTAATTGCATTATCCAAGCCCTTCCTTCTTGGGACAAACTCTGCTTGGAGCAGAGAAATTAACTCAGACAAAAAGGGGCAGATCCGGTTATTATCTTGGTCACTAGCTTGTAGATCGTATTACACAAGCTAATTGGCCGGTAGTTGGACAAAGACTTAGGGCTTCTGCAATTAGGAATGAGGGTAATGAGGGTTTGGTTCATATAGTTTGAAATTATCCTTGAAGAGAAAACCCTTTTAACCTTTTCTCTTATAGAGTCGCCAACAATCAACCAGAATCGCTGGAAAAACCTCACATGGAGATCGTCTAGGCATGGAGCATTAAAGGGTTTTAGCACTTAAAGGCCCTCAGAGATCTCCCTGTCTGTGATCGGAGCGTTCAAAATGATATTAGCTTCTGTATTAAGGCGAGTATTCCAAATAGGGGGGTCCCACACAGACAGAAAGAAGTTGACCTGACTCGACGTGAAAAGGTCCAAGAAACCTTGCTTGATAAAATCCGCAAGCTCTATTTCCCTATTCAGCCAATTGCCCATTCTATCCTTCATACAGATAATTCTATTCCGCTTTCGGTGCACAAGAGTTGAAGTATGATAGAAAGAAGTATTTCTATCTCCCTCCACCAACCAAAGAATCCGAGCCTTCATAGCCCAAAATTCCTCCTTGATTTTTGCCACCTCAGCATATTCAAATCTCAGCTTCCTTTCCAAATCAACCAGGAAAGCATTGGGTCTTAGAGACATACTTTCTTGAATCCCTTTAAGTCTGGCTAGGATCCTTCTCTTCCTATAAAAGAAGTTGCCAAAAATGATTTTTGTTCCAGCTTCGTGCATTGGAAGAGAAAATTGACAAAGCCTAATGCAGAGAGGGAGTATTATTCCATGCTTCCCTTACCACCCCCGAAAAACTTGGATCCAAAAGCCACATAGGTTAGAAGTGAAAGGGCTTGGGGAATTGAAGACCCCCATCTTTCTCAAAACATAATAGTGATCTGAGTGAGTTTTTTCTAGGTGAAGAACGTTTGCTTCATAAAATAGGGAATTCCATTCAGAGTTCACAAAGACTCTGTCTATTCTCTCTTGAACCACTTGCAAAAGCGGGCGATGGTTGGACCATGTAAAGCGTGGCCCCAAATAGCCAATGTCTATCATTCTACAATTATTCAAGCAATCCTGGAAGTGAAGAGATCTACTTATGTTGATCGAACATCCACCAAACTTATCTTCCCCCATAAGCCCTTCATTAAAATCTCCTGCTATTACTCAGGGCATGGAATGAAGGTTCGCCACAGACTCAAGATTTTCCCAAAGCAGCCGTCTCTTAGCATACCTCGAGCTAGCATAAATGGCTGAGAGAAGCCAGGGAGGCTTTGCTGTGGGCGTGATAATCACATGAACTTCTTGCTCAGTGGAAGCTAGCTTAGCAATTTCAACTTGGTCAGAGTCCCAAAGAACCCTTAATCCTCTAGACAGGCCAATAGAGTTTGCAAAAATTGCCCCATCAAGATTTATTCTATCTGAGATCCTCTTAGCTCTCTCACCACTAACTTTGGTCTCCCCAATGACCATAATAGTAGGGGAGTGCATTTGAATCAAATTATTAACAACATCACAAAAAGTGGGGTTTAGGGCCCCTCGGCAATTCCAAATTAGCATATTCATAATTAAAATACAAAGGGAGGAACAATTAGAATAACTAACAAGGGGGCAAAGGGACATCACCTCCTTGGTCGACTTGCATACCTGCCTTCGCTGAATCCACTGCATCATTTAAGCTAGACCCATTACTCTCCATCAATTGTACTTGATCCTCCAGGGAACATTCCTCTCCTTCCTCAATTGGCTTTCCCATATTCTTAGCTCAGAGGGAATGATCAATTCTCTTAAGTAACCCTTTGGGAATTTCAAGAGTTTCGATCTCCATACTACAGTTGGAATTGCCTTCACTGGAGGAGTGGCCATTGGAATTTTCTGACAAGGGCCACTGCACTTGTGTTTGACCGAATTGGGGTTGCTTCTCATAATTCTTGTCATCGTTCTTGTCCTTAGAGGAAACGCTTCTTTTCTCTATCTCTCTCACAGAGTCCCTAACTTCTTGGTCACCATCAACAGGTTTTGTTGTTGGACTTGCCAGTGAAGGTTTCTTCAAATAAGACCCTCCAGCTTTAAAACCTTCAAAGATCAACTCTGGATTCAAATCACCCGAAGTTTTCATCACAAAACTATGGATGGGTTTGACCTCAAACGGCTTAGAATTAGTTGATCTCCACTTAAAGGAAGGGTTTTGGCGTGTAATTATCTGTTCAGACTAACCTTTCTGAGTTGATAAGGCTTTCTGAATCTTTCTTGTGGTTTTACTCTTAGGGGCACAACCACTTGTTTTGGCCTGATCGGTATTGTGGCTTGAGATCTTCTATGAACGCAATACGTCATGCCTTTTGATAGCTATAGAAGATTCGAGATCTTTTACTGAATCTAGGCCTACTGTAGGGAATCCCATTGATGGGCTCAATACGCTGATGGGCCCAATCGTGCTATGGTCAACATAACCGGATTGGGCTGGAGTTTCAAAGTCTTTTTCCCCCCTTTTTCCAAATTTCCTTTTACGTGCAACAATAACCGAAGGTCCAAAAGGAGTTTCGTCAGTTCCAACTTTCTCATTTGTCTTTTCCTGTGCCCTTTGATTCTCCATTCCACTTGTCATCTTTTTGTGTTTGCACTGGTTGCTATATTTTGTAAGGACAACCTTCAGCTTTATGCCCCACCTTTCCATAGGAAAATCAAAGAGATTGAATGCCTTCGTGTTGAACCATTTGCCTAATCCCACCAATTCTGATAATCTTTACTATAGGTTCATCAAGATTTACTTGGACACAGAGTCGCGCAAACCGCCCCCTAGCCTTCATTGCTGTATGAGTGTCCACTTTAAGGACTTGACCAATGGCTC
The DNA here is from genome assembly GCF_001633185.2 of Quercus lobata. NCBI lineage: Eukaryota > Viridiplantae > Streptophyta > Magnoliopsida > Fagales > Fagaceae > Quercus > Quercus lobata. The sequence continues at coordinate 37,878,633 of NC_044912.1, forward strand.
TACCGATATCCCAGAGGATTGACTCTTCATAATATTCTATGGGTAGTTCCGATAAGTGAATCCAAACGGCGATTGCAGATAGATTTGTCGACGACGGTATGAAGTTAGGTTCCTATCGTCTGATGGAAAGGTAATGTCCACTCATAAACGATGGGCCATTCTTCAAAACTCTCGAGTGATCCTCCATTTGTGAAAACTTGATGAGGAAAAAGTCATGGCCGAGTCCGACATAGTCCATCTTCCCCACAGGCTTCCAAAGGCTGGTTAGAAGTGAGACCAGATAATGATAACCTATCGTTTATTCGAAAACCTTAACAATAAGGGCATTGTTCAAGGCTGCTTGGATTCTTGTTTTCCTTGCACTAGATAATCTTACCACCACCTCCCCAGGAGGCAAGTCTTCTTCTTCATGGTTTGATTCCACTTCAGACTCCATGCTATTTTCAAAAGCAAAAGCTTGCTCATATGCACTAGGGATAGAAGCTTTGCTTTATATGAACCTCCAACCCCCCTGGAGTCTAGAGAGAGTGGTTCAGATGAGCTTTTGTTTCAGATATTCTCCTTAACTTTCTTTGTACTCCTTTGAAATTCTTGGTCTTCTTCCCTAGACCAGATGGCAGACTCGCTTGTCATTCTCTCCTTAGCTACATAGCTCTCTATGATTGTGTCTATTTTTGTAAGTGGGGCAGGTTGAACACACACATAAATTACTCTACAGATTACATATTTCTAAAGATTTTAAGCTAATTTAAGCATTGGAGGGTCCTTAGCAGGCCCTAAACCTGTGTCATTATTTGTTTAGTGCTTACATTGGTACAGGATCTCCAGGTCATCCATAGTACTGACGAGGAACATACTGACGAGCTCCAGGTCGTCCATTATATTGAAGAGGTACATATTGACGAGCTCTAGGTCGTCCATCGTATTGACGAGATGAAATTCTGCTTCATCACATACCATTATAGTTATGACAGACCAGCCAATCCGAAAAGCAATGAGCAAACTAGATGCTACAGGTCGTATGGTCTAGTGGGCAGTTGAATTAAGCCATTTTGACATTGAGTATAGGCTAAGAACAGCAATCAAAGTGCAAGCTTTAGCAAATTTCATAGCGAAATTCACTCTTCCAGACCCTGATCAAGAAGTAGAGTATTGGACAGCTTGCTCAGATGGCTCGTCAGTAACTTATAATGAGGTCCCTAGAGAATGACGTCCTTAAGTACGGGGTTCAACTCCAGTTTCCAGCAATGAACAATGAGGCAGAGTATGAAGCAGTACTTGCCAGCTTAAGGGTTGCAAGAGCCTTGGGAGTTAAGAATTTGAGATTGAGGTCCAATTCTAAGCTGATTGTTAGGCAAATAACCAATGAATATGAAGCCAAGGAGGAAAGGATGAAAAAATACCTACAGTTGACAAGCCAGCTCATTGACAAGTTTGATAATGTTAAACTCGAGCTAATTCTGAAGGAAGAAAACTTAGCTGCTGACGAGGTAGCTAGACTTGCCTCAACCAAAGATGCTCAAGCAACAGTAGGTTTGTTCATGGAGGTTTAGATGACCCCCAGTATTGACGGACTGTAGACCCTTGCGATTCAGAAACCAAGCAACTGGATGGAACCAATCATATCCTACATCAAAGACAGCCAACTCCCATCTGACTCGTCAGAGGCGAAGAAGGTCAGAGTCTGAGTAGCAAGGTTCATTGTTTTGAATGGAGAACTCTACAAAAAAGGATTCTCAATGTCGTACCTAAAATGATTGACCCTTGACGAAGCAATGTATGTGCTACGAGAGATACACGAAAGTGTCTGTGGTAACCATTCCAGGCCACGATCCCTGGTGGCAAAGATGATTAGGGCAGGCTACTTTTGGCCAACTATGCAGAAGGATGCAGATGAACTTGTGAAGAAGTGTGATAAATGTCAACAGTTTGACAACGTGCAGTATATACTTGGGGAGTTACTGACGAGCATCTCTTCACCCTAGCCATTTTCTACGTGGGAATAGACATCGTCGGCCCATTCCCTTTGGGAAAGAGGTAAGTGAAGTTCCTGCTCGTAGCCATCGACTATTTCACCAAATGGGTTGAAGCAGAACCATTAGCAGTAATCACCGAAGACAAAATACAGACCTTTGTTTGGAAGAACATCGTATGTAGGTTTAGGATCCCTAGGACGATCATATCTGATAATGGTTGTCAGTTTGATAGTCAAAAATTCAAGGAGTTTTGCATAGAACTAGGGATACAAAATTACTACTCGTCACCTGGGCTTCCACAAGCTAATGGGCAAATAGAATTAACAAATTGTATTATGCTTAAACTCATCAAAGCACGACTTTAAGGGGCAAAGGGTGCATGGCCTGAAGAGTTGCCTGGGGTATTATGGGCTTACAAGACAATGATGAGAACACCAACAGGAGAAACTCCATTCAAGTTGGCTTTCAGCACTGAAGCAGTTATTCCAGTCGAGATAGGAGTCTCTAGCCTTAGGCAAGCTCATTACGACGAAGGTACAAATAATGACGAACTGAGACTCAGCTTAGATTGTTTGGCTAAAGTCAGAGACGAGGCAGCCTTGAGAATGGTTGGATACCAACAAAAAATGCAAAAGTACTACAATCAGAGGGTGAAACTCAGAAGGTTCAACCCTGACGACATGGTGCTGCGGAAAGTCTCCCAAGCTACTAGGGATCCAATGCAAGGGAAGTTAGGGCCTACTTAGGAAGGTCCATACAAGGTTGTCCGTTACTCCAGACAAGAAAGTTATTATTGGAAGGATTTGGAAGGCAATCTAGTTCCTCGTCCTTGGAACATGGAACATCTCAAGAAGTACTATCAGTGAAAGCTATTGCCTGGCCTAATAAGCTCTGCTTGAGCACCTCGCTTGACTTAGATAAGCGAGATCTAATTATTTTTTCTTTCAAGTATTTTGTTAAAGCTATTTTTAGTTTGTTGTTCTCCTTGTAATTCCCTCATATATGAGGAATGCATGAAATAATAAGGCTTGTTTAGCCATCCTTTTTTTTAAATAAAGTTTGACAAAATGTCAAAACTAAAGTTCAATGACGAAAGGAAAGTTACTAAAATCTAGCAACAAATCACAAACGAGAATGACAAAAGCTCAAATGATGAGTGAAACTCGTAAAGTGTGGTAAAATCTCGAAGGGGTTAAAATCACAAAATATGGTAAAGGCTCTAATGATGAGTTAAAATCATAAATGTGGTAAAAACTTACAACATTAGTTAAAATCACAAACGTGGTAAAAAACTCACAAGATGAGTTAAAATCACCGCAAATGGTAAAAACTCCAAATGATGAGTTGAAAATCATAGATGTGGTAATGACTCTAACAATGAGTTGAAATCACATGGTAAAATCTCAAATGACGAGTTAAATTATTAAGTGGAGTAATAAAAGAGCAAGCGTGAATCATAAGAACTTCGAAGTTCTAAACAAGATAAATGTATTGTTTCTTAAACAAAAGCCTCAAAACAGGAGGCACCCATTGTTTCCAAATTTCAAACCTTAAAACAGGAGGCATCCATTGTCTTTAAAATGAAAAAAAAAAAAATTACTTAAATTTTTTATTCAAGGAACATTGACGATCTCCTCAACACGGTCTGTCTCTGTCTGAGCCTCGTCATTAGCTCCTCTTATAGCAGCACCCTCTCCTCCAACAACCTTGGTAGCTTCAACAATGGTTTCACCTTCTTTTTCATTGACTTCGTCAGCCAGGATCTCAATGTCAATAGCTTCAAAGTCCGGATTTGCAAAATCAGCTACATGGCTATAGTGCTTCATCATCCAATGACGAAGAAGCTCGAAACCCTTGAAGTATTGCTCGAATTGCATGTCAGAGAAGTGATCAGACTCCAGGAACTTGGCAATCACCTTCTCATGCTCCTCGTTAGTTCTTTGAAGGGCAGCTTGGACTTCCTCATCTTTCTGAATGACGAGCTTCTTCTCAATCTTCAGTGCTTCCTTCAGTTCTTTCACCTTCTCCTTGGCCTTGGTCGACTAGTCTATAGCTTCAATCAGACCATGAGCTTTCAGCCTCGACAGAATCAACCTTGGAGTTGGTCACTCCTACCTTCTCCTCCCTACTCAAGTAGTCCATCGTTAAGCTAAGGGACTCACCAAGAACCTTAAAAAAATAAAAGGGTTAGTAATTTTTAACAGGTATAACTACTTGACGAATGATGAAGGAACGTTGAATGAAATACCTACACTAGTTTGTGAATATGATAGCTGACCAGTTCATGAGAAGAGATAGACGAGAGACCTTTAAGCTCGTCGTCAGTAATAACATTATGTAAGGGTCGTTAATGGGTCGGGTCGGGCTGGCTCGGCCCATTTTTACTTGACCCATGGGTACAATGGGCTGGGCATAATGGGTTATTAACTAGTTAAAGGGCTGGGTCGGGTTGGGCTGAAAGAAAAAACCTTAGCCCATGACCCTGCCCATGGGCAATGCCCATTTTGTCTTTAGTGAGTTAGGCTATCGGGTTGGGCCTAATAGGCTACCCATGGGCTTATGTTAGCATATTATTTTATTATTTTTATAAGGAAAGAATCAATTTTTTATAAGGGAATAATCAATCTATTTTTTTAAAAGAAAGAATTAAAGAATTTAATACTTAATTACAAATTTTTTTAAGTCAAATCTATTTAATTTTTTGTTTTGTTGATGGAAACCTATTTAATTTTTTTTATTAAGGCTTTAAATAGTTTTTTATTTTTATCTTTAATAAAAAAAAATGTCAAATGGTTAATTCAAATTTGCTAGACAACTAGAAAAATATATATTTAGTAAACTAAGTTTAGCACAATTACTTTGAGTATCTCAATGGTTAAGGGAGTTCTCTTTAGAAATTCCTCTATAATATCTCAAGATCAATCCCTCATACACTTCCTATATATTTTTGTTATGAATTATAAGTTATTGGCCTGGGCCAATGGGTTAGGCCAACGGGCTAGGCAACGGGTTAGGCTACTGGGCTAGCCCACTGGGTACCCATGGGCATAAAAACTAGCCCACGGCTTGACCCATTGGGCTAGTGGGCTACCTATGGGCCTCAATAACAACGGGCCGGGCCGTCCATTAGCCCGGTGGGCCTTCGAGTTTCTAGGTCGGGCTGTGGGCCGTGGGCTATTTGATGACCTTTAACATTATGAGCTCGTCCAAGGGCAGTTGTAGGGTCGTCCCAAACACTCTTGCCAACCTTGGCCTTCCATTTAGAGTGTGTGGTCAGAGGGCTGAAATTCATCATCTTGAGGGAAGGAGTAGGAGAAGAAGGAGTACAAAAAAGTGACTGGAGGGCAGGAGTTTCATCTTTCCCTTCATCCAGCTTACGTTTCTTTGATCTAGGGGTAATGAGAGATAGGGGTTCATTCTTCAGGTTCCTAAAACGGGCATACTTGTCTTTGTTGTACCTAATGGCCATTTCTGCAAAGAGAAGGTTAGTAGGGTGAAAATCTATAAGGTAAAGACAAGAAAAAACTAAAAACCTACTATTCTCTTCTCGGGAAATTTCCTTCAAAATGTATGTAGAAGGCTTGGGTCCAAGACAACACTCGTACAAACGACAAGGGTTCACCATCTCGTTGAAATTGTCAATTGTGAGGGCAAACTCAAGGGCTGCCTTAATTCGTCCTTGGTAGTGTTCCTTCAACAAAGGACGATTAGCAACTGCAAAAGAGGAGACAAAAAAGACATTAGAAAAGTAGTAAAACTTAAAACAATCTATTTAATGAAGAGGAAGAAAGAGACGCACCAAGAGAAGGGATTTCCTATTTCCGTAGCAACCACGGGACCTTACCCCACAGGTCGTCAAACATGGTTTCCCATCCAGATCCAGAAATGAAGAAACATCGTGACTTCCAGTCATGAAAGTAAGTAGGGAAGCTACTAACGATTCTAGACTCCCTATTCCAAGGTAGAAGTTGGAAATACCCATAATGGGTGGAAGGCTTCAAACGATACAGGTAAAGAAACTCATTCAGGGTAATCATGTCCCCATCATGGACAGACACCCAGATTGACATGCAACCAATAATTGTCCTCCATGCATTAGAGATGAGTTGACGAGGTGCAACATTTAAAGCAAAAAGGAGCTGCACAATAAAATGATGAACTAGAAAACGAAGACCACATGAAAAAGCAGCTTTGTAAAAACTCATCCCGCCATGGGGCAAAGGTGCATGCTTTCTCATTAGGATGAGGTAATCTTATAGATACCCCCTCAGGGAGTTGAACCCTCTTGTAAATAGATTTCAAATGCCTCGTCTCTAAAAGGCAAGACTCAGAGAGAGCATGAAAGGGGATTGAAGACGAAGGAATTTTTGAAGAAAAGGAGGGTTTTGAAGACGATGAAGGTTTTGGCATTACAATTTCAGAATCTTTGTCAGAGGACTCACTACTTGACGACAAACCAGTTTCTAACTCATTGGACCTAATGTCGCTATCCCTATACTCTATGGCAGTCATCTTTAGATGATGGGCGATTAGAGAATGACGAAGCAAAGGGTAAAGGCCAATCAAAATGGGCCTGAAAGCCCCACAATTTTGAGGAACAAATAAACCTACTTGGGGATGGCGTCCACCAGAAGACTCAAGAAACACTCCTAACCTAGCAAAGAAGAACGAAACAGAGGGAGCCTCCTTCCTAATAAAATCAAAATCAACCATTAAGAGAGAAATAGGAGTCTTACCGTGCAAAAAGTGCAGGAATTCTCTTTTAGTTTTGAACTCTAAGCTTAGTGTATAATGAAGAAGAAGAAGAGGAATATGAGAAGGCTTTTTTTATAGAAAAAAAAAGGAAATGAATTCAATGCGCGGAAAACTCAAGGAAAACCTACATGTGTGGGCAACTCAAACACGAAACGTGGCGATCAGCTGACTAAAATATTGCCCGACAATAAATATGATGGGACGAGGATCTCGGGGCACGTACAAAGTAATCCGCCCAAAATGGACTTTCCATATTCCTTAGCTCGTCTACGTGATAGACGACAAAGGAATAAAGGGGGCAACTAATGAGTAGCATACAAATGATCATCCATCATTCACAAACCATCACTAACAATGACGAGTAAGGGTATGGATGAGCGTGCATGCATTAACTCCAGGCAGTAATCAATAAGTGAGCAATGAATAGCACAAAACCGTTACCTTCATCCAATAATGTAGAATTAAGGATCGATTATGAGCAGAAAATGTTAGAGTTAAATTGCCATCATTAAGCATTGATTACCCAGTTGCAACATAACGTTCTGCTGAGTATTAACTCGGCATAAGACTATATAAAGTTAGAAAAAACAGGTAAAAGGACACGAACACACACAACTATAAAAATTATAGTTTTTCCAGAAAGATAATAAGTTAACTTGAACACACACAACTATAAAAATTATAGTTTTTCCAAAAAGAGAATAAGTTAACTTAAGTATCAAAGGGCCTTTGGCAGGCCCCACACTGGTGCCCTTATCCACTGAGTGCTTTCTGTGACACAAGTTTTATAGGTCGTCCATCAACTAACAAGGAACATATTGACGAGGCAAATTACTGCTTCATCATATACTATTTTCTTAACTTTCAAGTGATATTGGTATAGTTAAGAGTTTTATAATTCAATTGGATCTCATGATATTTTCAATAGAGATGGATACCAAAGTTCAAATTCCTCATTTTCTATTGTTGTAACTCTCGAATTATCAAATATCAAAATATTAAAAAAATGATATTTATGTCATTTATTGAATATTGTATGGCTTTAAAATATTTTAGGTTCAAAATTGGGTTTGTAGTTGTTGCTGGCCCATATATTCGTAAACAAGTGAAGATGGCTTGAATGATGGGCCCTTTCACCATGGCCTCGGCTCAAAGTCTCTCACAAAGGACTAACCAGAGCTGAAGTTAGGGGCGTTTATGATATTTAACCACACTCTTGTACCTATAAATAACTCTCTCTTTAGTTTAGGGTTTCATTCTCACAGTCACAGGCAATCGTTCGCTGCCTATCAAGTACGCCGTCGTTCTGTTACCCAGTTACACACATATCCCCTTTTCGCTTAACACTTGGAATCCCCATTGGGATTTCACTTTGCTTCTTTATGCTTATCAAAATCCATATCTATTTTACGAGCTGGGTTTTTGTTTTTGAATTTTCATGTTAGAAATATGAGGTGGTGAATGGAGAACAAGATGATGAGGAATATGTTTCCCTATTGGTTTGATTGCCGATATGATGGCATCAATCATGTATTAGCTCTAGCTGATTGTTCTCCATCTCCTCACAAAATCAAATATATACAATTTAATTTTGTTTTCTTTCTGCATTTTTATTAACAAAATAAAATGTGGGTTTGGTTGGTTTTCATGATTTAAGGAGTTGGGAGAATGAAATGATGACTGAGACATATTTGTTTCCCTATTGGTTTGATTGCCGTCATGATGGCATCTTTATGTATTAGCTCTATCTGATCATTCTCTTCCTTTATACACAGTTTTGGATTTTGAAAATGCTCTTTTAAACTCCCATGTGTTGGTTAAATATTTCATGTTAAGAGTGTAATTTGTCATTTTATTTCACGTGTATTACTATTATTACCTTTGGGTATTTTCCGAATCATGAATAAAAATAATGTAGTATTTTTGTGGCACAGATGAGGTTAAACTACTGGCAACTGGCAAGACTGTTTTAGCAGTTGACTTAACTAATTTATGTTAGTGTAGTCTTATTCTATGAACTACTTTGGTTGGCCACAACTGGCTGATGGGTCAACTAGAGCTGTTGGGTTAGGATCCAGTGACTAATAATTTGATTTTTCATCTTAAACTTGGTTAGCAAAATGTGTGGAGAATTAAATGATGATCGTTATATGTTTCCCTATTGGTTTGATTGCCGTAATGATGGCACAATTTGTATTAGCTATCATTCTCTTCATAGTATAATCTTTGCGTTTTCTTTATCTTCAGAACACTGTCTTGTGATTGTTTTCAGAACATTGCTCGTCATTTTGTTTTGTAATGCATTGAAATCCATTTGTGAAAGAACAGTGATTGTTTTCTCCAATATATAATTTATGGCTATAGTGGTTGTTATTAATTTTTCTGAAAACAATTGATACATTGAATTATTAATTATCAATATCATATGAAAATTCTGCATATGAATATATGGTTGATGAAAGATGCTTTCTTCATTTACCCACCGATAACAGGGGAAGTGACTTTTATTATGGTCAGACTCTTCTCCTATCGCACACTGCCTAAACAAGGTCTTTGACTCCATGTTTAACTCCACTGGAGGGTGTGCTCAATGCCAAGATTGTAATTGTAAAATCTTGTATTAATTTTTCATTTGTTGGCAAGTGTCCCAGTTTTTCAGTTGTGGATTGGTGGCTGTTTGGAATAATATACTCTTATGCTCAGTTGTGAATATTTTGATTGAAATATTATCTTGAAAAACACAACCTTGCTTCGTTTTATTGATTGGAATTGAAATATTTTTTTGGAAAGATAATTACAACATGCTTTTAATCCTGCAGTTTGAATCCTTTTTCTCATAGACCCCCCCCCAAGCACTTTGTACATGCCATGCACTTTGTTATTAAAGGGAATTGCCTTATATTTGAATTCAATAAGCACCACTTTTACCCTAGAACCTCCCAAATAATAATTCTTAAATTCATTTGGTGCATCCGTGTGCATGAACTCCCCAATCTATTGCATGAATATGGTCTGTCAACCGCCAGATTTTGCTGTAGGGAGCAACTATTCTTACTAGAGGCGACTAATTAGTAATGACAACAATGTTTGTTCTATTAGGTTAACCAACAGAAACATAAGGATATGTCCTCGGCCTCATTTGAGGAATTTTTTTTAACTGGTACTAAACAACCTAAATTCATATTTATTATGAATGAATTAGGTTCACAGTGAGAAGAGATGACATCCTGATATGGATTATTCTGTCTATAAATTAAGATGAGGGGAAATAGCCTTTATGTGATGAGACAATATTGGTAAAGACAAAGTTTAGTTACAATATTAGATTTGGTCTAAAGCTACAACTTTATTTAATATTTTTTTATTGGAAGTGAATTTTGACAAATTCACCTTTAAATTTTACATCTTTTTCTTACATCTTTCATGCTTACAATTTTTTTATAAAATTAAAGATCAATAATTATATCATCATTAAATTGTTTAAATTGTAACTTTTTATAGTTTAAAATGATGTAAATAAAATATAAGATTATAGATTATATAGTAAATAATATCCGATTGATACAAAACTTGACATGTGTATTAAGACTTAAGAGCGTAAAGAACATGCAATTGATTAGATTTTCAAAATATGTAGTAATGTTTATTGTATTAAGTAAAGTTGTAACCTTACGTTATAGACCCACTTCTAGGTTTATCTTATCGATAATATGTTGTAGACCCACTTCCAGATTTACTGCACAAAAAGATATTGATCCTGATGTGAAGTTTGATTTGAATTAATAACAAGTATATGTTTATCTATAACAAAACAGTGCTGCTTCGTTCAAAACTTGCAAGATCAGTTGTCCCTTTTAAAAGCTCTAGTATGATTTTAGTCTAGAAGAGTCCATATAATTGAGCAAATGATGCAGGTGCCCGGAGTTCAATTGTCTTTGGTGTCCTGCATGTAAAACCCCAAAAACCATATGCTGACTTGATCATATATTCATATCTGTTCATATCAGATTAGCGTCAGATTGTATCAATTGAGAATGTTTTTGGAGAAAATTTCCTGGTTGGTAATTTAATCTTTTTCTCTTCGCTTTTATACCCATGAACTGCAAGCCCATCTATAACTGAATTCCAACAAAACAAGTTTTTCTCCCGCAACTTGAAGAACACTGAAAGTGACCTATCTAAGCTCCCACACTTGGCATATATATCAATAAGTGCAGACCCAATATAAACATCAACATCAAATCCATTCTGCAATTTATGAAGATGAATTTCCTTTCCTAAATCAAGAGCTCCAAGATGGGCACAAGCTGATATAACAGTTGCCATGGTCACTTCATTAGGATGGATCCCATTACTCGTCATTTCATTAAATATTGCTAAAGCTTCTCTAAATTTCTGGTGTTGAGAATTGCAAGTGATCATGGTTGTCCATGAGATTATATCTCTTACAGACATCTGATTGAATAACAACTCCGTAGAATCGAAATTCCCCATTCTTGCATATCCATCAATCATAGTGTTCCATGTAGCAGTATTCCTCTCAGGCATCTCCTCAAACAATCCACTTGCAGAACTCAAATCCCCAGTACGGACATAAGCAGAAACTATCGTAGTCCATGCATAAACATCTCTGTCAGGCATTTCATCAAACACCCTTCTTGATCTACCAATTTTGCCAAAATTCGAATAGAAATCAATCAAAGCAGTCTGAACAAACACACATGAATCAAACCCATTTCTCCAAATGTGACAATGTACAGCTTCACCAAAACCCAAAGCTGAAAGCGAAGCACAAGCCTTAATCAACGGTGAAAACGTATAACTTGTTGGCATAACTTCAGCTCTCAACATATGTATGTAACATTCCAAAGCTTGAGTTGGGTGAAAACAATGAACAAAGCCCCTTATCATTGCATTGTAGACAAAAACATTGGGACTTTCCACGTGGGTAAATACTAAAGTTGCGTAATCTATTTGCAAAAAGTTGGAGCAGGCGCTAATAAATTGGTTCACTAAGAAACAATCTTGGTTTGCATTGGTTTTGATCATAGAGGCAAATACAGATCCCAGGTTCTTTAGGTTGGAACGTGTCTTCTTTCATGGTTCTTCTTTCTGGGTTCCTGGAGGTACCAGCCCCTTGTTTGGGAATTGTTGGTTCCCAAGCCTTCTGATTCTTTTTTGCATCATTGGGTGGCTAATAGGGACACATTTGTTCTTGGTCCTTATGTTTCTTGGCACCCCTTTTGAATTGTCTTAATCTCAACCTAGCCTTACTGCACGTCCTAAGGATCCCAGGCTTCCGGGAATTTCCAGATATCCTGGCCTAGTTATTTTCCCGGGCTCCCTGGCGATTTTCCAGACCTTTGATAATTGGGTTGGGATTTTTCTCTCCCTTATTTCATGGGGCCCGAAACTTGCCCATTCATGGACCCGGGTCTCTCCTTATGGATTCTTAACGGGTTTGGACCTCTCCCCTTTTCCTTTATTGGGAGCCCAAACGCTTTATGGTCTCAATCCTTTGTGTTGTTTTGTTGGGCCTTGGTACAACATTGTGATTTTTTGGACCTCAATATTGCTCTAGTTGATTTTATTTTTTTGGTTGAAAAGTAATACTATTCAAATTCTGCATACATAACTTGATCTTTTTGTTTAAAATAACTTCTCTACAGGAAACTCTAAGGAAGAATGCAAAAATCAACAATCACGTGCCATTGTGAAATTATTATAGTTTAGCAATTTAGATATAAATGAGTTCTAGGTACAATGGAATAGGAACAATTCTAGGTGACATTCCAAATTTCTAGAACTTCTCGAGGTGCTCCATAGGACACTGTACAGTGTGATAAAGAGAAAGCAAAAACATAGTCTCAAGTATAACCTGAATATTGTGGGTGGTGCTGTCGATCTAGAATGGAAGAGAAGAAGCGCCGCCTAGTTGTATTGAAAGAGATGAAGCATCGCCAAATTGGATTGGATGTGGGTGTGCCACTGATTTGAGGTTAGATTTGGAAGAGAAGGAGCTAGAGAGTGGTGTAGCCAAGTTGGGTTTGAAGAGAAGAAGCGCTGTTGATTTGAGGTTGTGGGTGTGCCATTGTCTTGTTCTTCTACTGTGGGTATGGGTTTGTTTAGCAGCTGTCTGGTTCTTGTGGTTGGATTGGAAGAAAAGAAGCTAGAGAGGCAAATGTTAGACGAGCTGGAAGAAGATGAGACAGAGCTAGAACGTGAGATAGAGTAGGAAGAAGACGAGACAGAGCTTAAGAAAAGCGTTGATGAATGTTGATTTGTTTCTTTTTCTGCTCTAGCCTCTAGTTGATTATTCCTCTTCTACTTAGCTTCGTTTCACTCAATGTTCTATACAAGACTTGCAAGTTGGGTTAACTAGTTTTTGGACCGAGTTCCACTTAGCAAATATGTGGAATTTGGATTTTTTATTTTTTATTTTTTTTAAAGAGAATGTAAGTTTTTATTTGAGTGTGTGTTTGGCAAAAATTATTTTGGTCAACTTATTTTACTATTCAGCTTATTTTTGTTACTATTTATGAGTCTCATTACACTTTTTGGTACAAGTCATGGATCCTACTGTACTATTTCAGCTAACTTTTAGCTTTATCTACAGTACTTTCAGCTAAAAATTTTTAGTTTTAACAAAATAAACGGATCCCAAACAGACTCCAAATATGTTAATTTTTTGTACAAATTTGGGTGGGGTTTTTTTTTTTTTTTTTTTGGGACATGTATGGTCAAGGTAATTTTGGTCAAAAGTTGGAACATCTAATGTGAATTTGAGTGGTTTAGGGGGTTAATTACTTGATGTCCAAATTTGTCGAGTTTGAATA